>NW_026099572.1:65300106-65310050 GCF_025091365.1 Daktulosphaira vitifoliae | reverse complement strand
ATAAAAAACAACAGTAATTTAAAAGATTAATTTAAACCGTCGAATATTTTATCTTTTAGAACACCAATATTTTTAATTATAGAAACGAAAATAATTAACCACAGGCAAATAACACAAATTCCGTACGTACTTTACGCTGTGTAAAAAATAAACAAAACGCCTATTCCAACAGACACAACATTGTCGTGCAAACTACTTGGGTTTTCAACTGGTGTAGTCATTGTTAGGTGCTGAAAATGGCTGATAAGAACTAGTTATCAGCTGTTATGTCACACCTTATCGACCGGCTCAAACACATTATTAGAAAATATTGTAATTGACTATAATAATAATACCATAAATAAATAAAAATGATTTTAGTCATTTAAAAAATCAAATCACATCCGTTTAAGGGATTGAGCCTAAATGCCTGTCAACAGTATTCTTAGGGATATTACCGTCGACGTGTACGACTTGGAATGGGGCGATTTCAAGAAGAAGTGGTCGGTGTATCCGCTTTGAATCTCTGACCAATAGCAACGGGATCATTTTAGCCTGTTGAAAATCGACGACTCAGACAAATCCCATTACATTTGCATTTCCGATTATTCGAGACTCATGCGCAGCCAAAATGCCCTACATCATGATCGCGAATAAACTTTCAAGAAAGTAGTATGTGACTTGCGCCATGTTGGGTCACGTTTATGCCACCGTGGTGTGTCACTTGTGACGGGGATTTTTACGCAACAATAGACCCACCCTACTTTTGAAGTTGACACTTTAAGCTCGGCGATGGACGTGACGCTGTCACTAGAACATATTACAAAGTGGTTTATTCTTATTAATGGGGAGAACTTAAGTGATGCAGTGCTCGCTCAAGCTAATTCAACATTTTTATTGACGGCTGTGCAAATTCATGATGGAGAAATAAAAAATGTATTATTTCGTTTGCCATTTATGGCACAAATAGCTACATATAACCACTTATTGGACATCTCAATATCCGATAATTGTTATGAGGTAAATTTTATCTTTTTGAATTTTCGCATAGTGTACGTATTCTAATTCATTATTTTTTTTTTTGTTTTTTGACCATAAGGGTCACGTTTTTTTTATTTTTATTTATGACTGTATAGGTTAGTTAACCTATACATAAGTTTTAATTTATGTTTCTATTTTATGATTTATGTAGTCACCTTTATAATTTTAAACATTTTATGAATTTTTTTTTTAAATCCTTAACCATAACTCAATAACTAATTTTGTTTTTTTTTACCTTAATATTTTATTGTAGTGTTTTTATTATGTATATTTTCCTCTTATTATGTCTGATCCATAAATTTATTTAGTTTAGTGTATTTTGATCTGTGGTTTTATTAAACATTTTTTTCAATTTTATTTTGTTCTGTTTATGACAACTTTATATTATAATATAGAATAAATTTTAATAATTGTTATACTAATTCAAAAAATTTTCATAGAACCCTTTATTCCTAAGATAAAGTACAAAATCTATGGTGCTCTATTATTGCCTTTGGCTTGCTTCGCACCATGATGAACCCTCCTCGGGTTCTTGTTAAGTTAAGCTGGTTAAATGTGAGTTTAGCTTACAAGTTTAATTATTAATTTGAATACATCAATAACCAATTGCTTGTTTAGCTTCATTTATTCTTTGCACTATGACGAATATATTTGAATATTTATAAATAATAATATGTTGACATAAATAAAAAATTTCTAAGAGTACTTATTTATTAATGTTATGATGAATTCCAAGTTTTTAGCGTATTTTACTAAAAAATATAACAATTTATTATGTAGAAATCATATTTAAGTTTAGTTCAAACTAACAGTACAAGAAATTCAAAAGGTTTTGAAATAAACTCATCACAAAATAGTTTATGTTTAACATTGCCAATAATGTTAAGATCTAAACAATAATTTGAAATGATTTTAAATTAATAAAATACATTAGTTAGTCTAAAAATTGTTAAACCACGCATTTATTATTAGATTAGATAATTTTAAGTGATTTTTCTTAAAATAGAAGGATAAGAACTTTTGTATGCCATCTATTATATTATTATTGATAACAACCCGTGTATAAACTCTTCAATATGCGTAATTTAAATAAATACATTTTTGCATCATAACGTTATCCTAGGCACTTATGGTGTTGGGTAAAACACCAATTTAAAAGTTTTCTGGTATGTGATTTGTATCTCGTCGCAGCTGTGTTCCGTAAGATATTTTTTCAAGATAGGGGAAAAACTGCGCTTATCTCAAGAACATGTTACGAACATAGGTAAACCAGATATCGTACCAACACCTCAAGTCCAATTAGTGCCCATACTACTGACAGTATAATTCAGAAGACGTGGTATTATCCTTGCTGATGTATTTTGATTTATATTTTATTTATTTTGTGATATAAAAATAATATTTCATTTTTTTTAATGTTATAATATCTTCTTTTTTACATTTTCCATTGTTTATTAACAATCTTCCAAATTTTCTTAAAATTATGTTCTTTTTTATTAATTGTAAAATACTATATATTAATAAAAAAATAGTAATTTATAGTAAATTATTCTGAAGATGTAAACTTTTTCCAATTATCGATTTAATAATCTAGATCTTATAATCACGTTATAAAATGTATATTGTACATGATATACAAACCTAAAAGAATAATTATTTCATGATGTTATAAATTTTATTAGTTATAATAGATTTATTATAGAATGTATTTTTAGATTCAGCATAATTGTATTCGATGTTATCGACCTGTTAAACTGAGAAAATTATATGGAATTGTTATATTCCTTAATTAATAAGTGTTTACAATAATGGAACATACAGCAAAATTGAGTAAAATTACAAAAGTGGCAAAATAACTATAGTAAAAAAACTTAACGTTTTATTATTAAATCAGGAAAATTAAAAAAAAAAGTATAATGTATTGAGTATCTCATTGACTAATTTATTTAATAAGGTATCGCCAGGGGCTTATTCAATATTTATTATTTAAATTTTGAAATGGGGCTAGAGAATATATTTTGCTAAACAGCAAAGGTAAGAAATCAGTTTTAAAAAATATTGATAGCACTGGATCTGGGGCAAAAATCCACCCTCTTAATATGTCCCCGATATTGACAATAATTAATAATATTGTAATTCTACCACTAATAAATTTAAATTTGTATAGATGTACTAAAATATAATACATTTTTGATATAGTAGATCAGTTAGGGGGATACAGTGATGTGCAGTGTTATTAAATATACTTACTTAGTATTTTAACATACTTTTACAGTAAATAAAATAAACCAATAGATTAAAGCAAACAAATTTCATCATATATATAGAGCACAGATTTTTTTTTCGTTATCTGTTTTAGTTTCTCAATTACAAATAAAAAATACTCAAGTTTATTTAAGTGGTAGATTCAAACTTAAAAAATCGACAAAGTTACTTATTTTTTTAATAATGAAAACTAAATTGATATGTTTTATTACTCTTAATATTTTTAATATAATTTCTTGTTTTAAAGATTTACCTACGGTGAATAGTATTTTAAATGAACCAGTTTATTTAAATGGTTACATTCAAAAGGCTACAGATCTAGTTAAGAAAAATTTTAGTGCTAAAGATTTTACTAAAGAAGGACTAGGTTGTTATAAATTAGCAATTCAACAACGGTCTTTAAAGTATTTGTTTGTATTATTATACATCAATAGATTAAATATTTCAAAAGAGAGTAGCAATTCTAAAATATTTTCAAGTATAAAAGAAGCAATAAGTATAATGAATAAAGATATTGAAAAATATAATACTAAATTTTATAATTTTACAATTAACTGCTTTATTGATATAAAAGATTTATTAAATAACTTCAAAGATTTTTCAAATAACGACAAATGTATAAGTATTTTTAACAAAATTGGACAAAAAATTGCTATTAAGTTGAATAAGCTATCAGGTGGAAAATTTGATATTGATGCAGAAAATGGAGATCCATTCATTCAAGAAAAAATAAAGTGGGAATTTCTAGAAAACATTATTAATTGCATTCCATCTGATATTTATCCTGATATTGGTAAGGGTACATTAAAGAAAAATGATATAGAAAAAGTAACAGATTTACTTATTTTTAAAATACAAGTAGAGTTTGACGCTTTTTACTTGTATAAGTTACCCTGGACGGAAAAAATTTTAAATGAATTAGTTGTTGTAAATGGTTTTAATATGTGCGCTTCTATGATACTTAGTAGAAATAAGATAAGTGGAAAATATAAATTTACTGAAGATGCAATGTATTGTTATAAACTAGCAATTCAAAAACGGACTTTAAAGTTTTTGTTTTTACTATTGTACTTTTATAGTTTGAATATTTCAAACGAAATTACCAATTCTAAAATGTTTTCAAGTATAAAAGAAACAGTAAGTATAATTAAGAGTTATATTGAAAAATATAATGCTGCATTTGATTGCTTTAATAATATAAAAGATTCAATAATAAAATTCAAAGATTTTTCTAATATTGAAAACTGTAAAGGTATTTTTAATAAAATTGTACAAAATATTGCTATTAAGATGTATGAGCTATCAGGTATAAAAATTATTGTTATTGGGGCAGAAAATGAAAATTTCATTCAGAAAAAAATAGATTGGGTATTTTTTGATGACATTTTGTGTAGCCTTCCAATTAAGTATGGCTATGATGATGGTTGTAATATTACAATAGAGAAATGTAATATAAAAAAAGTTACAAATTTACTTATTCATAAAATACAAAATGAGTTCCACTAAATTTTTAACATACAATTTTGGGTTGCTATTGGATTGAATAATAAAATTACATAATACAATTATATTTTTCTTGAATTATAGAATAAATAAACATGTATATACACATATATTATTATATATAATAATTATACATAAAATAATAATAATTTTATTTCGCAATACAGTATCATCGACAAAATAAATATGTATGTTAATGTGTATAATAAAAATTATCAATCAAAATGTTTAGAATGATTAAATTTTCACTGTTTAAGTTTCAGTTACGTTTGCTTGATATAATCATTATAAAACAATTATACAAATATGTTTTATTTTTAATTTATTAATTTCACTGCATTTCTTTTAATATTAAAGACAGCATCTTGAAATTAGTTTATTTAGTTATATTTCTAGGAATAGTATTTTTTTTATAATTTTTAAGTTTGCATGAATGTATAATGTCTAAATGTATTCAATATATTTTTATAATTGTCTACATATATAAAACATTAAAATTTTGTAAAAACAAAGTGTATAGATGTTGAAAAATATGATGCATTATTTATAATCATTATAATATTTCAAACAATTTTGCTACAATATTATTTTATAATAAGTGTATCAAATTAGTCATAAAATGAACTGTATGTAAATAGTAAGCTTAGAAAAATAGTTAAAGTGATTGTTTTATTATTATTATCTTATACATTTAGTTTAAATATAAATAAATAGTTTGTATTTATTTTACGATTTCATGATGTTATTAAAATATTATTTGATTACTCATTCTTATATTTCTATTTATCAAATGTTACACTTGAGTACAATTATATAAAAATTACTTTTGCACCTAGAAAAACAATTAGAAAAGTTACATACATTACCTTAGTCATCATTGATTCCATCGCTTCATATTTTAAAATAATACTTTCAACGATAACAATTGTGTAAAACTGAAGGACAATTTTTCTTTAAATGTTTTTTTTTATTTGTGTAAAACAATAATTAAATTAATATTTATGAACTTGTAAGAATTAGAATTTTAGAACATAGTAGTTACAAAATTGGGATAGGTGGGTTTAATTAACACCTTTAAGCTTTATTTAAATTTTCTAAAAATTATACTCCATAAAAACATCAATATAAATAAAAAGAATATAAAATAAAATAATTACTAATCTGGGTATAATTAAGGAAATATAAGTTGATATTGCTTTTGTAATTATCCATCAATTTCTTAAATTTAAAACTATCTACAGATTTGCATCGAAGAGTTTCTTATGATAGTGATTTTAATCACTGTCAGATATCATCTATACTTGTCCCATCTATGACTCGTTCACNACAGATTTGCATCGAAGAGTTTCTTATGATAGTGATTTTAATCACTGTCAGATATCATCTATACTTGTCCCATCTATGCCTCGTTCACACTGTGCCTCAACCCCNATCATCTATACTTGTCCCATCTATGACTCGTTCACACTGTGCCTCAACCCCACTGTGCCTCAACCCCACTGTGCTACCGTTTTTTATTATTTATTTTTCTTTACAGTGTTGTGGAATAATCTTTGACTAAATTGCCTATACAATACGCTTAAAATTTGAGAAACACAATACAATAATGATTTACAGAACAAAATGTTTTACTAAAATATGAATATTAATGTAAATATTACAAAGAAACTCTAACACATAGTAATTTTTTGAATATTTATTTTAAATTTTCAACTTGACAATAAACCAACTTTTCTATTTTTATTTTACGATAGTATTTCTTTTAACGTGGAAACCCAAAATAAATGAACTCATCTTAACTTCTTATCTAAGGTATAAGAGGGCTACATACATAGGTGGACTTAGAAGATGGCTTGGGAAGTCAACTTTCTATTTTTATATTAACCCCTCAGAAATTCAGCAAAATATAACGAACTAACAATACTTTTACCACATTAAGTTTGACATAAGATGTTAATAACTAACACTTAATTTTTTGTGACTGCGATTTATTTTTCCAACCCTTACTTAACCTACTTTTTTCAACGATACCTCAAATAATTACAATTCGTATTTAGTTGAAGATATTACCCTCAAAAATTGAAAAAAAATCCCTTAATCAAATAACAAGTAGCTTAACCAGCTTAACCATACAAACAATTAAAATCATTAATTTCTAATATTTTTAAAGTATATTGTCGAATTTGATTTGATATTATACAATTTTACTTTGAAATGTTAGTAAGTGTTTATTAGGTAGGAATTGAATATATAGAATTTATATAGAATATAAAAAAATATATTTTCTCCTGATTGGAAGAAAATGTTCATTAGAGTAACGAGTGAGGTGAATCAATGAGAAAATCAGTTTCTTATAAGCAAAATAGAGAATAAAAATAAATTTGTTGATGAAATTAAAAGAAATTTTCCGTATGTCATTTTTAATAATAATAATTTGGATGATAGTATTATTGGGTATGAAGTAAATTTAACTTTAAAAGATAACTGTGTTCCAAGATTTCATAGAGCATATCAATTACCATACGCACTTAGATCAAAAAAAGAAGATTAATTAAGCCGTTTAGAACGCAAAAATATAATTTCTAAAGTAGTAAGTAGTGATTGGGCATCACGCATAGTAGTTGTACCAAAAAATAATGGTAAGATTTGTATTTGTGTTGATTTTAAAATTACTGTAAATCCAGCTTTAAGAGTGGACCAACACTCACTTCTTAGAGTTGATAAGGTATTCAATGAGCTATGTAATTGTAAAGTATTTACTGTAGTGGATCTATCTGATGCTAAAAGTTGCACCTAGTAGTCACGCGATGCTTACTATTAACACACATAAAGGCCTGTATCAATATAATAGGTTATGCTATGGTATTGCGTCAGCACCGTCTAAATTTTAAGCAACAATGGAAAATTTATTGTTAGATATTCCTAATGTACAAGTATATTTGGACGATATCATTATTGGTGGTGGTAATAATGAACAAAATTGTCGTGAAATGGTAAACAAAGTATTTCAGCGGTTAAATGCACATAGAGTAAAAGTTAATTTTAGTAAATGTCAATGGTATTGTACTAGTGTGAAATTTTTAGGTCATATTATGGACGAAGATGGTATTCACCCAGGTAAAAATAAATTAGATGCAGTAATGAATGCACCTAAACCTAGGTGCATTATAACCTAGTGATATATCGCAATTAAAGTCGTTTTTAAGGTCAATAAATTATTATAATAAGTTCATTCTAATGTCCTCAACTTTGTTAGCTCCGTTATATGAATTGACAAAGATTAATACTAGTAGGGAATGGTCAATAGAATGCGAAGAAGCATTTCACCAGGCTAAAGTGTAATAGCCAGTTGTTAGTTCCATTTAACCCAAAGTTTCCCTTAGTTTTAACCACCGATAGTAGTAGTTATAACCCCGTGGGTGGCTGCCAGAATACACCCATGGTAGTCTATACCTGTCGTAAGAGGCGACAAAAATGGACCTGAAGGTGTGCAGCAGCGCCTTCAGTACTGGCTATAGGTGGATGCTTTGTAAGCAGGTACAGATATAGCCAGGTAGAAGTAGTAGGCGTGCATGGAGACCATACTACTATGCTGCGATGTGGAAGGCAAAAGGAAGCCACCACATTAATCTCCTTAGCCAATTAACAAATGACCAGCACAATAAATGATATAATGTATGGAAACGACCTTATCGGAAAGGTTATTCCCGACAGGAGGCCAAACAAGGTACCTCAGATCGTCACCGAGCGAAATCCTTGTAGTATGATAGGAACATGGAATGTCAGAACCCTGTTACAAACAGGGAAACTAGAAAATCTCAAGATTGAGATGAAACGTCTCAAAATTAATATATTTTTGGGAGAAGTGAAATGAAATGGAATGGTCAAAGTGACTTTATATCGGGAGACTACAGAGTCGTCTACTCCGGTGGTGATAATGGAAGAAATGGAGTTGGCATTATTCTGAATAAAAAATGGGCACAATGTAGGAGAAGTCACATTGCTTACGATGATAGATTGATATTGATCAAATTAAAATCTATTCCTAATGATATCGCAATTATACAAGCATATATGCCCACAACACAAGCAAACGATGAAGAAGTAGAAGAGATCTACAAAAAGATAGAAGAACTCATTAATCTCACAAATACTAAGGAAAATGTAATTATCATGGGGGACTGGAATAAGATTGTGGGTGAAAATACAGACGGCAGAGAAGTTGGTAAATACGGACTCGGAATAAGGAATGAAAGAGGTGATCGTCTTGTCGAATTCTGTAGACAACATGATTTAGTTATAACCAATACTTTATTCATGAATCATAAAAAAAGACGCTATACGTATAAAATGCCAGGTGATATTAACAGATACCAATTAGATTATATCCTGGTAAAGATTAGATACAAAAACCAGATCAAATAGAGTAAATCCTACCCAGAAGCGGATATTGACAGTGACCACAATCTGGTAATGATTAAGTCCGTATTGAAATTCAAGAAGTTAGAAAAACCAAAAAATAAGGGCATAAATGGAATTTGTGTCAACTAAAACAACCAGAAATAAAAAAACTGTTCGAAAAGAAATGCAAAGAAAAACTTGACACCAAAAGTATGATTGTAATAATATAGAGCATGGTTGACGTCGCATAAAAGAATCTATTGTCCAATCTGCAGAAGAAATATTAACTAGGGAGAAACCAGCTCTGAAACTCAAATAGATAACAATGGAAATAGTTTAAGATATAGAAAAAAGATTGCTTAAAAACAAAACAGATGAAGAAAGTAAAAGACAATATAAGATGTTAAGAAATAAAACAATCCGTGAAACAAAAAAAGCCAAAGAGATGTGGATCGAAAAGAATTGTGAAGAAATAGACAATATGATGAAATATAATCAACAGGATAAAGCATATAAACTTATCAAACGATACTTCAATGAAAAAAAGTCACAATGCAAACACTTAAAGGATAAAGAGGGAAATTTACTTATAGATAAAATAGCGATAACGAATAGATGGAAATAATACGTAGAAGAGCTATATGGAGAAGAAGAAAACACCGACTTACTCGTTCTTAATCCAACCGACGGTGACTTTGATTCAAATGCAGATACAAGGAGTCTAAAATCAGAATTTGAAGACGCACTTCAAACAA
>NW_026099572.1:65292556-65300006 GCF_025091365.1 Daktulosphaira vitifoliae | reverse complement strand
AAACTTATCAAACGATACTTCAATGAAAAAAAGTCACAATGCAAACACTTAAAGGATAAAGAGGGAAATTTACTTATAGATGAAATAGCGATAACGAATAGATGGAAATAATACGTAGAAGAGCTATATGGAGAAGAAGAAAACACCGACTTACTCGTTGNAAGAAGAAAACACCGACTTACTCGTTCTTAATCCAACCGACGGTGACTTTGATTCAAATGCAGATACAAGGAGTCTAAAATCAGAATTTGAAGACGCACTTCAAACAATGAAGAAAAACAAAGCACCAGGCCCAGACGAATTAAACACAGAACTCCTACAGCAATCAGGAGATGAAATAAAGAACGCTCTGTACGAACTGTTATGTCAAATATACGAGACTGGGAAAATTCCGAGAGATTTTGGATGTAGTAGATTAGTTATCCTACCAAAAAAAAACCTAGAACCAACCAGTGCGAACATTTTAGGGCCCTAAGCTTGATATCGCATGCGGCTAAATTATTGGCAATAATTGTAAACAAAAGAATAAATAAGAGGATAGGCTATTTTAGGTCTGAGAGTAATACTTGAAAAGCAAATTGAGTGACAAAAAATCACTTATATGACCTTTGTAGACCTAGAAAAAGCATTCGATAGCATAAATTGGACAAGTCTCTTTAAAATTTTGGAAGAAACAGAGATAGATTTTAAAGACAGACGTATTCTCTATAAGATTTATGAAGAACAAGAATCCATTATTAACATTAATACAACAACAGTGACTGCCACGGATCTCTTGAGTCTTTAAGAAATAAGATTGGGTCACACATTTTTGTCACACAAAGTGAAGTGTTTTTCAGCGATATCATCATCCAAGACCAATAATCTTGTTTATAGTCGCTGCTGCCTCAAATCACTTAATCACTATTTTTGATAGCGATGTCCTAATTCGTGTGGAAGAAAGAATTAAAAATGCTTCTACGTTATATAATGCTAAGCAGCCAACTTTTTTACACCCTAACTCGTTTATTACATGTTTGCTTTTCGAACATAATCGTCGATATTTAAGCATCTTGGTCCACAGACTTAGCTTACGCATATGCACAAAATATATTGGCTTGTACGTGTTATGATTATTGCTAGAAAAGTTGTTTGAAAATTCATTTAATGTTTCAATCCAAACCAAGGTTCAGTATCCCTTTTATAACAGCTTTTCTTCGTGAGCGAGTAACTCAGCTCGCACTGAAGTAGACTTCTGTGGTTCTAATAAAGTTAAAAGTGGATTGAGAAAGGCAAACCTAAATGTTATGTGTGTTTATTTATGTGTATGTGCACATGAGCAATATATTTACAACTTACTTCTACTTTGAAAACAAAAGACTTTTTAGTAGCGTTTTATCGTTTCATTACACGAAGGCGACAATGCTAAGACCAATTTAGTGATAATGAAACTGGTTTTGTTGAAGTTAACCAAATATTACTAGACCGATTCAGAGCTATACAAAAATGTAAAAATTAAGTAATTTTTTACTTAAAGTTAATCTTAGTATTACGGGGATTTCATATCCCCATCTACGTTATACTTTAGAGGCCTGTGGGAGGCGAAAGTGAAATCTGTCAAATGTCATTTGCTAAAGGTAACAAAGGGAGTAATACTGAAGTACGATGAAACATTTACTTTGTTCTATCAAATAGATGCCGTATAAAACTCAAGCGATCCTCTTGACTTTAACATTCTTACGCCTGCTCATTTTTTTTGTTGATGGTTCATTATTACTTCTCCCAAAACTAGATGTTTCGTCTGTACCGTAAAATTGGTTAAAAGTGTTTAAGCTGATGCAGTCTCTACTTCAAACTTTTTGTAAAAGATGGGTTGGTGAGTATCTGACTAAACTATTACGCAGAGGCAAATGGATCAGGATGAGACGTAATGTTTTTATTGGATATTTAGTAATAGTTGAAACTACACTGCATCACCTTAGCAGCGGTACCAATGGCATTATACCTTAATTCCTATAAACCATATTGTTATTTTTTTAAATGTTAATGTGCCCTAGTAATTAATTAATTAGTATTTACGAAATTCTAGATGATCGATTTATTAGTATTCTTTATAATTAGTGTGAACAACTGAATAAATTCTTTGTAGTTTAATGTGTTGTTAATGTTAAATCATATTTATTTAGTTCATTGTTATTCTTTATGTTATTTGAATAACTTCTTGTATTAATTATTTCAGTCGCATTTATATGATTAAAACTTGGAAATTTATATAAGCTATGACCATCTTTAAAGATTTATTATTAGAGTCTGAAAAGTGCAATGATTTTTAATATTAAATAGATTTTAGTTTTAAGTACCAATTTATACTTATAAATGTTCATATGTTAATGATTTATAGTTTTTTAGATAAGTTCATTAGTCATATAATGTTATTTTACGTGTTTTGTTTTGAATGGCCCTATGACCTTTCAAGGGGAGTGCATGTTCACGCTAAGCGTGTGATTTAAATTTTTAATGTTTGACGGTATAGTTTATAATATTCACGTACCACAAGCTGATGAGTCAGTGTCAGTCGGCCATTTTATTATAAAAATGTCATGTTTTCGATTGAAAAATTCAAGGTTAGAAAAAATTAATTTTTTTGATTCTTTGTCAATTTTTTTAGCTTCGATGCGAAGCTGAGAAGGTATTGGTTTTACTAAGATGTGTTTATTTTTTTTTTTTTTTGTCTGTTACCACTTTTTCTCAGCTCTCACCGAACCGATTTCTTTCAANTTTTTTTTTTGTGTCTGTTACCACTTTTTCTCAGCTCTCACCGAACCGATTTCTTTCAATGATACGTCAAAAGATTACAAATCGTATCTAGTCGAAGACATTACCCTTAAAAATTGAAAAAAATTGCCCCGTTCCCCGTAAATGGGGAAAACCTCCAAAAAAAATACAAATTTAAAAATCGCTAATTTTCGAAATTTTTTCAATTTTTTTTATTAAAAGTGCCATAACTTTTTCAAAAATGAACATATCAATATAATTCTTTTTTATATAGATGTATAATATCAATACCATTTATTTAGTATATTTTTTTTATAAATTTAACCCTTAACCTGCTCACAGGGGGGGTTTTAAAATGTCAACTATTTCACAAAAAATTAACTTTTTCAACTTAAATTTTGAAAGTGTTCCGGAAAGTCTGACACTTTTATATATATATTAAATTAAAGCTAATGTAATATACTTTATCATGGAAAAAAAAAATTTCAGACTTTATTTTGTTTTCAGGGTGAAATTGCCTACCGAATGCTAATTTTGTGTGTAAATTTTCGATTTTATTTGTTACATTTTTAACTTTATAATGATATAACTAATTGAAAAGTGTATGGATCAACATAATTTTTTTATGAGAAATAATATTTTTTAATAATCCCTTACATATATCTTTATCTGAATCAGGATTTCCTCTTCTCTTTCCTTCCTTTTTCTATTTTTTATTATCTTACTAGGCAAATTTATATTTTCAGGTAACTTAACATTTATTAACTCTTTATCTTTTAATTTAGGATATCTTAATTGATTTTGATGAGCTGTTCTAACATTACCCCTTAACTCTATCAAATACACATATTTGCTGATCCTCTTCTTAACCAACGCAGGTAACCATTTAATTGCTTCCTTAAAATGGTTTCTGTAATATACCTGCTCTCCACCTTTAAACTGCTTGACTGGTTTGTATTCACTTAGATAATATTTGTTTTTACTTAACTCAAAGCTCACCCTTTTTTTATTTTTAACACCTTCACTCTTAGTATTTAATGAACTAACTGGTGTTTTTATTTTATAAGCTAAAATATTATCTTTAGGTGATCTACCTGTTACTGTTGACGGCATTGCATTATAAGCCGAAATAAACCTTATTATTTTTTCTTTAATAGTTAATCTGCTCACCTTATTGTCTAACAAATATCTGTTTAAGTATGACTTGACTGTTTGTACCCCTCTCTCAGCCAACCCATTTGATTGACTATGGTACGGAGGACTCTTACTTATTTTAATACTATGTTCTTTACCAAACTCTACTAGCTACCATGAATTAAAAGGAGGACCATTATCTGACACAATCTCATTTGGTAATCCAAAATAAGCAAAACACTTTTGAAGTACTTTAATTTAATCTATACAACGTGTTTTCTTCATAAGCTTAACTTCAATGAATTTACTAAATGCATCTACAATTATTAAAAAAGTGTATTTTACAAAATAGAAAAAATCAATATGAACCCTTTCAAAAGGATACTTTGCTGCTTTCCATTTATATTTAACTATTTCCTTAGGTATCCTAAGTAACTGATTACATATTGTACAACTAGTCACATAACTCTCAATATCATTATTCATATTTCTCCACCAAAACAAACTCCTAGCTAACATTTTAATTCTTACAATAGCTTTATGGTCCTTATGTAATAATTCTAACACTTTATTTTGTAATATTTTAGGAATAATTAACCTTTCTTCAAAAAATAAACAATCACGTTCTGTATTTAATTTATTTTTTATTTTAAGATAATACTTTAGATTTTGATTTACCTCCTTAGGCCATCCTAACATAACATACTCATAAATTGTACATAATTCTTTATCCTCTTTCAAACATTTTTTTACCTCCTCTAAATTTATTTCTACCTCATTTATTATACTAAATCTATTTATTTCCATAAAGCTATATTTTTCTATATCCGTATTTACTTTTGCAATCACCCGGTTACGTCCTGACATTCTTCTCCAATTTGGGAATAAGACATCTAACCATGATCTTCCTAATAATGGATACATTTGTCTCTTACTTCTTACTACATACAACTCCAGTTCCCTTTCCTTTGCTGAAATATCACTATTTTTTACATTTACTATTATTTTACCAATTATATCTATCTTATCTCCAGTTACTGAAACCAGTTTAACTTTTACTTCTATTAAAGTTTTACATTTAAAAAGTTTATAATATAATTTGTCACTAATTACCGACGCACAAGCACCTGAATCAACTTGCATTTCTAATTTGTTATCTTCCACAATCATAACTACTTTCAGTGACGGTTCAACTGTTTTAACCACCTTGACAACACTTTGACTTTCTTCCATCACGCAATTCATTTGTTCAATTTCTTGGGGCAATCCCTGAATTGAACTTTGATTTGAGGATGATGAACTACTTCTCCTTCTTTGATACCTCCCTTTGGAACGTGACTGTCTTACCATTCTTTTTGTAAAACAAAACTTGGCTATGTCGCCTGGTTTGTCACATTTATGACAAATCAATTTTAAAGCTGCGCACTCTTTATTGTTATAATGTGATTTACCACATCTTGTACAAGTCTGACTTCCCCGACTTTTACTTCTGTACCTTTGCTTATTACTATTATTGACTTTGGAACTAAGTGCTGATTGCTTAATTGCAAATTGATTCAATGACTTGTTACGGCATTCACCCTCAGCCAATTCCCAATTTAATGCTAATTCACAAGCATTTTCAAAAGTTAGATTTTTTTCTTTGAGCAAAATGGCCCTTAACTTGTTGTCTCTAACTCCAAACACCAATCTATCCCTTAGTGCTTCTTGCAAGAAATTTTTAAATTTACACTTCTGTGCTCTTGCCTTCAATTCCACAATATACTCAGTCATTGGTTGGCCCATACGTTGATCTTCCTGATGAAATTTATATCTTTCCCGAATCTCATTTACTTCAGGTATGNCCAATCATTCTCTTTTTTTTATATATATATATATATATATATATACTTCACCTCAACATGTGGTTTTCAATCCGCATCTCGTCGCCATATTGTTATGTGTAGACGTAGGGTAAAAGCAGATATCTTTCACATATTTATTCCATAACCGTTTAATATGAACTAAACAATTTACAATAACATTATCACCTATACCCCAGTCAGTTGAGTGATCAGTGTGACCACTGGTACATCACATAAGGGTGGCTCACAACTTGAAACATATGTAATAAAAGTAGAATTTAATTAACTTATTTTTTGAAAATATTCCGAACTTTAAACATATGTTAAATTAAAACATAATATTTATAATAAGTTGAAAAATATTATTTGAAACTTTGATTTATAGATGTAAACGGCCTCAATAGTTTAACAAATAATATTATTCTGATGTAAAAAAAATTATGATTTTTTGTAATATTATATTTTTTTATTCCAATGTTGTCTATATTTTAGATTAAATAATATAGTTCTATTAGAAAGGAAATAATTACCCTAATTAACCTCCTTAAAAAAATATATATATAGAAATGACTTAAATATCAGAAAATATATTTGCAACTTTTAATTTCAATCCAATAAGTTAAAAAGGAAGAGGGTGGCCCTTTTCAAAAAAAAAAAAGTTCTAGCTACCAATGTCTTATGATAGAGAGTCATATTGATATATAGGTGATTTTTTTAAAGCTCTGGATAACTACTCGTAGCCATTCGATTTCTCTTAAAATAATAACTATATTAAGAAAATTCTTTTTGGTATTTGTTAGTTTCCTATATTTCTCGATTTTTTAATTAAAATAGTTTTTTTAATTCGTCCTTTAAAACCATGAAAACCTCTAGTATCTACTTTACATATGACTTCATTTATTTATTGTTATTAAATTATTAATAATGAAGATTTTTGAATACTCGTATTTATTGTGCAATTTGTGTGGTTTACGAAATAATTTTTTTTAATTTTAGATCAGTGGTTAGTTATAAATCCTGATGGTTTAGATGATACCAATCAACCAATTAAAACGCAATGTGTGAGACGCCGATGTAATGAAGGAGTTGTTTACTTGCCATTAGATGGATTCTGTCACCGAATGAATGAATCGTCAAGACAATTATGTCCTAACCAAAATACCTGATTGGCTGTTGATGCTTATAGATAGGTTTATTGCAGGTGTTCAGATAACATGGCTATACGCTACGCACGTGTCGACGAACAACTCGACACAGCTTGTTATCCTGTTTAAACTCAAGGTCCATATCGCCTAGGCTATGTAGTAACTGAAACGCAAGGACCTAGGTAAGGTTTTCATTTATTCGGAAAATTTATCACGAATGCAAAATATTAATTATATGTAGATAATCAAATTAAGTATAACAAAACATACAAAAAATTTAACGTTGGATTGCACATTTTTTCATTATTACTTTGTATTAAACTATTAAGCTTTTAAATGTTCTGAGACTTTTAGAGATTTTAGGTGAAAAAATTCGGAAATTGAAATATACAAATATGATAACAACAATTTGAAATTGTAGACCATCTTAATTATTTTTAAAATTTGATTTATAAATTTTGTTGTTTATTCATACATTTATTCATAAGTATATTTACAATAAATATGTATATTAGCTTCGATGCGAAGCTGAGAAGGTATTAATTTTACTATGATGTGTTTTTTTATTTTTTT
>NW_026099572.1:65292346-65292456 GCF_025091365.1 Daktulosphaira vitifoliae | reverse complement strand
ATAGAGTAGGTAATTGATTTGACGCTATATTATTTAAACCCAACTAAACGCTAAATTGTACATTCCGAAACAACAATCATAATATGATTATGATTAATATGACATAATAT
>NW_026099572.1:65263257-65292240 GCF_025091365.1 Daktulosphaira vitifoliae | reverse complement strand
CACAATTTCATACTAAATTTAAAAACTATAATTAGTATTTATTCATATATTATATTTTAAAATCAAAGAACTACTAATCAGGATATAATTAAAGAAATAAGAGTTCATGTTGCTTTTAAAATATTTCACCAATTTCTCTAAAGGAAACACTATCTACAGATTTGCATCGAAGCGTTTCTTATGATAGTGATTTTAATCACTGTCAGATATCATCTATACATGTCCCATCTATGCCTCGTCCACACTGTGCCTCGACCCCACTGTGCTACCGTTTTTTTTTAATATATATATTTCAGTTTCATTGTTGAATGACAATATGATCTAAATAAATAAAATCGATCTATTCTATTACATACAAGTGAATTTAATGTAATCATGGGTAAATTGAATCCTTATTTTTAATTGAAAATCTATAGATTATTATGATACAAACAAAATATTTTCTATATTTATCTCCTTTAATTTTTAAAATATATCAATTATATTTTTGCCCATAATTATAATTTATAACAGAATTAATAATTTGTTAATTACTAAAGTTCTAAACTATATATCAAGTAAATTCTGATTGTTAAATTTTAATTGAGAGCTAAAAAATCGATAAACAAGTTTTTCTATAAAAGTTAGTCCGTTTAGTTGCATGTATGTAAATTTTATTTTAATCTGATAGTAAAATGATTCGTTTGAACTTCTGTAACAGTTTTTAACTTATCTTCAGGTGTCCAATAAATCGTCGGGTGTTCATTAGAACCGTGTTACAAATTAGGTTCATCTTATTTTTCCATAAACCTGTATTTATTTTTATTTTATTATTTGTTATAATATTTATACACTTGAACGATAATGATTGATAAATAACGCCACGAGCCAATTAGTTTATATGGTTTTCTATAATTTTTCATGATATAAATTTATTTTTAAATACTACTATACTAAGTGTACATAAACAATTAAAGTATTTTATAACATCGATTGTAAAGTATATACTTAGATATTTACTTTGTGATTTAAAATTTATTTGTTTATAATTTAAAGGTTTGGAAATTGTACTGTAGACACATGCATATCATTAACGCGATGGCGTTGGGCCCCGATATCTTTAAACTCATCCCAAGCTCCATGGACCAACAGACGGTGTTACGAGCTGTACACCAATGGACCATGTCCTAACAATGAACAATTCACAGTCCTTCCAGACAGCAGAAAACCAGGATACAGTCAACGGCAAGCACCTGTGAATTTGTTGAGTAGCATGCCAACTCGATGCGACATGGACAACAATGGCGAAAGTGTAGATGCTGTTCAATTATCCAACACCACAACTGCAGATTATACAGCACAACTATTGATTTCAGCGATTTGACATAAACGCACAAAAAGGAAATGGACATACAGTTAGCCTTAAATGCATAATGTCCGAGCAAACTTGTTTTGCTATAATATTACCCAGCATGGTACATCCTTAGTCATTTATTTATGTTATCAGTTCTATTCTAAGACTACAAGGGACATTATACCAAAATTAAAACTAGCTATAATTAATAAAGTATTTGTTTTTATATCGCATGAGTCGATACACGTGTAATAATTATTAAATGTATTTTTTTTATCTATGTAATTTATTATTAAATTAAATTACATTGCGTGTGATGTATAAGATTTAGTCGATCAAGTCTTTATTGGGAAATGATACTATTGACAGTAAGGCATTCATTATTAATCTGTATCAGTAAATAGCGCAGAATTGACGTATAAAAATATTCTTCTTAATTTAACAAAACTATCAATCATAGATTCATCTATAATTGTTATATTGATTATACAGTCTAACAAAATATTTTAAATTCTATACATAATAGTATTATTAATATTTAGACACATCTCACATTTAATTATGAAATATATTTCAAGCCTGTAATATCCACTTATAAATGAGTTCGCATGTTTTAATGGACTTTGCAAATTTTTTAATCTCATTTCTTCAAGTACCAGCGATAAATATTAATTTGTATTTAATGGGGTTCAAATGAACAATTATTGAAGAGGTGCTATTTAATTTTTAAAATAAAAAATCTCGTTTCCTGAGGATGCTGAGGTTTTTTTGTGAACCGTTTCATGGTCGAATATTAAATTTAGAAAAATTAAATAACTAATATACTGATTTATGATTTAAAAAATAAAAACGAAGAGAATCGATGCTAAAACGTAAAGTGTAATAAATTATAGACGAAAAAAAATGTCAGTAGTTTACAATATTTAGGTAAATCCGTTTTGGAGTTATATCGCCAATTACAAAAATAACTTTTGTTCTACAATATATAGTTTCTTAAATATTTATTAATAAGTAATTAAATAGCAACAAATTAAAAAAAAATTATTATTTTTTTTTAATCTCACTATATTTGTTTTGATGATATTATGAAAAAATTGTGCAAAGTTTAGGATTAAAATGACAACTTTAATATGTTTAGGGCTTTAAAAATGTTGACTATAATTTTAAAATTATGACGAAAACATGCGCGCTCCTATTTAGTTAAACACGTGTCAGTTAACCTAATTTAATAAATACTAAATTAGGTTATAATATAATTGTTAACGCCACGTAATAGTTCGTGTGTTTTTAAAATTAGCGGACTGTATAATATAAATTAAAATCCTCAACAATGTGATTTTATGTAATTAATATAAAAATGATTTATTAATTCACAAATATAAATTCTATACAATTTATAATTAATTGACATTGAGCGGAGCTAGCGGATAAGTTGTTGTGGCCGTTGTCGCACTAGTACTGAAGCACTGATATAATAACAAGTCTTAATATAGGGCCCCCTTTGAACCAATAAGGTTCAAAAGACATAATTAATATGGGATTCACAAAACAATTATTCACAATGAAAAAGGAAACAGTATAAAAATAAAACATTAAAATAAATATTGATGGCATAACTCCAGCTCATAAATAAATAAAGTTCATTTCCATAAAAAAAAAATAATCACAATAAAAAATATAACTTCACAATATCATATACAATGTATATTGTGTATCAATATGCATTGCATATTGATCTGTGCATTGCTACTCGTGTTCTCATTCTCACTCGACTGGTGGAAGAGCGAATTGTGCTCTCCCTGACACTTCATACATTTCCTTGACTTGCATTGATCAACAAAATGATCATTTTTTAAACAATTAAAACATAGTTTTAATTCATTTACTTTTATTTTTCGATCATCTAGACTTAATGATAGAAAGTCTGGACATTTATAAATAGGGTGTGGTTTTTTACACATATAACACTGCATTTTTGTATGAATTGCTAATGCAGTTACTCTTTTTTTATTGGCATTTTTGAAAATTTATTACTTATGTAATCAATACTATTTTTTCCAGAAAAGATTTTTGCTGACTCAATCGACTCCAATACTGTGCATCTTTTATCCAAACACAACATTAATGATTGAACCGTTGTAATTGTATTGTGATCATTTTCTTGTTCCCATTGACGTATAGAGCCCATATCTATTTTTTTACAAATTAAGTGTAGCAGTAAAGCTCCCCATTTTTCTGGATCTTCGCCAAACGCTTTTAATGCTTGCATATGTGCTTTTAACGAATTATTGAACTTATTTAATTTAACAGCCGCGGCTATCCGATTTCCCGTAAACTGGCTCTAAATCATAAATTTCTTTTGTGTGCGCTTGAATTAGAATGCGTTTGTTTTCATATCGGTTGTTTATAATTGACCATACAACGTCGTAATTTGCCTCTGTAGTTTTTAAGTTTTGTATCAATAAACTCGCTTCACCAGTTAATGCACTTCTTAGGTGATAAAATTTGTGTACTTTTGGCATATCGCTATCTGAGTTAATAAGTGAATTAAAATGATCTTTGAATGAACACCATTCTCCAAACTTTCCTCCAAATGTCGGTATTTCGGGAGGTTTTACCTTCATATAATTATAATTATTTATTTGGCTATTGAGAGAATTCCTGCCGTGATTATTTGAACCAACATTAATGGGAATTTCAACTTTTTTAAGTAGATCTGCTTTTGCCACAATTTCAAAATAAGTATCAACAAATATGTCACGATACTCTAAATTCTCTTCACTCGGGTCAAGCGCTTCAATATTATTTTGTATGTTATCAAACTCATTCCACTTTTCTTTTATTTTTTCCAACCGCAATCCTATTTGGGTTTAATTGTTTTGATTTGCTAGGTCATTTATAAATGCTTGGAATTTTGTCAGCTGTGCCTTTATCTGTCCTCGTCTTATAATGCATACTGCTAACTCATTCCTCACCTCACCTGTTGCCATGTTGAACTTTTAGCAATTCTATTTCTATATATGCGCAACGAACGCTCGATTTACTTAACAACCTGCCAATATGTTACAGTATAATTTACTTACCCTCAAAAATAATACTCTTGGTATTATTTTATTTAATCCTTGCAAATTTAGTCACGTAATGATTCACGATCGCACTTAAATCGATCCGGCCTGAAGGACCATATGTTAACCCCACGTAATGGTTCGTGTGTTATTTTATTTCTGTTTTTAAAATTAGCGGACTGTATAATATAAATAAAAATCCTCAATAATGTGATTTTATGTAATTAGTATAAAAATGATTTATTAATTCACAAATATAAATTTTAAACAATTTATAATTGACATTAAACGGAGCTAGCGGATAAGTTGTTGTGGCCGTTGTCGCACTAGTACTGAAGCACTGATATAATAACAAGTCTTAACAATAATAATATTTTATTATAATAAAATTAATGTTTGTGTGTACTACTAACAAGACTTGACCTATTATAAAATCAATCAACTTCTCAAAGTAAATAAAACTATTGAATTTATTATACAATTGTATTGTTAAAAAACTCTCAAACCATTTTTTTGTATTAGATAAAAAATTTATATTACGTTTTTTAAGTTAAAAAAAAACTTCTGTCAATAACAATAACTCAATTAAAAATAATATAAATATTTCATTTTTGAAAATAAATAAAAATACACTTCTTTAAATTAAAATAAATCTGGATACTTATAAGTAAAAATACGGATAAATATTAAAATATGATAAAATTTGCATCAGCAAATGTACTTTAGTATCAAGTTGACTTTACATAATATACTTAAAAATTTACATTCACATGAGGGTCAATTCGAAATTTTACAATTTAAAAATACTTAAAAACTATCAACATTTAATTAATGCTCTAAATATTGTTGTTGGAATACTAATTAATATGGATCGGCCCTAATGATTTAGGTTGTTTTGGCACTTATTATCTGTAAAAAAATAAATAAAATAATAATAAAATATTTACCATTTTAAAATATAGACTAATTGTCTATCGTCTAGGTAAAAAATGTTAATAACATTTGATGTACTGGTCCAAAAGTTGTTATTAACCAATTACATAATTTTCTATTTTACAACATAATTTATTATATACAATGCGATTAAAAAAAAAATAATATTGACATCCTTATAAAGTATAAGGGGTGCTGTATAAAATGATAAATGTTTAAAACATTAATTTATAACTAAAAAATAATTATTATTTTAAATATATTTTGAATTGTAACAATAATAGCCACAAGCAGATGTTGTAAATTACATATTTCAATTTATATAATATTCTATTAAACGTATTGTACAAAACAAAATATAAACGGTATTTTATAAAAATCAACTATGTATTATGTTCAGAAAAAAATGTGTAAAAAAATATTAAAAAACCTGACTATCTTAATTATCAAACAAAATCATTAAATATATTATTTTCACTATTTATGTAGCATTTAGATAAGTATTACAACTTTTATTTTATTGTTTAAAAAATTTCCTTTATTTACCTAACCAGCTTTATTAAATAAAACGTAAACTGCTGAAAGAAATAAATCTATTTTTTAATTTTTTTTTTTTTTTATCACATTGTATTATTACAATTTCGTAAATACATAATTCACTGTAAAATTAATTAATTAATTTTTGATTTACTAATTACTTGAGTTCTTATAATAATGCATTACTATTATTATTATTATGTTAAGCTATAGCTGCGAAGCTATTATCTTACATTAAGATTGAATATCAATATTTTTTGAGAGATTAATTTTATTTTTGGATGGCTTATCTTCAAATCCTCAATGTAACGTTTTTCAAATGATTATTAAAATAATATTTCTTATACTAAAAAGATCAAGAAACTAGCTTTTTGTAATCAAAATTATTAATAACAAAAGTTGTATTAAAACTAGTTTTAGCACTAATTTTGCACATTAATTCTCTAAAAAATAATAATAATAATAATAGTATGTTTGATTTATTGATTATCAAATTAAGACTTCATAAAGTTGAAAAGATTTATTTCTATCAAAAAAATATTTTAAAATGTATTTATTATATTTTATAAAGCTTTCATTAAAATTTAAAACATTTTTTTTTTTTAAATATTTTTATCTCTTTATTGTTTCTTAATTAGGAGGAAGAACAAAAAATAGATGAAGGGATGTTATCGAATTGCGATATGACGACAGCTGATGTGAGAGATCGTGTGAAAATTTAGGATAAGGGTCGGCCGATATCAGGTAGTTGGGATTAAGGTAAGGAAAAAGAAGATGAAGATTTTTGTTTCTTAATTGACGAATTCAGTCTTTATGTAATTTTAAAAGTCCTAATATATACTTTTAAATCGCATATGTATTATATCTCTTAAAATAAAATACTGTATTTTTACACATATAAATTGAGAAATATATCGAAGTAAAAAATATCAAAAATTAATTTCATAATAAAATTATTTTATAAGAGAAAACGAGTATCTAGCATAAAAAGAATTACCTAGCCAGTATATAACACAGCACATATATTCCGTAAAATTAAGTGAATTGCAACAATATTTAAGATTTTTCAACTTAAACATAAAATTAAAATAGAGTTTTGATGTTAGGGGAAATCTAATGATGTTAACAAAATCTTCCTCGTCTCTAGATTCCATAAAATTAAAATTAAAAACCAAGAATAATTAATTAATATAGCATTGGACAGTAAAATAAAATAACATTCTTCGGGTATTGCAATTCACCTCATTTTACGGTATTATTTCAACAGGATAATTTTTCCCAATACCTTCAAATGAAAAAAACCAGCACAGGGGGGTCGTGGCACAGTCGTGACGTAGCATTGTTAGATCAAGTGTAATGATATCAGACAGTAATTAAAATCACTATCAAAAAAAAAAGCTTAGATGCAAATCTTTAAATAGTGTTTAATTTTAAAAAATTGGTGTATTATTCCAAAAGCTACATGATCTCCTAGTTCCTTATTAATATCCTAATTAAGATAAAGTATGTCGAATGAAAAAGAGATTATTAAAAAATCTTATTTCTCATAAAAAAATTGTATTGATTCATAAATTTTCCAAAAAGTTATAGCATTATTAAGTTAAAAATATAAAAAAAAATTATTTTACAAAAATCGTAATTTTTTATTAACTTTGATGTCTATTTTCATCACGAAAACAAGTCCAGAGGTCAATTTTTTTTTTTCATATTAAAGTATATTACATTAGCTTTAATTTAAGATATATATAAAAGTGTCAGACCTTACGGAACACTTTCAAAAGTTAAGTTGAAAAAGTTCTACTTTCTATATGCATTTTTTAGATTTGAAGCCCCCCGTATATAGGGAAATGGTCTGATTTAAAAAATGTATGTCAAATAAAAGATGTTTATAAATACTACTTCTCATGAAAAAATTGTGTTGCTCCATACATTTTTTTAAATGTTATAGCATTTTAAATTAAAAAATGTAAAATATAAAATCGATAATTTTCACACAAAAATAGCATTCGTTAGCCATTTTCACCACGAAGACAAGTCCAGAGGTCAAATTTTTTTTTTCAAATTAAAGTATATTACATTAGCTTTATATTAAGATATATATAAAAATGTCAGACCTTCCGAAACATCTTCAAAAATTAAATTGAAAAAGTTGACATTTTTAATCCCCCCCTGTAGGCATCTAAAGGGTCAGATTTATAAAAAAATATACCAAATGATAGGTAAAGACATCATGCATCTACAAAATAAAATTATATTAATTTGGTTATTTTTTAAAAAGTTATGGCAATTTTAAATAAAAAAAATTTCGAAAATTAGCGATTTCTAAAATTGTAATTTTTTTGGAGATTTCCCCCATTTGTGGGGAACGAGGGAAAATTTTTTAATTTTTAAGGGTAATGTCTTTGTCTAGATACGATTTGTGATTATTTGACACGAAAAAATGGTAACTGACACAAAAAAAAAACACATCATGGTAAAACCAATACCTTCTCAGCTTCGCATTGAAGCTAAAAAAAAACGTAAATAAATTTTTTTCATATAAAGTGTGATGGTGTCACGTTACCATTATTGTAAACATTTTTATAATAAAATACAGACAGCACATTCGCTTCTAGAGACTGTTGAATTGACGATTAATATTTACAGCAAAATTGTCAGTCGTCTGAATTACTTTTTAAACCCAAGTCCATTCCTGTGCTTTGTGTCATTCATCAGTCTCCGTACTCGGTTGTCGCTGTCAGGCTTACTGCATAAAGTCAAGCCTTTGTTTTTCCATTTTTCTCTATCTACTCTCGTCCTCGGCATTTCAGAGTACTTGTGTCTTGTACTTCGTCTGCACCTCATACTCGACTACCCTTGTTCTTTATCCTCTCCTATACCCGAAATATTAGTCTCTTGCACTTCGTCTACACCTCATACCTAGGTGTTACCCTTGTTATCTTCCTATAACAACGGCCTTTCGACACCCACATCTAATCCGGAGTGTCAGCCGAGCACAGTAACTGCTGTATGATACACGTGCGTGTACCAAGATGAGTAGACTCATCATCATCTTCGTACACACTATACACCTCGCTCCCCCTCCCTTTAGTGTTTTGTTGTGTGTTACGCCAAAAGGATGAATATAATTCATTTTCCTCATGTTAAGACGATACCCTAGTATTAAAATATCAATTTGTTACAGTTCTACGATTTTTTAACAAATTTTTAACCTTAAAACTTTTTTCATACCTACTTTGAATTACTTTTGGTTTTGAAATAAATATCTGGTTAATTAAAAGTTTGAACGGTCTTTCTACTAAAATATAGAGAAACAAACTTGCTGCATAACTCATTACTACATCCGATACAGAATTAGTAATCTGAAATAAATTTACATTCATTCTTAATACATTAGTAATAATGTATTAATAAATTATTGATAAGATAATTTTGTTACTTAAAAGAGTATGAAAAAAATAGACAAAACACTTTAATTTTCATACAAAAATATCATTAGGAATTGTGTGTTACTTTCATGTTTATTATTTTATGATAAGGACTTCTGTGTACATAAAATCTAGGATATTATATGTAGAATCACAAAGCAAGTGTATAGATGTAATGTTTGAATGACAAGTGTACGAACGAACTCGAAAGTCATATAATTTAAAAATAAAATCTCAGTTTAAATCTCATTCTTCCGTTACATTTAAGGCTATGTCATATAAGCCTAATTTAGGGTTTAAAACTAACCTAAAGTTTAGTTATACGTTAAAAAAATTATTTGGATAATTGATAATGAGCTATACAGAGTGATCGATTAATCATAAACCACTGGATTACTCTAAAAACAAATACAATATTGAAAAAATAATTTTTGATTATTTTTAATTACATAAAATTCTTGATTCATCAGATAATATTTAATATTTAGAATCATCCCTTATAACTTAAAGGGGTGTCAATTTTATTTTTTTTTAACATACATATCTCACTTATTAAGTCTATAAAATAGGAAATAATCTAATTAAGAAAATGACTGGTCGGTAAAATTTTGTGAAACAGTATTTCAAAAGTTATTAACAATTTCAATTAATGACTGGAGGTGTTGAATGGGTACTGCTACTTTTAACACGAGTCATTTTTTGCCCAAGAATAACATTCAAAATATAATGTTTCCATTAACAAAAATAGTTGACACCTCTCTAAGTATAAGGGATGATTCTAAAAACTAAATATTAGCTGATAAATCAAGAATTATATGTAACCAAAAAGAATCAAAAATTATTTTTCTAATGTTCTATTTATTGTGTGAGTAATCAAGTGGTTTATAGTAAACCAATCACTTTGTATAGCTCATTATCAATTCAAAAAATTTTTTTAACATGTAGCTAAATTTAAACTTACTTTTATGCCCTAAATTAGGCCTATATGATATAGTCTTAAATGTAATGAAAGAATGAGATTTAAATATAAATCCGTGTTTATTATTTGTTGTTGACGTAACACCACAAATTAATCGTGACGCTAATTTTGACAGCGACTTAGTCGCTGCAAATATTTTAAAACTTTTTCTCATTTAAAATTTAACTATTTTTTAATCGCATATTAGAACAGCACGTGCTATTTAATAGGCTAAAAGTTAGTATTTAACTAGATAGAATCTCACTATAAGATATGACTAACTTCTAAGCAACACATACTAGTAACAAGCACTTTTTGTTACTACGAAACACTAAAACTTACAAATGTTTTGATAGTAAAATGATCAGGTGTTCTTCTACTGGCAATATCAGAAACAGGAAATATTGAATTCACCATATAAGCGTTGAAATTTAAAAGTGCTACAACTTTGAATACTTTCCATGAAAAAAAATTTTTTAGGAAATCTGTAATAATAGTTCAATTGTTTTAGGTGGTGGTAAAGAAAATTAAAATTAATTACCTTTTTAAACCTTTTAAATTTTATTGATGATTATTCAAATGTTAATTTAATTTTCAAAATATAAAAATAATTTATCACGTACTCGATGATCCTAATATTAATGTGTAAATTAAAGTAGCCGTTCCCGTTGCCCAAAGACTTCGTATTGTAGATCCATAAAGTGCAGCTAGAAATGGTTCATAAACGTAAGAAGGGTGATAAATTATAGCACCACTAAACCAACAAAACATCATTATGAATACAGAAATGGCTTGTAAAACATTACTTTTCATCTGAAATTTAATTGAATTAGTATGAAATTATAATACAGTGTTTTTTTTTAGAACTTAAAAAGTATATATTTCTTACTATACTAAGCTTAGGGGAATTTTTTTTTCTTTTATATAGCAAATAACCAAATATAGCTCCTACGATGTATGGACCCACTCTTGTATGCGATTTTACATAAACTGACATGAAGTATATATTGCTAGTAACATTTTTCACAAAACTAAATGTAAACAAAAATAATTTGTATTTGATGTTCATAGATATAAAATGATTATGTATAATAGACGATATCAGTACTGACAATTATTGTCAATTATTGGTGCAGTACTGGCATATTTAACAAACAATAAAGCTTTTTCGTACTAGTTATGATTACGATATGAGTTGTAATTTTTTTTTTGATGGAACCTAAATTTTAAATTGTTTCTCTTTCATTGCATTATATACAGAGTGAAACAGAGTGAAACAGATCTAACTGACAGCTCATATAACTTATGATCTACATAACATTTTATATATTTTTTTTTAATCAATTTTTAAAATATAGAACTATATTTAAAATATGATAATATTATAATTTTAATCGTAAACGTATTTGTTAAAAGGACCTATTTTCACTGCTTATACTTTTTAAGATAAGTAAATTCAATTTATGCTACAAAAAAAAATAATCAATTTATTGAAGAATTACATATTTTGTTTGTAAAAAAAAAATACATAAAATTTTGTAAATTCTAAGTAATTTATTGTTAGTAATCGTAGCTCTTGAGTTCATACATTTTTATGTAAATTTTGCTTCTTAGGAAAACATTTAAGTGAGCTACAGATCCATTTCAGAACAATATTAATAAAAATACGAAGTTTGTTAATGCAAATTTTGGGTGTTGGGGCATATTTGGCATATAATTGGTTTTTTGGAGGCAGAATGCATATTATTTCCTGTGAATTCAGGGAAATTTTATTTCAATGAAAGTAAAAAAAAAATAAATAAATTCTTAAATCATTTTTTTCGAATATGTTTACATGTTACTATGCTCTTAGTATTTTTGGAGATATTTTTATCTGTTTATGATATTGATTGGGTTTTATAAGTTTTAAGCAGTTCACTGGAATTAATATTATCGCACAATCACTACCACCATCCGCTGAATCAAATATGTGTATGTCTATCAATAAATTTATTTTCGTCACAACAATACATAAAGGTACATATTAAAAGGAAATTCTTATGATAAGTCCGTAAACTATAATCGTATTTCTAGCGTTGTTACATTGTTTTTTGTAGATTATTTTGTGGTAAATCGTGTCTATTTATTTTTTGTTTTCAGTTAGTATTTTGAGATTCAATTATAAATACTAGTATTTAGACTGTTCACATTAATCAATGCTAAAAGAAAACCTAACAAGTCGAGCTCGTTTGCAAAAGTTTGCTTCGGAATTAGGCAAAGAAATATATTCAACCGACAATAAAGTGCTAATTTGTAAAACTAGTGAAATAAAAGTATTAAAACTTAATTATTTACATTTTAAAAATCTTATTTTTATGACTGAAAATCAGAAAAAGATTTCATTTTTGAAGATTACTAAAATTTTTCAAATTGTGTTAATTTATACTTTTGATTTTTACTTGTTTAAAATTTTTTACTAAAAAGTTATAGTTTATAATTAAAAATTATGCATTTAAATATTTCGTGCTCTTTCAAAATGTGCTTATTTAAGATTTTTAGTATAGTCATCGGGTGGGGTATAGGGGGTTAAGTCCCTTCTTAAATTTACAAATTAGCAAAATTATTTGCATTATTATATCAAAATTAATTGCCACCTTTTTAAGATATAAGAGATGAACAAAAACAATACTTCTTGTTGATAAGTTGAGAAAAAGATGTAACTAATGAAATCAAAAATTAAATTCTGAATTATTTTTATTTTTCAATAGATAAGTGATTTTTAATTACAGAACTGCACCATAAATAAATTAATGTCGAATTTTAATGCATTAAAAGTTAAAATTTATTGCAAAAGTTAAGTTAACTTAATTAAATAACTCAATATTTATTAATGTATTGTAAATAGTCGTTTCTTGATGCGTAGATATAATGACACTATTTTATTGCAGTAGGCTAATTACGTTTTCCCACCATCTTTAAAACAAGCATAACTTTTAAAATGGACATCAAAAAAAAATTAACAATAATAATAATAAAATTACTTTGCAATAAAAAAATAATTATTGAAACCAAAAGTTTATAAAGTTAATCTTAAAAAAAATGTTTCGTCGACACTTACTCTACATTGAACTCAAGATTTGCAGGTATGTGGTTCATATAAGTAATGTTGAAAAGTATAGCTGTTGATATAACAATAAGTGAAACCAAAATATTGAATCCAAATTTCGGACTTCTATGAATGATATACGTCAATATAATTCCCATTATTGTAAAATGAAATTCACAAGGCATGAACCAAGTATGAATTTCACACTTAAAAACGAATTAAAAAGTTACTAACGAATTTTAATATAAAAATAAATTATTTTTAGTTAATTATATGTTTTACTAATGTATCTGGTTTAATGTAGTTGTTTAAATATAACAAATACAGCCACCACACATTCCTACAATTATCTTTATCTGTACCAATAAAATTTTCCCATAAAGGTCCACTGCCCAATTTGTATTGAAAAGTTGCAAAAAAAAATATCACCATAGCGTACACTGGCGTAAATCTAAGACAATTTAAAATTTTCAGTTATAATACAATCTAGATAGTTATATTATTACCTGAAATATTTAAATATTATTATTTTTAAAGGATGTACAAATGAAGTCTCTAGGCGATCAAGAAGAATCAAAACCAACAATGCTCCACTAATGACAAAAAAAATATCTACCAATAAATCCATGTGTGATGTAAAAATTGATATATAATAATTATAATACACCTTTACCAAAAAAAATTATTTAAAGGTTAATAAATTTAATTAAAATCACGTGTAATTAGAATCGTCTTAAGACTAATTAAACAAACCTGCTCGTTGACTTCGTAATTTTGTAAAGGTCCCATTAAACGGTACATCCATCTATGGCCAACAATAATTAATACTGCAGATATGGTCGTAATACCACTTAAAGGTGAAAAATCTATGTCTCTTAATATGTAATTTCTTTGCGTTAAACTTTGTATAGCACGTCGCGCGGAAAAACACATTAACACATCAACTTTACGGTTTTCTAAAATATTACGTAAGATAATAAAATATTATATTATTTATATTATATAAACATTATCGTACTTCTATCTAAATTCGTATTTAAAAAATGTGTCTATGGGAGTTTTGGGGATTAACTTTGAAAAATCAAATGAAGACAAATGTTTTTTTTTAAATGCTACATAAATAGTTATTTTTTCATAAAATTTATAAAAAAATAATAATATGATTATTATAATAGTATCAATAATACTTAATACTATCGTTCAAAAAATATCTTTAATGAGCTACCGCTCTTTAAATGAAAGAAAATCAAATATTAAATAAATGTCGTAGTGTTATTTCAGAATATAAGATAAATTTTATTATGGGAGTGTGTAACATTTATAAACTTTTATTGTTTGGTTTCGCCTAATATTGTAATAAACTATAATATTTGATAAAAATTAAAGTACAACAATTTTAGTATAGTAACATAAATAGTCTCCATACTTTATTATATCCGTTTGACAGTTATAGGATATAATAAATAACCGACAACGCCTAATCGTATTTCTATTTAACTTGGTACAAAATAAGAATTAACTTTCGTCAAAAATAAAAAGGATTTAACATAATTTAATTTATTTAATTATGATAAAAACATTTTATTTGAAACTATATTTATATTTTCAAAAAGTTTTGAGAAAAAAATGAAACATGAAATTTTAATCACTCTATATAGACAAATTTGGTTTTAGATTTATAGAATAAAAGTAATTTTGATTGATATTTTTCATTAAGTCTCAATTCTTAAATTATTTAAATTCAGGTTTTGACGATATTAATTAAAAATTCTAAGTGATTTAAAGTAAGAAAGGTAAGAAATAATTACCTTTATTCCATTGCCATATTTCTTGTTTTGAATATGCAGTAAAATCAAAAAGAGTTGCAAACGTAACTAGTAATAGCAGTACTAAAATGACAAACCTATAAAATTTAATTAATTGCGATTCAATGTAATATTTATTATTTATTACTATCAGCCATTATAAGCTTAGTTTAATGTATAAACTATTTGAATTCAGTCTTATTCTAATGACTTCATATTTTTAATAACCAAATAAAACAAGTTAAAATAAAATAAATCTTTAATAAAGCTGGACTAAGAAATATGTATCTCAAGACGAAATTGCTTAACTTTTACATTTTTTTCTTTAATTTATAGAATATAGGAACTAATATTTGATAAAAACCCATTAATCATTAAAACGTTATTTATCAATTAAAAATGAAAAATATTTTGTATGGATGCAATACAGAAATAAGAAAATTAAAAATTAATACCTTTAGTGTGATGAGATATTGTTTATAATTTCATCTCAATAATTTAAATTATAAAACCTTTAGTAAAATTTAAATAAATAACAAACTCGTACAAATAAGTCCAGTCGTAAGCGTCGTACTTATCTCCTGCACGTTCTGTCTGTGTACACATCTTATCGTTTACTGATATATTTTCAATAGAAGTTATGTTATTTTCTTTTATGTATGATTGGAGATAAGTTTGAATTTCAAATGAAGAACATGATTGTGGAACGCATAGCGCCCATTTAATGATATCTAAACGTTGCTTGAACCTTGCTCCGCCATACTAAAACATTAAATTATTTAACCATTTTTTCATGTATTATCAAAAATGTAACTGAACATTTTTAATGAAAACAATATAACCAATTTGTCAAACAAGTCTTAAATATCAAAATATCAACATTTTTATAATTTGAATAATTAATTAATGATGGCGTGGCCGATTAAACAAAGTATTAATAGCTTATACGCTGTTTCGGGTTCGAGAATTAGTCACAGACTACTTTGCTTATTAAATGAGAGATTATCTCAGTTTTTAGAACCAACATCACTCTCTTCAGTAACAAACTAACCATATCAGAGTATTTAAGCTTTTAAAATTTAGGCTTAAATATAAATATTTAAGAAACCTATTCTTTGTAGGTGGGTAAAAGAATGTAAATTTTTTTTAATTATTATTATATTTCACGTATGTAATTTGAAACAAAAAATACTGCTTACATAAATTTTATGCCATGATGGAAGCATTGGATTATAATCTCTAGTATTAGGATCCGTTAGGGAATATTCTCGTGGAACGTTTATTTTGATATCTATCAGACAATATTGAGCTTGAATTGGCTTGGTTACTTGTAAACATTCGTCAAAGTCTCCTAACTGATATATGTTTCCAGTCAATAAGCCGACTGCTTGTTTTGCTGATGCATCCCACACTATGATAAAATATATTTTATTATTGTCATTAAAATATTACGTAGATTTTTTGTAAGATCCAGTTGACCTTTTAAGAATAAAAATTTACTGTATGAATTAAACGAAGGGCCTAAATTATCTAAATTTAATTTATTTAAAACAACTTTGAGGCAAATAGCGGAAAATTTGATAAAGTCATATTTTGAGGCAACTCCATGGGCTTTACAAAGCCTATTTTTTACTTATTATTTAAAAGATTAGATATATTAATTTAAATTAAAAAGTTATCTAGGGCGTATTCAAATTGAAAGGATCCTTTTTATAGTTTCATTTTGTATGTACAACTTATATGTCAAATACTATCGTTGACAAAGTAAGTTAAAACATATATGGAAGAATCTGTCGCATTATTTAGTAATGGTTTATTTAAATTACTTAAATTTAAGTAATATTTGAATTAAATAAATAATTTATATAGGTATTAATTTAAGGAATTAAAATTTTTTTTTTTTCATATGATCTATATTTTACGATAAAATATTATAAAAATATATCTTATTTTAAAATTTTCTAAAAAGTCCTAATTTTTATGTTAAAAAAAATAAATTTCATCAAACAATTTGAAAAAATGTTAATATTTATATAAAACCTGATAAACAAAATGGCATAATTTTTTTGAACATATATGCAATTAATCATAATACTAAGTCAATCATTAATTTGAAACGTTTCGCTCTGGCCTTCCTTCCTAATACGTATATTTATCATGAACGAAAAATATAATGAGAGTATTGGCGTAGCTTGAGAAATNTATTTATCATGAACGAAAAATATAATGAGAGTATTGGCGTAGCTTTACTATAGTTCTTATCTTTATTTCATAATTTTGGATAGTAGATCTGATTGGAAGTCTTTTTGTCACATAACTTTACCTTCACCTTTTAATAAATTTTAATTTAATTATGAGGACTACAAATGTTTGTATGATAGTTGAAGCCCTAATACCCCCATGCAACTTACGCTAATGTAAAGAATAGTCAGTTGATCTGATAGATTATGTATAACACCTATCAGCAATTTTTTTATTTTTCTATAATCAACTTATGTTAGAAAAGTTTTATTGATTCTGTTATAATATTTTTTAATAAATAGTCTTGAAATAAACTAATTAGGAATCAATAAGTATAGTTGTTCATTCTTTTTCTCACATTTTTAATATTTATTTTAAACAAATCACTTACTTTGTTGAGCCCATAGTGTAGAGGTTTTTAGATTTTCTAGCAGTCTTATACTGTCTTTTTGACATTTTGGATTACTTGAATTTAAAATAGTGTTCGGCAAAGATGGTATTATGTTTGGTGATAATGTCAACAATGCATTAGTACTTAGTACAAACAATAATAAGGACAAGAAATAAAACACCATCTTATTTAACCATAAAAACCTGTAAAATTATATAATACGTAAATATTAATCTTGATCATAAAATCATGACAATACTGAATAAGTTAATGATTTTTTAAAACTCATTTAAATTAATTTAAATCCAAAAAAATATGTCAAATAAAAGAAGTATATAAGTATTATATATCATAAAAAATTGTATTGATCCTTACATTTTTCAAAATTTTGAAAAAAATCGGTTCGGCGAGAGTTGAGAAAAAGTGGTAATAAAAAAAAAAATAAAATAAATAAAAGAGCGTAGCCTAGTTGGGACAACTATAGATGAATTAAAGTTTGCAAAATTAACTCCTATTTCTTTCATTCTTCGTAATTAGTAGTTCTATGATTTATAAGTATAATATATTATTAAATATCTATTAAAGCAATTAAATATAGTATGAAATTAATATTTAATAATTTAATAATTGGTAATTTTTACGGAGTAATTATAAAAAATTATAAAGCAGTTATTACTTTTATGGTAAATTTATATAAAAATCGAAGGGCTTGATACAAAAGTTTTTGGGAAATAATTTGTTTTTAATTATGAATTAAATGTTTCAAAAGGAGTTTTCATCAAATTCAAAAATTTGCTTTTCTTGAGTAATTTTTCAAGCTGATTTCAAATCTCCAATTTAATTTTTTTTTATCTAATCTAATTTAATCCACTAATTTTTGATATTATGACTAATTAATTCAAAACGAGTATTAACATATAGTAAACAAATTATTTTTTATAATTTTTTTCTAACTTAATAAGGATTAAAGAAAAATTGCAAGAAAGACACTAGTGTTACTGATTCGGCAAGCGTTCATCGAATTTTTTGATCAATAAAATTGGCTATTTAAGCTAGTTCAAATTTTAAAGTTACCTTTTTTGACTTAAAAGAAGAAAAAAATTTTAATAAGTTTAACTTTATATTCTATGGTAATTAGATTTATATAATATAAATGAAAATCAATTTACTGCCCTTATAAGGTATTTAAAAATAAATTAAATTCAATACCAAGAATTTAATTCAAAAATAGCATGTTTTTTAATATGGTAACTATTTTCACCTTGAAGACAATCTATATCTAAAAATTTTTTTTTTCGTAGTAAAGCTTATTACATAAGCTTTAATTTAAGATATTAATAAAAGTGTTAATATTTCCGGAACACTTTCAAAAATTAAGCTAAAAAAGTTTAACTTGTATGCATAAATTGCTTTTTAGAATCTCCCCTGTGGACGGTCAAGAATCAGATTTTTAAAAAAATGTATATCAAATTAAAGGGAAGTATCTAAGTTTTCAATAAAAAAAATTATTTTGATTTATTAATTTTTCAAAAAGTTGTGGCAGTTTTTAATATCAAAATATTAACATGTTAAACGGAGATTTTTACATAAAAATTACATTTTACGTTAAATTCCATGGCCATTTGCCCGTAGAAGACCTATTCTTATATGGACAAATGGCCATATTTCATATTTCGATATGATTAATTGATTTAACATGAGAGTTGCATAAAAGTGCTTACTAAGACTTCTATTTAAATGATTTCTTACAATAAAAATACAATATAACGTTTTTATCGACATTTTGAGTTTTCCTTATAAATTTACTGTTAATTGTAATTATTTAACTTTCTGTTCATATATGAATCTAAAAAATAGAATATTTTATTCTACATAAAATTTAATGATATAAATTCTAAACTTGAAAGTTGAGCTAAAAAAAAAAGTATGTTGGAGTGCATGTTATAGATTTCTAAAAAAAAAAATCATGTTGATCCATACATTTTACAAAAATATATATCAATTTAAATTTGAAAGTATAAAATCGAAAATTTGAACACAAAAATAGCATGTTTTTAAATACGGCAGTAATTTGCATGTAGAAGATAAATCGTCGGGACAAATTTTTTTTTTGGAACTTAAAGTAATTATTATAAGCTTTAATTTGACATATATTTAAAGCTCAGAGTATTTCCGGAACATTTTTATAAGTTATGTTGAAAAATTTCTACTCTTTACTCACATTTTAGTCAAGTTTTTGACCGTCCTGTATAAGGAAAATGGTCTGATTAAAAAAAAAAATTGCGAATAGAAAAAAATAAACTTATGAAAAAAAATTGTATTGATCCATACATTTTTCAAAAAGTCATAGCAATTTAAGTTAAAAAAATAAAATATGAGATGGACAATTTTAACACCATAATTGCATGTTCTTTAACTTCGGCAACCATTTGCTCATAGAAGATAAGTCGTCGGGAGAATTTTTTTTTTTAATTTATAGTACATAAAATAAGCTTTATTTAAAATATTTTTGAAGCTCGGAGTATTTCTAGAACACTTTTAAAACTTTAGTTGAAAAAGTTAAATTTTTGTGAATAACTTGCCATTTTAAAATCCTACCTGTGGGCAGGTAAAGGGTCAAATGTTATAAAAAATATATCAAATGACAAGAAAATACCTAATGTATCAATATAAAAAAGTTATGACTGTTTTAAGAAAAAAAAAATTTTTTTAAATGTTAAAATTACAGATTTTTAAAATTGTAATTTTTGGGAGGGATTTCCCTCATTTATGGATAACGAAAGAATTATTTTCAATTTTTGAGGGTAATCTCTTCGACTAGATACAATTTGTGATCTTTTGAAAGCTAAGATTGAGGAGTAATAGTCACCAAAAAAAAAAAACACATCATAGTAAAATTAATACTTTCTCAGATTCGCATCAAAGCTAACATAATTATTAAAGTTGCCTGTTAATTTTTTTAATAAATTAAGTAGACCATACGTCATTAACAATTAACAAATGAAAAATTACGTTAATGTAAAAACTAAAAATATATCCGTTTGAGAATTTTAACTTAATAATTCCTTTAATTAATTAAATAGTTAATAAGTCGTTTATACCCAGTATAACATTTTAGTATTTTAAATTTTAGAAATTTGTTTAAAAGAGAGTATTTTACGCCTTGCATTTTTAAGTTCAAAAATAATGTTAAAGAACTGCACAGGCCGTGTTTATTTAAAAAAAGCCAGTACAGTAGTGACGTAGCATAGTTGGATCAATTATAATGATACCTGACAGTGATTAAAATCACTATAAAAAAAAAACTATTCGATGCAAATCTTTAGATAGTGTTTTATTTTAAAAAATTGGTGTATTATTCCAAAAGTTACATGATCAGCTAGTTCCTTATTAATATCCTGATTAAGATAAAGTATTTTGAATGAAAATGGGATTATTAAAAAATATTATTTCTCATAAAACAATTGTGTTTATCCATATACTATTCAATAAGTTATAGCATTATAGAGTTAAAAATTTTAAAAATAAAATCGAGTATTTTCACACAAAAATAGCATTTGATAGCCATTTTCATCGTTAAAACAAAATAAAATTCGAAATCTTTTTACATAATAAAGTACATTACATTAGCTTTAATTTAAGATATATATAAAAGTGTCAGACTTTCCGGAACACTTTCAAAATTTAAGTTGAAAAAGTTAATGTTTTGTAAAAAAGTTGTCATTTTAAATCCCCCCTGTGGGCAGTTAAAGGGTCAGATATAAAAATATACCAAATGAAAGGTAATGATATCATGTATCTATATAAAAACAAATGATATTTATATGTTCATTTTTAAAAAAGTTATGGCAGTTTTTAGTAAAAAAAATTGAATAAATGTCGAAAATTAGCGATTTTTAAAATTGTAATTTTTTTGGAGGATTCCCCCATTTACGGGGAACGAGGGAAATTTTTTCAATTTTGAAGGGTAATGTCTTCGACTAGATACGATTTGTGATCTTTTGACGTATCATTGAAAGAAATCGGTTCGGTGAGAGCTGAGAAAAAGTGGTAACAGACAAAAAAAAAAAAAAAACACATTATAGTAAATCCAATACCTTCTCAGCTTCGCATCGAAGCTAAAAAAAAAACTCATCACAGTAAAACCAATGCCTTCTCAGCTTCGCATCGAAGCTAAAAATTATTTTTTTTATTGTTATTAACAAAAAAGTGAAGTAGCGATCGAAAATATTAGAAAATAAAAATGTTTGTCTATGAATAGAGGCTATATATGAACTTCTAACTTAACTCCTAAAGTAGATACAAAAAATCTAATTTTGACAATTAGTTCCGTATACATTTTATTGATATATTTAATTCAATTATTATTATATTTTTAATAATCACTTAATTTTCCTTTAATCCTACTGAATTATTATATTTAAAATACTTCACCTTATAGATTTTTGATTGATACTTCTATGAATATTTTAAAGTACATATAAACCGTGATTCTTTGTGTCGTATAAAAATGATAGCGACTGATCACTTAAAACTCGAACGAATGAGAACAGAGTAATGAAAGAACGAATCTAGGAACCACACAGAATGAATTATTTTTTATGATAAATTGATAAACGTTGACGCCAACAACCTACCCAACCGGTTATGGTTGAGTGCACTTGATTTTATTATTAATAGATAATAAGTGATGCATCTATATTATAACATTCACCTTAATCTTTTTAAATGTTGTCATCACAATATTAAGTAATAATATTGAATATATAAGTAAAGTTCAAAATTAAAGTTAATAACTACAAAACACATTTGAAAATAGATATTATTTTAGCAAAAATATAATTATTTATGTATTTTATGTATTTTTTTGATATTTTATGTTTTAAATTGCATTGTAGTACATAAAATTAAAACCCAGCACAGGGGGGTCGCGGCAAAGTGGTGACGTAGCATAGTTGGATCAAGAATAATGATATCTGAAAAATTGGTGGATTATTGCAAAAGCTTCATAAACTGCTAGTTCCTTATTAATATCCTGATTAAGATAAAGTATGTCGAATGAAAAAGGGATTATTAAAAATTATTATTTCTCATAAAAAAATTATATTGATCAATACACTTTTCAATAAGTTATAGCATTATAAAGTTAAAAATGTAAAAAATAAAATCGAAAATTTACACACAAAATTAGCATTCGGTAGCCAATTTCACCCTGAAAACAAAATAAAGTCTGAAATTTTTTTTTTCCATAATAAAGTATATTACATTAGCTTTAATTTAATATATATATAAAAGTGTCAGACTTTCCGGAACACTTTCAAAATTTAAGTTGAAAAAGTAAAATTTTTCTGAAAAAGTTGTCATTTTGAATCCCCCCCTTTAGACAGGTAAAAAGTCAGATTTATAAAAAAATTATACCAAATAGTTAAAAACATCATGCATCCATAAAAAAAAGAATTATATTGATCCATACATCTTTCAAAAAGTTATAGCATTATAAAGTTAAAAATGTAAAATACAAAATCGACAATTTTCACACAAAAATAGCATTTGATAGCCATTTTCACTGTGAAGATAAAATAAAGTCTGAATTTTTTTTTTCATAATAAAATACATTACATTAGCTTTAATTTAAGATATATATAAAAGTATCAGACCTTCCGGAACATTTTCAAAAGTTAATTTTTTGTAAAAAAGTTGTCATTTTAAATCCCCCCTGTGGGCAGTTAAAGGGTCAGATATAAAAATATACCAAATTAAAGGTAATGATATCATGCATCTATATAAAAACAAATGATATTTATATGTTCATTTTTAAAAAAGTTATGGCAGTTTTTAATAAAAAAAATTGAAAAAATGTCGAAAATTAGCGATTTTTAAATTTGCCACACTTTATTTGACTATGGGAATTTTTTTTAATTTTTAAGGGTAATGTCTTCGACTAGATACGATTTGTGATCTTTTGACGTATCGTAAAAAAAAAAAAAAAAACACATCTTAGTAAAATAATATCTTCTCAGCTTCGCATCGAAGCTAAAAATTGCCAAAATAAAAAGTGACAGACTAAAAAATGTTTTAAATCAAACATCAAAGAAAACTAATTTTTTAACAAATCAGTTTCTTCTACTTTTTATACAAGATTTAGTAACAATAAAACTACAGGTATTATTGTTGTTCGTATGCTCAGGTTAGTGATAATAAAATAAAAAATACTTTGCCTCTTGAACTTAAACTTATTGAACCAGAAGATAGTTGCGGGTTATCCAATTCAACTGATATAATTTTGAATATGTTAATTTTGGAGGCTAATTCAGCAAAATGGGTTATTAACGACGATTTTCGCGATTATTTCGCGAAAAACGGTATTTATTAAAATACAACAAACAGTTTCATTAAATCCAAAATATTTTTCCAAATATTGATATAGCAATAAGAATTTTCGTATGAGTACAAGTGTATAATTACTATAGAGAGATCGTTTTCGTGTCTCAAACGCGTCAATAACTATCTTAGATCCACTCAGACTGATACAAAATTAAATAATATCGTGTTTCTCAGCACAAAAATTTAATGTTAAATGACCTGAATTGCGAAGATTTAATTGACTCATTTGCGAAAACTGAATGTTTTAAATGGCATTTATATTATTACGTCAATTTTATAATTATTAATTATATATTATGTATTACATATGTGATATTCTACCATTTATGTGTGCTTTTTGTTCTTAACTATGTGTTTCTTGTTTTAGTAATGTAATACATTAAAAATAATGAATATTTAATGATTTATTAATGTACAAAAATATGCTTGAAAAACATTTTTAAATACTTCCTTTTTGAGGGGAATTAGTAATGTTATGGCGAATATAGGAAAAATTTACACACCCCCTCCTTAACGTAATAAAGTATGGCAAATTTTGAAATGGCTAAAGGCACAAAATATGTGAGTACGCCTCTGGCTATGAACATATATATTTTGATTCTGTCTATAATTTATACTTATTTTTAAGTTACAAATGTTTGCCTGTCTTGTAGGAACCTGTTATATTTCCATAGTTTTTGTAAGTTTTAATCATCAAATTAACTTGACCTGGTGAATTAATTACCTTGGAAGTTAATTGTAAACGTGTATTTCTTAAATATTTTTGGATTTATAATTGATGTTTATAATTTTTTATTTAATAAGTTTGTAAATTTAATTTAATAAGTTTTAAAAATAGCTTTAATAATATTATTACTTCACCTTAATTAACAGTCAATTTCTAATAACATGTTTCAACATAAAATAATATTGAGCTTCGTAAATTTTATCTCGGAACATGAAACGGTATTACATTCAATAATTCTGGTAGATCTATCTTAATATTATTATTATTATTATTAACATTTTTATTTTCTAATATTTTCGATCGCTACTTCACTTTTTTGTTAATAGCAATAAAAAAAATAATTTTTAGCTTCGATGCGAAGCTGAGAAGGCATTGGTTTTACTGTGATGAGTTTTTTTTTAGCTTCGATGCGAAGCTGAGAAGGTATTGGATTTACTATGATGTGTTTTTTTTTTTTTTTTTGTCACTTTTTCTCAGCCCTCACCGAACCGTTTTCTTTCAATGATACGTCAAAAGATCACAAATCGTATCTAGTCGAAGACATTACCCTCAAAAATTGAAAAAAAGTCCCTCGTTCCCCGTAAATGGGGGAAACCACAAAAAAAATTACAAATTTAAAAATCTCTAATTTTCGACATTTTTTCAATTTTTTTTACTAAAAACTGCCATCATTTTTTTAAAAATGAACATATAAATATCATTTTTTTTTATATAGATGCATGATATCATTACCTTTCATTTGGTATATTTTTATAAATCTAATCCTTTACTTGCCCACAGAATGGGATTTAAAATGACAACTTTTTCACAAAAAATTAACTTTTTGAATTTAACTTTTGAAAATGTTCCGAAAGGTCTGAAACTTTTATATATATCTTATATTAAAGCTAATATAATGTACTTCATTATGAAAAAAAAAAAATTTTGACCTCTGGACTTGTTTTCGTGGTGAAAATGGCTACCAAACATTACATTTTTAACTTTATTATGCTATAATTTTTTGAAAAATATATGGATCAATACAATTTTTTTATGAGAAATAATATTTTTTATTAATCTCTTTTTCATTCGACATACTTTATCTTAATCGGGATATTAATAAGGAACTAGCAGATCATTTTTTGTATTAATATCGAAATAAATAACTTTAATAGAAATTATAGTTATCATTTCTATGTAACTCTATAAGGTGTCAAAAGTTTCTACAATTGTAATATTCAGAATTGTTTAATGAGGATTATATTGTGGTGTTGTGAACTGGCTTTTGCTGCCTAATTGTAATTGTATAATTTAATAGTATATATATTAATCATGGGAACGGAAGCCTCTTTTGTCTTGTATATTAAGTATTTACCAGGCAAGCATCTAGTCCTTCTAGAACATTCGATGCTTGCTCAGTCCTTTTCAATGTATTGGGCCTACGACCGCCGCCGCCTGAGGCGACGCGCCAGTAGTAGTCAGCTACTCGTTCAAGAGTCATATAGTTCATAGGGTCGAACCTGGACGACTCTCCACTGAATCACTTTCACTGAATCTTTTATATTAATTAAGTATCAACTCATTAAAGTCGTAAAGTCAATTATAAGTGTAAATATATTATTAAATAAAATAAATAGTAACTAATTATCAAACGCATTATCTTTTCATTTTGTCTATCGTATCAACCCTGTCACAACAGTGGATTGACGATAAATAAATTACAACACGATTAGTTAAAATAGAATTGTTTATAAATTATAAATATTTATACCAAGAAAGTAGTTCAAAGGCCGGTAGTAATTTTACACAATGTCTTTTTGTAGGCGATATTGTTTTATTTGCTCACAAGCGCTAAATATTAAGTCGTCATATTTTTTAAAAATAGTACTAGTTATAATTATTTCATTACAGATAATTATTATTCTCAGCTTATGTAATACAAGATCTATTAATTTACATTGGTATTTCCCTAAAATATTATAATTATCATTTTTTATGTATGTATGTCCTATATAGCAGGAAATATTTGATAGTCTATTGGAGCTGTGTCAATTATTTAATTTAATATTCAATACTCCGTCCAAATGTAATGTACTTTACTTTACCAATGTAAATTAGAACTGTCATATTTGTATAACATATTACGAAGCTAATTAGTTATAAAAATGTTTAATAATTTAACTAAATAGTTAAATAAAATATTAAATAAAACAGGAATATTATTCAACAAATTAAAGAACCGCATTCATTATAACAATTTTAAAATCATAATAATTTAATAATATTTTTATTTCCGTAAATGTGTAATATAATTATACAATTATATATAATTATACAAAAATAATCGTGTACAGGCACGTAGCCAGAAAATGTTTATTGGAGGGGCCAACAATTTTATCATTTGTATCATTTTCCATAATTTTTTTACCAAGAAAAGCTTGTGGGGGGCTCCCTCCACTCCTCCTTAGATAGTATCCCTACTATGAATCTTACAAGTTCAAAATTTTACCATTGGTTGGTTAAAAACAAATTATTTTCGTATAAAGTATACTAATTATTACAGTATTATAAAAAATCGATAGTTTTTATAATTAAAAAAAAAAAATACTTTCATCTTCACTATTAGGATAAATTTTTCATATTGTGAAAAATAAATAAAATAATGATATGAACATAAGATGATTTAATTATTTCAAACTTTTAAGCTATTAAAAAAAAATAATTTATACCTAAATACTAATAACAAATAAGTTATAAATAATTTTTAAAATTTATATAAATTATAAACAATGTAAAATTTATTTTATTTAAAATTAAAAACAATTCCTGCCTTTTTTTAGTCATATTTTTAATACTATTATTTAGAGAACGCAAATAACAAATTAACAAAAACAAATAAATTACTTATTGTAACTACTAAATTATAAAAAAAGCCCAGCACAGGGGAGTCGCGGCACAGTGGTGACGTAGCATAGTTGGATCAAGTATAATGATATCTGACAGTGATTAAAATCACTATCAAAAAAAAAAAAAAAGATTCAATGCAAATCTTTAGATAGTGTTTAGTTTTAAAAAATTGGTGGATTATTTCAAAAGCTACATGATCTGCTAGTTCCTTATAAATATCCTGATTAAGATAAAGAAAAAGGGATATAAATATTATTTCTCATAAAAAAATTATATTGATCAATACACTTTACAATAAGTTATAGCATTATAAAGTTAAAAATGTAAAATACAAAATCGACAATTTTCACACAAAAATACCATTCGGTAGTCATTTTCACCGTAAAGATAAAATCAAGTCCGACTTTTTTTTTTTTTCATAATAAAGAACATTACATTAGCTTTAATTTAAGATATATATAAAAGTGTCAGACCTTCCGGAACATTTTCAAAAGTCAAGTTGAAAAAGTTAATTTTTTGTGAAAAAGTTGTCATTTTAAATCCCATTCTGTGGGCAAGTAAAGGATTAGATTTATAAAAAAATACACCAAATAAAAGGTAATGTGATATTATAAATCTATATAATAAAAAATTATATTGATTTAGTTATTTTTTTAAAAGTTATGGCAATTTTAAGTAAAAAGAATTTCGAAAATTAGCGATTTTTAAATTTGTAATTTTTTTGGAGGTTTCCCCCATTTACGGGGAACAAGAGAAAATTTTTTTTCATTGAAAGAAATCGGTTCGGTGAAAGCTGAGAAAAAGTGGTAACAGACACAAAAAAAACACATCATCGTAAAACCAATACCTTCTCAGCTTCGCATCGAAGCTAAAAAAACAGATTAAAGATAAGATATATAAAACAAATTTTCATTGAATATTACTCTATATAATTTTGTAATCAACTAGATTCTAATCAATGCAGATACTTGATATTTTGCTATTATTTGTTGGACTAGAGTTAAAAAAAATTTACCTACACCATGTTTGGAGTAATTCCATTTATTAATACGTCTAGATCGTTATCTTTTTCAAATAACGTTTTCTATGAATATAAAAATTAAAATATAACCATAATAATAACTGTATTATAATTATTATAAAATAATTAAAAATAATTGAATTTTAAAATTGGGGGGCCGACCCTTTTTTTTTTTTTATTAACGGCTTG
>NW_026099572.1:65258748-65263239 GCF_025091365.1 Daktulosphaira vitifoliae | reverse complement strand
ACTTCTTTTATTAACGGCTTGCATTATTGTGGGTCGCCCTGGAACTGCTGTGAGGCATTACTTCAAGGAGGCCCACGCCGTCTCAATAATTCACTCTACCACGTTGCGAATCAGCACGAAATTAATCAATAGCTGATTCGCAGAGTAGGAACCGTTAGAAAGGACTGCCAAAATAACTCACACGACATAAAATTACACAAAAATGAGAACCTAAGGCACTGGCCTAAACCAGCGCCTCAGGTCCTTCTGTGTCGGGCGGCGTGGCTGCCTCTGTCTCAGGCGTTCCGCTTCCTCCTTCTTCAATAAGACGGATTCGACGAACGCCTGGACGAGCCTCCACGCCTCCCGGCTCCTCAACATCAGGTCCACCATGGACCCGACTCGGAACGTGGACCCTAGTCGAGACTCCAAAGAATCTCGTTCCTGGGCCCACGCCTCGCACCGGAAGAGGGTGTGCAAAGCACTATCAGCCTCTCCCGGGCGATGCGAACAGTGGTCGCACGTCGGCGCGACTGCTTTACGAATACGGTGTAAGTACTCATTAAAGCAGCCGTGGCCGGACATCACTTGAGTGAGACGATAAGTCATCTCACCAAGAGTCCGGTCCACCCACCTGTCCAGCCGATCGGGTCCTATGAGGGACCTGGTCCACTCGCCTCTTGTCGTTTCCTCCGAGAGGCGAGTCCGCCACCGGAGCATGGTCATCCGCCTGAACGCTAGCCGGTTCTCGGGTTCCAGGGACCGGTTGAGCTCTCGGCGGAGCTCATGCCCGGCGGCGCGTTCCTCGGCGAGCAGATCGGCGGGCGGCAGTGACGACAGGATACCCGCCGCCACTCCGGACACCGTTCGATATGCCGAAACTGTCCGAATCGCCGTCCGCCTCTGAACCCTGAGGTTTTTGGACGAATACTCAAGAGTATCTGCCCAAACCGGGGACCCGTACAGGAGAACCGAGTGTACGACACTGAATAAAAGTCTGCGCCGCATCTCTCTCGGTCCTCCTAGATTGGGCATGAGTCCCGCCAGACAATTTATGACTTTCTGGGCCCGCTGTGCCGCACGAGTAATGTGCGGCCCGAACTTTAGACGTTTGTCTATGACAAGGCCCAGATAAGTCATGGAGTCCTTAAGCGGGATCTCCACCCCCAGCACGGCGAGCCGTGGAGGAGTGAATTTGTACCTGCCCGTGAACAAGACCGCTTCGGTCTTGTCCAGGGCGAGGCTAAGTCCACTCCCCTCCTGCTGGATCCAGGAGGAGACTGCGCTGAGCGCGCAGTATGCCCTGGATCCAGCCTCCTCGGCCGAGGTGCCTTCCGCCACCACCAGCGTGTCGTCCGCGTAGCAGACGACACGCACGTGCGGTGGTAGCGGAACGCGGAACACCGCGTCGTACGCGATGTTCCACAGCAGAGGCCCTTGCCTGACCCTTGTGGGACACCTCCCGTAACAGGTCGGATTCTCGGGCCCGCGGCGCTCTCGTAAGAGATGACCCGATCGCTAAAGTACGACCGGATCATCCGCCCGAGGTAAGGAGGCACCCGAAACGCGTCCAGCGCTCTGAGGATGTGTGACCATCGCACGGAGTTGAACGCGTTTCGGATGTCCAGGCTCACTGCCACCCTGAAGCCCTACTCAGTTTTGGCCCTGAGGGCCAAGTCCCTGAAGAGGGAGGCCGCATCGTCCGTCGACCTTCCCCTCCTGAAACCATACTGGCCCTCGGCCAGGTGGGCTTCGATCTGGGTGACGAGCAGCCGCTCGAGGATCTTCCCCAAGTCGTCCAACATGCAAAGCGGTCGGTACGACGAGGGGAGACCCTCGGGCTTGTCACCCTTTCTCAGAAGCACCAGCCTAGCCTTCTTCCACTTCGTGGGGAATTCACCCTCCGAGAGGCAGCGGTTCACGACGGCGCGTATCCAGTCCGGGGCGAGGTTGTTTACCAACCCCTACAACCGGTTTGGAATCGCGTCAGGGCCGGGAGCTGTGTTCCGGCCCCATACGCGCGCCACCGCGTCGGCCACCTCCTGGGTGGTGAATTCCTCCACCGACACGTCGTCCCCGAACGCAGGGGGAGGCAGAGGCGGGTGTGTCGGAAAGAGCGTGTCTACCGCCCTTTCCAGCACTTCCGCCTCCAGCTGACCGGAAGCCGGTGAACCGCGGAGCTTCCGCATAACGACCCGGTAGGGTTTCCCCCACGGGTCGTGGTCCACCGACTTCACGAGTTCGGCCCAGCACTTCGCTTTGGCCCGCCTGATGGCGAGCTTCAGCTCTTTGCGGGCCGACCTCAGCGCCTCCCTCGGGTCCGGGGATTCCGGGTCCCGCGGCCAACGGTTGGAGCGCGTCATAGTCCTCCTGACCCTGACGCACTCCTCACGCCTGACCGCCACCTCGGCGTTCCACCAGTGGACTGGCGGTCCGCGAGTCGACGGCGGTCGTTTGGCCGGGAGGGCGAAGTCGCAAGCTGCGACCACCCTCCGGTCCAATTCTTCCGCCGCTTCGTTCGCGGANCCCCCCGGCCCACCCCCCCCGCCGCTTCATTCGCGGAGACGTGTCGGTCCGGTACCGCAGGCGCCGACCATTGAGAGAGCAGTAAGCCCATCTCGAATGCGTCGACGTCCGTGGCCGGTCCGACCCGCCAGCCCACTCGCCCACTGCGAGACGCCTCGCGGGGTACGATTCGGGGGGACGGCCGCCGTCGCCGCACTCATACACGATGTACTGGTGGTCGCTGAGGTTTTCCCTATGCGGGAGAACCGACTAATCGGATACGTGCGGGTGCAGCGACGGGGACACCAGCGTGACGTCCACGACCGAGCTCGAGGAGTGACCCTCGAACGTCGGGGTGGAGCCCCTGTTGGCCGACACCAGCCCGAGAGCCGACATCAGGTCCATCAGGTCTTCGCCACGCTGATTCGTGTCCGCCGACCCCCAGACCGGGGAGTGGGTGTTAAAATCCCCGGCCACGATCTCCCCGCGGCTGTACCGCGACCGCCCGTAGGCAGAAGGAGACGGCCTCGAGGAGTCCGACGATCGGCAAGCTGGGCGGCGCGTAGCAGCTCAAGACGTCGATGCTGTCTATCCTCGCCACTACGTAACCGTCGCCCGACTCGATGTCCCCGACCGTTAGGCCGCGGTCCATCACGCCGATCGCCGCTCTGCCGGACTGGTCCAAGAACCAGCCGGCAGAGTCCCGGACCGATCCGGCGTGCGGGTCCGAGACGATGCATACGTCGGTGCCCATCTCGTACGCCGGCCGCCGGACCAGGTCCTGGGCACCCCGACAGTGGTTAAGATTCGTTTGAAGGAATCTCATCCACTGGCGGGCTGCGTTCCGGGAGACCCCTCAGGCATTCTCCCCGTTTTCTTTCCCGGAGGGGCCTTTTTACCAGGCCCCCCTTTATCTTCGGGGCCTTCATGACCAGCCCCACACCCGGACAATCCTTGGCCTGATGCCCCTCCTTTTTACAGGCGAAGCACCCCTTGGATTTGTCCGGGCCCTTGCAGGTCTGAGCCACGTACCCGTGCTCCAGGCACCTGTAGCACCTCGGACCCTTGTCTCCAAGGATCCTCAGCCTACAGGTGACTCGTTGGGTAGACCTGTACACATGACTAAAGAAACAGCTACCGCACAATGTGTCTGGCTAGTATCAAACACTTTATTTCTTAGGCCTTCTTTGTTTGCCCCGCTCACATTGAACGGGAGAGGCTACACCACGTTGTGAATCAGCCCTTGATTAATTTCGGTGGTGTGAGTTTTAAAGACGGCGTAGGTCGCCCTGAAGTAATACCTAACGGTAGTTCCAGGGAGGCCTACAACTAGGCCGGGTTTGTAATAAAAAAAAAAAAAAGGCCTTCTTTGTTTTTAATTCATTTATTTTCTCTCACTTTTTGTACACGCGTATATTCAAAATTGGACAAACCGCCTAAGTTTTGTTCAGGATTCCTCATACTTTTTGTCAAAAATTAAACGCCAGCTGTCGACCTGACGCCACCTCATAAGTCACCTCTTACAACTGGCAGAGGGGCCATGGAACTATTCTTAATCCCTATCCACAGAGAGAGGTCGATTTTAAAAATTATTTTCTTAAGTTGAATTATTTAAACAATTATTAAATTAAACCTACTACACAAATATTTACTATAAAATAATTTTTTCACTCGTTGATAACAAGTTATAGCAAGTTATAGTTATATGCGAAGATGAGAAGATATTAATTATACTATGATGTGTTTTATTTTATTCTTTATTTTTTTGTGTCTGTTACCACTTTTTTTCAGCTCTCCAAGACCGATTTCTTTCAACGATACGTCAAAAGATCACAAATCGTATCTAGTCGAATACATTGCCCTTAAAAATTGAAAAAATTTCCCATAATCAAATAAAATGTAACTAATTTTTAAAATCGCTAAAATTCTACAATTTTTATATTTTAGCTTCGATGCGAAGCTGAGAAGGTATTGGTTTTACTAAGATGTGTTTTTTTTTTTTTTTTT
>NW_026099572.1:64949746-65258083 GCF_025091365.1 Daktulosphaira vitifoliae | reverse complement strand
ACATACTTTGTCTTAATCAGGATATTAATAAGGAACTAGCAGTTTATGAAGCTTTTGGAATAATCCACCAATTTTTTAAAATTAAACACTATCTAAAGATTTGCATCGAAGCGTTTTTTTTTGATAGTGATTTTAATCACTGTCAGATATCATTATACTTGATCCAACTATGCCACGTCACCACTGTGCCGCGACCCCCCTGTGCTGGGTTTTTTTAAATTGATTCAAAACTTAAAAATGTGTATAGAAAGTAGAACTTTTTCAACTTACTATTAATTCAAATATATTTATTTATTATTAATACGTAACCTAAAAATCAAACATAAATATTTATTGTATTAATCAGAAGGATTTTGTTATTATTTAGGCCATATGCAAAACTGTAATTACAGATTTAAAATTGGCACAAAAATGAGTTTAGAAAAGTTTATTTTGGTCTGACATGAAAATTCCTTGTAGACCAGTAAATTTATTTATAAATAACAAACGATTTTTTTTTTATGTATTGCATCAAAATCTTCAACTTTTATATATTTGCCATTAAAGTAATAACTACTATGTAATTTCTCTATAAAAATTACAATTAGTGAAGGGAATTAAATCCAGATATTCATAAAATCTGTAAAATCCAGATTTTGGATTTTGAAATTCGGTGTAAAAAATCCGAATTTACAAAAAAAAAATCGTTTTTTAAATATAAAATTTGATTTACTTATAGATTCTTAAGTTTAAATATCGAAGTCTAACTTTTAACTTATTTAAGCTTTTTAGGTTGAATTATATCAATATTTAAATATTATTTAATGAAATACTGTCTGATCCTCAAAGAAATTCATATTTTGTAATAATTATCAATTAAATTTGAAGTGTAAGTAGGTTAGTTATTTAGGGTAAAATTGATAAAATCTTTTTTAAGATTATATTAGTAGGAATCTATTTTAATCTTAATTTTTTTTCATTAAATTATTGACTAGAAAAAAAATATTAAAACAAGTTACCTATGGATTCATTGACAAAGTTTTTTTATATAAAAAAAATACCTTGTACTATAAATTTCAGGGGTGTAAGTGGGAGGTTGAGACACTTGCCTACCTCATAATTTTATTCAGGCAACAAAAGTATCATTTTGCCCCCCTCCCAGATAGACCGACAGCTAAAATATAAAATGTTTAAAAATTAATTGAAAGAGTAATATTACGTACAATGCAAAAGGTAACAGTACTAACACTCAGTGGCGTACCAACGGTTTTAGTACTGTGGGTCAGCCTCACTTGTAGTAGAAGCTTTTTTTTTTTAAGACCTTTTTTTTATTTTTACTCAACCTGGTTGCAATTTGAGAGGCCACATTTAAATGAGAAAAAAACTGTGGTTCAGATGACCTCCCAAACCCCCCTTAGGTCCGCCCTTGCTAACACTACTAACATATACTAAAATTTTTAGAATTTTTCTAAAAACAACTTTTAATGGCTGGAACTAATTTTAAGTGAGATACAGACATCCGTTATTTGATGTAAGTTTGTAATACAAGTGATTTATGCATAATGTACTTTTAGTAAAGGCTGTAATAAGCCTTAACATTACCCAGAGCCCGTACATACTCTATATACTGTAAATACTCAATTCAAAATATTTCTGTATAATACACATACAAATTTAATAATTCAAAAATATTTTAAAAAGTAATGGTCACCAGGAGTTGGAAATTTGTTCAAAATTTTAAACTTAAGTTATTTACCTTTACACTGTAAAGGCTATAGCACATAATGATAGACGCTTATCGTTAAAATAGGATAGTTAAAATTAGGTTTAAGTTAGGTTATGCTCAAATAAATTTATTAAACAAAATTATCTTCCGTTGTAATCGAATCTATCTTTCGGTGGTCAATATTTTATCTCTAAACGCATATCTCCAAACAATACACGTAAAATTAAGTATTACTAAAAATATTAGAAAATAGTATTGTATTCATTGTACTCTGCAATAAGACTTCTTTAAAACTGTACTATAACACGCTAGAAAACTAGTTTCAGTTGGCCAAAATATCGAGTTAAAAAATTTGTACAATTTTTTTATAATTATTAAATCATGTCACCCAGCAAAGTTTAGTCTTATTTCCAACGAAATAAAACAAATGGAACAGCTACATGCTTAATATGCGATGATATTTTAATAAATATGGGTTCCACATCAACATTGTGGACACATTATAATGCATGTCACGCAGAAGGAAATACGATGGAAATAATACTGCCGTTAGAAGAAGATGAATTAACTCGGTACCTTTCAGAGCCGCAGATAAATCATAACGAAAATCCATGATTTTGGTGGAAGTCTAGGGAAACCATGTACCCAAATTTATTGATACTCGCAAAATATATTTTATGTATACTGGCTTCGTCAGCATCATCTGATAGTTTTTTCAACTGCTGGTAATATTACGACACAAAAACATAATAGATTAACGCCATGCCATTTAAGTTCATTATTATTTTTAAACAAAAACCCAATGATCGTAGAAAAAAAGTTATTTGATTTATTAATTTTACTTATTAATTACCTATTAAAAATTGGTTTGTATTATTTACATCATTACTCCTTTAAAAGATTACAGATCTACCTCGCATTTATACCTTATATATTTTTCGTTTGATTATTTATATATTTTTATATACGTGTAGTAAATATTTATGTTGTAACTTTTTTGTATTTTTTTGTGACTTATTAATAAGTATAAAACAAAAAGGACTTATTTATCTATTTATAGGACTTATATATTTTTTATAGGTTAAAATAATAAAAGCCGTATTAGATCATAATTTCAGTATTTCGTGTTAGAAATAAGAACATTTGTCGTATTTTTGTGACACCCTAATACATATTTAATATAATACATATCATAAAATGAATAACATGGCATGTTATATTTATTTTATGGATATTACAATGTTGTTACGTAAAATATAAGCCTACCAATAAAAAATTTTAGATAATTAAAATTAAAAAAAAACACCCAAAATCCGAAATCCGGATTTTGAAGGTCGCATTTTACAAATCCGGTTTTCTGAACTTCGGAAAATCCGTATTTTTCCCATCACTAATTACAATACTAAATTATTAAACATCAATTTCATACTATATTTAATTGCTATAATAAATATTTATTCATAAATTACCCTTATAAATCATAAAACTTGTAATCAGGATATAAATAAGGAAATAAGCGATCATATTCTTTTTTGGAATAATCCACCAATTTTTTTTATTAAACACTATAGATTTTTATGGAAGCGTTTCTTATGATAGTGATTTTAATCACTGTCAGATTAAATCTATACTGGATCCAACTATGCCATGTACTCAATGTCCTGGTTTTTTTTATATATATATTATTTTTGTCAGCAATGATTAATTAGAATTTAAAAATATACTTGATCTATTGCTTTATCGTTCTTTTAAATTATAAAAATTGGGGTGGTGTTAATTTATTTCCTTTGAATTTTAATTTTAAAATAAACACGTGTGAGTGCTGGGACGGGTTGGGTTATTGCGCGAGTTCGAGGACCATTCTCACGGCTGATCTCGCTCTGGTGCAGGTAGACGCAACGGCTTAAGAACGTGATACTCGTCGTTCCCACGCACAACCATGTGAGATCGGTTGCCAGAGATATCATCCAGAGTGTTCGCTCGATAAACGACCTCAAGCAAACACGTACCCCAAGGGAGGATATCCCGACCGTCAAGTCGTCGAATCGGACGGAGTCTCAGGAGATTGCGGACAGCGAGATTGGTAAACGGGTGAGAAAGTGATAGATGGGAAAGAAAGGAAGTGATGCGGGAGGGGGGCATACCCCAAAATCAAGGACTGTGGCAGCTCAGAGCTTTAGACCGCAGTAATGCCAGTGGTACCACCGATAACGTGGTCGGAGGTGGTCAGGCGCAAGACACCTAAAACGATGGCAGAACTTCGCCTAATGCTGAGCTTGCCCTGGCATTCATGCTATTGGATGTGAAGGAGTGGATAGTGGAACAGGACGTCAAAGAGGCGTAGGCCACTATCTTCTCGAAAGAGGGGAATTTCGCGCCGACCGGCTCAGTCTCAGCCCGACTGCACGGGAGTGGCAAAGGCCGCTACTCATGGTGTGAGGTTCCCTAATAAGGCCGCAACACCGTTGCCGGATTGATCCCACTCGGAGTGAGCATGTGCAGGGTTCGGGTCCTGAAGGACAAGAGACTGTACTGCTACTGGTGCCTCGAAAAGGGGATGTGCAGACGTCTTATAGGGTTCCCGACAGGACCGGCGCGTATTTCGCAAGGACTCCCCTAGAAAGGTGGGAGTGACGGAAAAATCCAATAATTTTAGAAATTCAGACAAATATCTCAAAATTACGCTATTGTAAAAAATGGCCACTTCAAAAAAACTTTTTTAATTAAATATCTTATAATTAATAAGAATATAAATTTCGTTTTTATACTGAATTACACAGTAAAATCAAATCAGTAAAATAAAATATTTTTTGATGATTATAGATCAATTTATAGTTCATTAAACCAAATTATTATGCTGTTTCAAGTCTGAAGTTAGATTTTTTTTATCATCTATTTTTTGAGATTATTACTAATTAGAAACACATAAAAATAGTAATAAAAAAATTTTTTTTTATCTTGTTATTATTAATTTTTAATATGTTAAAAATAACCCGTGCAAAATTTTAATTTAAAATTACTTTTTTTAACTTATATTTTGATTCTTTAAAGTTGATTTTTATAAAATTTTATAATTTAAAAATGTTGAACTTTTAAACATAATTTTAGCTCAACTTGCAAGTTTAGAATTTATACCATTAAATAGAAAATTTTATTTGGAATAAAGTATTCTATTTTTGGATTGATATGTGATCAGAAACTTAAATAATTACTATTAATAGTAAATTAAGTAAATTGATTAAATTAAGGAAAACTCAAAATTTCGATAAAAAGGTTTTATTGTAATAAATCATTTAAACAGAAGTTTTAGTAAGCATTTCTACGGTGTTTAAATAATTGTTCATATTGATACACTACACATAATGCAATCTGCTTGTTACGTATTTTTTTAATTAAAATATATTTATTGATTATTCATACGTAACATAATAATCAAACATAAATATTTGTTATATTGATTAGAAGGATTTTGTTATTATTTAGTCAATATGCAAGACTGTAATGCAGATTTGAAATAGGTGCAAAAACGGGTTAATTTTACTTTTACTGGATTAAATTATTATAATACATTTATTTAAACTGTATTTAGATCTTATTTAAATCCTTCTTATCAACATCAACATTAAAGATTGATAACTGATAGAAGAGGTTAAAAATTTTTAATTAATCATTTAATAAGTTTTAATGATTTGACTTTTAAAGATGTAGATTTTTCATTGCTATGATAATTTTTACGTGGATTGAGAAATATTAAAAAATATAGATTAAAAATATTTTATTTCAGTTAATTTTATTCTTAACATTTTAGTTCAAAAAATAAAATTGTATGATCATATTTGTAAAATAAGCATTTTTTTAGAAATAACTAATCGTGTATTACCAAAAAAAATCTACTTAAATAAGTAAATAATTAATGATGAGTTTTAATAAACATTTCTTAGTACACTCATCAAACAAAAATAATTTTTTTGAAAATGTATTTTCTCATAAAAACGATTGATAAAAAAAATATAATTAATGGTTGTACAGTAATAGGAAGTTGAAACAGAATAGATAAAAATCATCTATTCTGTGGTTGAATGATAAATCTGTAAATATTTTTTTATAGAACTACAATAAAAAAAATTAAATATGAAAAAATTCTTTAGTTATTAAATATAATTTATGCATTCAATGAAAGAAGATAATTTGATGTTAGAAAAATTAAAATGAGGTTGTGTTATAGTCCAAAAGTTTTTTATCGTTTGATATTAAAAAATTGTGTGATATTAAATTGCTATCCTATTCTAACACAATATTAAATTTATTAAAAAAAAAATTGATTAGTGGAATTTGGGGAGTACTTATTATTCTTGTTAACTTGCATCATTAGTTTCATTGTTATACATCATTAACGGGTATTATTAACGTAGTTGATAAAATACATTAAGTTTAGATTTCTTCTATAATCGTCAATTTGATTTTGCAAAATTTATTTGAAATTTTTTTTGACTTAAAAATAAAGCAAAATATAAAGCTGAAATAAATATCAATAAATTGTATATGATGATTTTAAAGAACATTTCAACGTTTTTTTATTACAGTTGGTTATAGATAAAGTAGAGTATATATGAACAATTATACTACCATTAATACCTTATCTGTTTCTACCTACTAAATTCACGATTAATATAAGTTTCTATTTAGGTAAAAAGACTTTTATTATTCTGCTGTTAAGTGAATACATCCTTCTATCGTTCTAACAAAACCTTCAATTTTTACGCTTATAAATTATCAATAAATATATTTATAAAATGTAGCATTCCTTTTCTTTATTATTATTATTTATTACTGTTAATTATTACTTAAAATAAAAATAATCGACTTATAATTTTTAAAAATCCTTGATACACAACGATATTTATAGTACATTGTCTCTGTGATTTTTTTTCATAAAACTTTTGGGTATTTAGATCCATAAAAATTTAAAGAAATTTCTCTATGTCTAAATGTTATAAGTAAATAAAGTTGAATTTAAAAATTGCGAATTCTTGATTGTTTTGACTTAGTAAATTATCCGTTACAATTATCTCATTTTACAATATAATTTTTTTCTTATAACATAAATTTTAATAAAGCTTCGAGAATGCAATAATTATGTAGTAATATTTTTTTTTGAAAACAGCTGACTTAATATACAGAAAAATCATCTCTGTCTCCTAGACGTCTTGCACAAGAGGGATATGTCGTTGCCGATGAGCGCTGAGTACTACCTAGAATTGATGTTAGACCGTTGTTGGTCATCCTTTTTATAATTTTTCATAAATCATTTGCTGCACAGCCTTCGTTCACGGCCTACCGGTCGTCGTTCCTGTTATAGTAATTTTTTTTTCATTTAATTTTAAAAATCACATGATTTTAATAAACAATATCAAAATCTAATATTTAATATATAATAATATATATTAACAAAATAACAAAATTATTTTATCGACATGGCGGCGGAACTTAACGTGGATATGAATTACGCCATAATGACTATCAGTTCACAAATAATATACAAGCCTTCGGATCAAAATCAAGACCCTGAACCTGACAATGATCATGAGGTTTACGTTGGAAATCTACCACTATATTACACCATCGAAAAGTTCATAAACTTTTCTAAGTAATTTATTTAAAATTTCTAAAAAAAATGTACGTGAGTCTTTAAATTCTAACTGAGAAAATTGTCTTTCGTGTTAGTAAAAAATGTTTAAATAATGTACTCGTACTCCATTATAAGGTTTCTGTTATTAGTCGTCATTAATTATTAAACAAAGAAAAAAAAATTGATATTTTAATATAATTTCTTATTTTTAAAAAAGATTTTTTTAAATCGATAATTACTAAAATATCGATTTTTAGGTATATTGTAGAAGTTGATAAATTAAAAATTTATTATTTAAGTTAAAAGATAAAATTACTAATAATTTTAATTAATTTCGAATAAAAATAAATAAAATATTTTTAAAATTGTTATCATCATTAAATTAGAAAAAATATATATTTTAAGTATGTAGAAATAATTTTGTTAGTTTTCTGTTTTTTTTTGGTTTTATTAGGGTAGTATTTGCTCTAATAAAACTTTCTTAGTGTGGTCAATTTTTATTATTATTTTTATTGTTTTTATTGTTTTATCTCATTAATGGTGAAATTAGTATAAAGAAAAATGTTATTAAAAAATTTAATTTTAAATTAACTATCTTCTGTAAGTTTAAAGATATTTTTTGAATAAACCAGTCAATGTTTTTTATATAAAGAATACATCATATAATTGAAGTATTTATTACTCATTGTTTAAACTATGAAATAATATCTAAATATCTAGTGTTTTTCCTTTTCAGAAAGCCTGGGCCAATTTATAGTGTAAGGTTACTTAAAGGAAATGGAGGTTTAAATAAAGGTTTTGGTTACATTATGTACAGAAACTTGGCTACTGTTGATATTGCTATTGATATGTATAATGGGATTCTCCTCAATGAAAGTGATATTAATAAACCTTTAATAGTGCAAAAGAGTTTACGAAACACTATAATGATGATTTATGGACTTTCTCAAAGAATTAGTATTAAACAGTTTATTAAACAAGTATTACTTCTTTTATAATAGCAAATATTTTTATTATTTAAAATAATTTTTTTATTTCTTGTTTTTGTTTCAGGAAATAAATTTGTTTGTACTAAACCATCCTTCATTACTATTAAAATTTGAATGTGAAGATGATTCTAAGATATTTTTATCATTTAAATCTCTGAAGTAAATCATCAATAGTGAATCTTATTATTAGTATAATATTTAACAAATTAATCAATACTTTTTTTTTTTTAGGGCAGCACAGATCTTTAAAAAAAAGCTTAAGGAATCATTTAGTAGATATGGAGTAAAAATGTACTATTTTAATGATACTGAGAATTGGGTAAATATTTTTGATGATAAATTATATTGCGTTATTGAAAAATAAATCAATCGTAGAGTTAACAAAATAATCATACTAATTTAATTTTTTTTTAAGTAGTGAATAAATTTATACTTATTGTAAATGTATTGAAATCAAACTCAAATCTCTTGATGTGGCTTAATAACTAGGGTGATTTTTAATTACCCACCCAAATTCAAAATGACCAATATCTATTTATAACATTCTTTTATTTAAAGAAAAAAATATATTGTAAATGTATAAACATTCATTTAAAATAATTTTTTCTAAGACATTAAAAATTAAATCTATAATTAAATATGTATCAATTTTTATTCCCTAAAAAAAATTATGTAAACTATCTAGTTGTAAAATAATCATTTTTTCTTTGTTAATTACAAGATTATTTTTTAGAAAAATTAAATTATATATAATACATATTTATGGTGATGGATAACTTTTATAGGTTAAAATAGCAAATATAGTTAATAACATTAACTTAATGAAGTAGGTATTTAATTATAATGAAATTTTAATATTTTGATATGTAGTTTAAAATATTATCAATATTGAAGTATTTTTAAAAGATTGTCCACCTTATAAAATTTTTCCTATGCTGATCCTATTGGTTTAAAATAGTAAGAATATTCACAGAGCTAGAATTTGTAGACTCTAGATTTACAAAAAAATAGCATATTTTTTACTTCAGATGATACTGTATTAGTTTCTAATTGTAATATGGCCCTAGAAATTCATTAATATAATGAATAGCATAAAAAATAATTGTTCAGAAAATTTAATTCAAAAATAATAATTTAGGGAATTGAGAATGTATTGATTTAATGATTAGACATTTATTTTAGCATGATAATTTAGTTAGATTATAATTTATGTAGATGATTTATTAGTAGCTAGAGCTGCCGTCAAAATTTAATACGTATTTTAATTTTGGCTATGCACAAAAAAAAATAGTTTAGTTTTATTTCCTATAAAATTTATACGTAACCTTTAATAAGTTAAAAATGTTTTATTTTTAGCATTAACACTCAAAGAGGGATTCAATTGTACCCCTTAACCAATTCAATTGTACCCCTTTTTATTCCATAGCACCACACTAAACACCAAGTATATATTTTTTATCTTTATTGTTATTTCTCCCAAATAAGAGTGTTATCAAGTAAGTTATTGAAATTAATATTAATAGTACATTTGCTGATGTACTAATTAGGGAACTTTAATAGAAGAACAATTGATATTAAGCCTTAACTGAAGGTATAGGGACGCTGTCCTTATGATTAATACTGAAAAATAATTTTTGCACCCTCTGAGATATTATTATGAGTATACCTGAGCTTTAAAATGTTTTCTAAAACGCATATATTAAACAAACAAATCGGAATAATATTATAAAAGTTTACAATCACTATATTGTTCAATATGTAATTACCAAATACATAAATACTATATATTTAAATTAAATACTATTCATGAACAAATTAGCTTTCAATTAGTCATTTAATTTAACCATGACATAGGCGCGGTTTTTATGATAACAATAATTATATGATAAGCGTTCTTTCAACTGATAAAGTTACAATAATCACATTGTAACTGTAACAAGTAACTGCATGTTATTTAAAATTTAGAATTTTCTCACAGATACAATAAGTTTTATAATACATTCGAAATGTCTTGCGCTACTTATGAAACTTACGTTTCGCCATTATCTACAAGATACGCTTCTAAAGAAATGAAGTATAATTTTAGCGACAAAAAAAAATTCACTACCTGGAGAACTCTTTGGAGTTTGTTAGCCCAAGCTGAAAAGGTAATTTTAGTATTATTAATCCTTTTACACAAAAACAGTTTTAGTATATTTCCATTTTTAATACTTAAATACAAGACTCAAAATTTGAGTCATTAAAATTGGAATGTAGTTTATTATCTAATAACTACTTGAATACTCTGATTTTCAATTTTTTTTTTTGTGAATTATGTGGGCATAAGTTTACTTAAAATTGGTATAATTTTTTTTTTAATTTATCTAAAATTAGGTTTCAAAGTAGAAGAAAATGAAAATAGACCTAGCACCATAAAACCTTAAATTTAAATTAATAATAATTTTTTCTTTTTATGATACCTAACTGAAATTGAAACTTCTAAATTTAAAGTTTTTTTAAAAACTTAAAATGTTGTATAACTGAATAATATATTGATTATACACATTAAAACGTCTATATTATGGTTTCAAATTTTAACAGTGAAATTATCCAATTGAATATATTAGACTTAAAATTTATTGTAATATCAATAGTGTTTATTAATTAGGGATGGTCAATAACTAGACTAGTTAAAATACTAGAGTATTCATCCTATATGCAAGTATAAGAATATAAAACAATTATAAACTTATATATCCGTGAATTAGTGCAAAAAATAATTATGTGCTTTTTTTGACAAAATTAAGAATGTTTGTGTCATTTTATTAACCTCAGAGTACATTTTATTATTTATAAATTTGGAAAATAAAAATTCAACATTTGGTTAATAGATTGCATAAAATAATTAATAATATATAATTGATATAAGAAAAAAAATTCAAACTGCTCCCTTGAAAAAAGGCAAAAACTATTTTATACTAGTAATATGTCACCAGATGTACTCATTTTTCAATTTTTGCCTTTTGGCGTTTTAAATTAATTATTGAAACTTGGATGCTTAAATGTAAGTATTATTTATTTATAAAATTTATTTAAATTGTAAAATAAGTCTTAAAAATATAAAAAAATTGTCATTTGTTTTATAAGTGTAGTATTTTACTAAAATGATCTCAATTTGTCTTGATTTTTTTCTTATAAATTATGGTTATACAAGACCAAATTTTTGAAAACCAAAAAAATAACAAAGAAAATTATCTGATTTCTTATAATATTTTAAAGCATTCTGTCAAAAAATTTTAAATAAAGTTGAATCTTAACCTTCTATTATACTCAAATCCTTTACTTTATGTGTAAATTGTGTTTATAGGCAATAATTAAGCTTAAATCACATTATTTAATAATTATTTATGTTTAAATATTTTTTATTTACTGTAGAAATTACCATTAATTTTTATAAATTTACCTAATTTTATGAGTATTTGATTATTAATTTAATTTTAAAATTCCATGTCTAAACTAAACATTTATACTTTTTATTTTAAATAAGAATTATTCTTAGTGATTCTATGATAGTGGCATTATGTACTAGTTTTGTCTTTACAAATTAGATAATTTATAAATCAAATATACATCTAATTATATTTATTATATTAATATCAATTAACATACATTTATATATCAATGAATGTATAAAGTGATTCTTTTAATACTAGACACTCAATTTTTTTTTTTTTATCATGCATTATAATAGACCTAATGAATAATTTATGACTCATGTTTAATGGTTTGGATGTATCATAAACTTTGATAACTGACAAACAAATTTCCAATATATCTGCATTCATCTGTTACAAAATATTTTTTATGTTAATTCCTTATGTCTTATAGGGATGTCAACTTGAATTTTTACATACATATACAACTAGATTATAAAATTAAATATGATTTACTTAAGAAAATAAGTAGCCTATAACAACTTTTTGGAAGTACTTTCAGAAGTTATTAACAATTTAAAATATTAATATGAGGTGAGTAGCAGATACTACTATTTTATACCTGGAATTTTCTTAGCCTAATTCAGTCTATCACCTTGGTATAAATATGCTAATAACTTTCGGATGACTGGTCCTATAGTTTTTTATCGACCAGTCATTTTCTTAATTGCATTATTTTCTGTTTTAAAATCTAGCAAAATATATATGTTTCCATTTGAAAAACTATACTCTATACCGCTATAAGGCATAAGGAATGAACATAAAAAGTATTTTTTAACAGATAAATGTAACTAATAAAATCAAAAAAAATTAACTATTTTAAAAGAAAATGAGTAGTTAGTGTTAAAATAATCATTCTTTATACTTCAGTATAATTTAAATACTGAAATCTTAGATTATTAAAAACAAATTTATATAATATTTTAATTGTTATTCATTTATGTTCATTATTAATATGCATGTAAAATAATTTAACATTTTTTATACTACAGTTGTTATTAGATTTTATTTAGTTAGTTGCTTGTAGAAGTTTTTCCGTTAGCTTTAAATAGTTCAATTATTTTGATTAGTGATATTCAAGTCAAATTAATTTTTTGTTTCTAATTTTATAATAAAAAAATGAATAATTAATACAAAAAAAATTTCATTTATAATTTTATTTTTCTTATAAAATTATTTTCAACTTTATTGTTTTAGTAGTTGTTTAAAGTTATCATTGAAGATAATTTTATAATAATCTTAAAATATCTGTTGCTTAATTTATTTATTAAATAAAATAATAGTATTATTAAAATACTTTTATTAAATTTTGTCATTTTTTTTTTTCATGTTTATTGTTTTTCAAAATTAAAGGAAAGGTGGGAAGATTTAAAAAAAAATATTTCAATTAATCCACAAGGAAATAGAGTGCGCTTTGTTCCTATTGTTTCTAGTAATACTAATCGTACAAATGTGATGTCTATAAATCCATCCAAAGGGTTGCTATTCAAACCATTTAAACCAAAGCATATTAATAACTCTTTAAGTAAGGAAAATACAAACATATTGGATCCAGTAAATTCAATTAATAACAATTCAAAAACGCATCTTAACACTAGCTATGAGGATTTTAATTTTTCTTCGTCAACTGATGAAAATAAACTTAAAAATACAATTACTCAATCACATTATGTTGGACCAGTAATAAAACAACATAATTCTACTTCAAGTAGATGTAATATAAGCTCACACAACTATAATATGCCTATAAAACAACCATACTCTTTATGGAACAGCAGTAAATATTTTTCTGACATTGAACAAAAAAAATTTACTAATAATAATATTTTTAGACGACCTTTATCATTACTTGATTCAAACTGTCCAATTCAAAAATTACAAAAATCTTGTAATTTCATTAGACCAACCTTGCAAAATTCATCTATGACATCAAGTTCTTCACATTCAAAACCATCTCATTTAATAACAAATTCTACTGATCTTAACATTCAACCAACACCTGTACAATTAAAATCGTCTTTTCCTTCTAATTTTCCCAAACAAACAATTAGTACCCCTGATACAAACACTGGATTTTCTGATTCAAGTTCTTTTAATATTGAAGAAATTTGGCAAAGCATTATTCAGTGTCAACCACCAAATTTGTGATTTTTTAATTTATTTTTGCTATAGAAGAAACCTTAACAATGCTGGAAAGTAAATAAATTTGAATTCAAGAACATATTAGAAAAATAATTGTAATTTCTAAGTATGTTATTTAGATTTTATCTGTTTAAAATTATATTATTCAGTTATATTGAATGATTCAATAACTTTTTGCACTTTATTTAAATAGTTTTCAATTAATATAAAAATAATATTAATATGTATAATTAATACTTGACAAAATAGATTTTAATTATTTTAACAATAGACTTTATAATATTAACTTAGATACATTATTTTATACTCATGTTTACAAGACTAATTTTAATGAAATGTGAAGTAATAATAGTGTTCCTTATATGAACCTGATTTTGTTATTTTTGTATAGCTAGTTGAATTTCTAGCATGACTTTGTATAAAAATTATTATTTACGTATTAAATACTGCATTTTAAGATATGATTTTATTTTGTACAATAAAATTCATCTTGTATACATGTTTTTTTAATGATTAGAATTAATAAATTATATCCGTATGTGAATGGTAAAATCAACTAAATAGTTATTGAAGTACAAACAATTTATTATAAAAATTAAATTAAATTCCTAATGTAAAATAAGTACAATAAAAAAACATGAAATTTAGTTACTCCTAAAATTAAAGTAATCGAGTAGTTTATACCGTGTATAGCTTCACTGTTAATTCAGACTAGTACTTAAATAGTAGACAGTCTAATCAATAATTTTGTGAAAGAAGAGGGAAAATCACGTAGATTTAATTTGAATTATCCGTATTTGAATGTCAAAACAAAGTCTGTAATATACGTCATAGATGTTAAGGCAGTTGTTATTGCCGACGATATCATTAGGTCCATTCTGTACTTGGATGGCCGGATTTGCACAGCAAATTGTAAAGCTCTCCAATCAGAAAATATCACCATGGCAGCAATTGCCAACATAGCCCCATACCAACAAGAAACTACCAAACACTGAAACAACAATAAATTGTACATGTATTTAACGACTACCAAATTTGAAAATGTAGTTTTTTAGTAACTCACTGGTTTCTTTGGAATCCGTTGTTGTAAAAAATGGCTAGCTATTATTAAAAAGTTAATAAGGATGGCGCCAGACAGTGCTGAGTACACAAATCCTGCCCGACCTGTGCTTGTATGTAGCCTGGAAGAATACGGGCTTACAATCAAACCCATGCTGGTCAATCCCAATAGCTGTAAACATTTATACCATTCATTCATATTAAAAAAATGTCAACTGTGGTCCAAAAAAAAATTAATTACAATTTCAATATAAAAAAAACTGTATTTTTATTAAAAAATTATTATTTGTTACATAAAATACGTATAGCACTAATTTTGCCATTTAGAAGTATGAGTAAATTCATCAGGAATAATATACTTTATAATTTTTTTGATTCTTAGAGCGTTTGATATTTTCACTATTTATTTAAAAGTGATACACAATTATTATTATTGACGACGCATTATTTGAGGATACTTACTATTTCTACGACTTTGATGAGGAAAGGTGATGCTGCCAGCAGCGATTCTTTCAGCGACTTTTCATTCGCCATGTCTTTATGGTAGTTTGGTTGTTACTAGAACTTCACCAACCTAACAGAAATGTTTCTATTGCACGAGTGGGTGGATATTATCACAATCCACCAAGTGCCTCGAGGAAGGGGTGTGCTATTTAATTGGTATTAATACGCGTAAACGATAATAACAGATCTTTAATGCGGCCTATACACTTCTATCCGCCCGAATAATTACGGAATCTCTTTCTCTGTTTTCTCAATTTATTTGTTGTACACCAACTAGTGTTTTCATTAAACGTATTAATTTTGTCGTAACCAGCGAAAAAAGTGATCTCCCTCTTAGTCTATTGGTACCATGTTACACCCAGCTCGTAAACACTTATGCCATAACAATTAAAGGTTTCTATATTTGAGTTATTTATTTTATTAGAAATATCATCGTACTAATAGTACAAAATATTTGCACTAGGATGACATCGACAAGTATCACAATGTTGGGTGTATCAGACTTTATTTATGGAAAATGTCATATGAAAATTAATGTTTGTATTTGAAAAATACAACTTTGGTGTGAACGCTACCCAAGAACGTTAATATGTTTTTTTCATCTGGCAATTTCGCCGGTTTCCTTTATCATGGAATTTTCTATTTTCATTAGTTATTTCCTCATAATATTCCGCGAAACCAATCAATTTGAAACGTATTTAAATTATTTGACGACGTTGTTGCTGCAATTTGCTCTATAGTTTTAAGTTAAAATTAAAACGCAGAAAGCAAAACTATTTAATGTTATTGTGTCATGTAATTTTACGATTTTCTCTAAAAAAAAATAAAATAAACTCATTGTAGTCAATGAACTGAGGAATAACTGCTTAATGTATTCAAATGACTTATGTCACAATGAAAACTTATTATTTTCATGACATGGGTTTTTATTTTATCGTTGACGTCTGTAAAATAATTTTGCATAAACTTACCATGTAAACTTCATAACTCCATAATGTGAGAAACAAATTTTTTTATAGTTTCAGTGAATTCATAAATGATTGTATTATAAATTTCGTATTCGTATATTATATTAATTATTTCTGAAAAAAATATATCAATTTAAGTATAAATGTGTGATATGTATGAGATAAAATTGTATTTAGTTATTTTATCTCATGGCCATATTTGTTCAGTAAAACTTACGTTTATTCAAGTAAACATTCCTAATTAAATTACTGTTTTCAGATTCTTTGTAGTTTGTTTTATAATTGTAAAACAAAGTATGAAACTTTTATGTCGACTACTAATTTTTTTGATGTATTTCGTACTAAGAGGCGCTGTCATTTTGGCCAATTGATTATTTCAGTATGAATTTTAATTAAATTAGTACATTTTTCTAAAATGATCTATACAATTTGAAAGCTTTTGTTTATTTTCTATAATGATATTTTTCTTCTTTTTTTTTTTTATGATCACTTTATTTTATTTTAAAATACTTTAATGTACTTTGAGTACACGTTACTGAAATTTCTTTATATTCTCCCTAAATTAATATATTATTATTGAAATATATTTTTCATAATTTCCTATTTATTAGATAACTTTTTATATTTGTATATTTTTTGGGTAGCTTTGACTATAGTTAAAAAAAAATCTTGCAGTTTTTAAAGTTTTGTCTTCTGAGACTCTTATTACAATATTATATTCTATAACTCCTCATTAATAAGAAACGACTAATGATGTATTTTAAGCTTTTATGCATAGCTAAGGTGCTATTGGTTTTACTTTGCCTTTTTTTTTACTTATTTTGCTCAACAATACGTCAAAAGACCATACGTTATAATTTAAAAAAATTCACCTCAGTCCCGAAAAATTAGAGTTGTCATAAAACTGTCAATATTGATATTTTATTAGTCACTTTATATGTATTGAAATAGCTTTTTGAAAACTGGATAGATTTTTGCGAAATTTATAATGATAATATTTCAATCATTTACCTAAGCGGAGATATATATTTATTGAAAATGTGTAATCCAAAAGTCAGTAGGCGTTTAATCATATCAAATTTTTTTCTTTTCGAATTTTTTAAACCTTATTCAAATTAAATATAATTAATGTATTTTAAGATGAAAAAATAAAAACTATCCGAAATCATGATTTCTAGGTGTCATTGAACATTAAAGTCAAAAATTATAAAATTAGCATATTTTGTTATTGAGTGTTGTATGCTAAGTGAAGATCTATGTTATAACAATTCAAAAAATGAATGTAAATGTAAAATGGTAGTTTTCTACAATTACTATGATTAAAATAAGATTAGTTATTAGTTTATCTTGAATGAGCATGAAAATAATTGAGTTTATTATTTATTGAATAAAATTATATAATATAATTTTCTCTTGGGATTTGAGTATGAGGGTTTTATGAGAAGATTAAAATATAGAATAACAAAGTGATGTTTAACAATTTATTAATATATTAATAATTTGAAATAGAAATTATTGTGATTAATTATCACACATAAATGATCAATAACGCCACTTGTACTGTAGTTATCTAAGCTTGTGCTGACTGTGAGTCGTGTCAATAAATACCTCGAGTAGTATAGGAACCACAAGTGGGTTCTCAACCTTCGCAAGAGAGTCTTTATTTTTATTGACCACACAGATAACCCACTCAAAGATTAGACTAGGCCGGTTAACTCGATGGTTTGTGAAATTATAAATTTGTCGAGCCACTTCTTACACTTGTTAAAAGTTAATAAAATCAAGGAGAAGTGGGTCGCATTGACAGTTTTTATGCCCTATTATATTAAATTTAATTCATCTATATGTGCAAGAAGTGTCACGACCTTTTACTAATATCTGTTTATTACTCAATTATGTTAGTTATTACTTATTATTTTACTTAAAATAGATGATTTGTCACAGCTTAAAAATTCCTTATAGTTATTACGTTCGATTTGTATAAATGTATTTTTAGACACATTTCTCGGAATACTTTAAAGTATTAATATAAATAATATATATTTAATTTGATGACTAATGATTTATAGAATACTGAATAAGGAGTAGTGTATATATTATAACAGTAACATTCAGAACTAAATAAAATTAAGATTTTTCCGTATATTATACAATTAAAAAAGAAAGACGTTTTGACGGCTATTCTTCTATAAGTAATCAGACTCTAAACTTTATAATGACATAATTATGGTCGATATGATAAACCGCTCTATTTGAATAGATATTTAGATCAAAATAAAATTTTTAGTAGTAATATTTAAGACAAGTATCTTACTTCTAACATATTTTTTTTTGAAAAACTTATCAATGCCAAAGTAATGTGAGCGAGGAGGCATAATCAACATGACAAATTCTTTTATTTTAAACATTTTAAATAATAATCGATTTCGTAATATTATGCACAAAATGGAATCCTTACACAATAAATTATTTAAAATTAAAGCTTGTTTAACGTAATATATGATTAAAAACCTCTCTAATGTTAGAATTCATGTAATTTTTGGTAGATATGTTTATTTTTTTTTTTAAATATGTTTCAAATACATATCAAAGTGTTATATGACAGTGATTTTAATCACTGTCAGACATCAATCAATAGTTATCTAAAAAGTACCTCAACTACTCTTTATTGAATATCTCTGTACTCAACATTTTTAATTTTAAATGTTTACTAATGTTGAAAAAACTTTTATTTAATATTGAGACTGCATTAAACATTCCATAAATACTAACTCAATATTATTTAAAAAAAAAATTCTATTTATGAGTTAGCAGCGAAAAGGAAGCTTCTTATTTTACATATATTTTTTTAATTAGCAAATTGTATCTTTTTATGATAACAATATGAAAATAACATCTTATAATTTTGTCAAATTTTACAATGTATAAACAGCGTCATTTTATATTAAATGATAGATTGATTTTATTATTTACCTTAGTATTACATAATTAATTTACAATGTTTTACTAAATTATCGATACTAAATTGAACACGATACAAAGTAATAAAATACTGTAAATTTATCTTATCAATTATTTATATACAAAAAAATAAACGTTTATAATATAAACTTTATATGGATGGAATGGACGATGAGAAAGATAAATACAATCAACATGTGCGGTACTTAAACTAATGATAACTAAGTGTAAACACAAATCTTCAGTATTGTTTATTCATAGTACATCTTAAAATAATTAAATCTATTTTAAAAATTTTTAGGGAGTAATTTTTTTTTTAATATTACATAAGTATTTAATCTATTCGAAATACATTTCTCGTGCAAAGTGAATGAACGACAAAACTGTGTCTCCTAAGTAAATAGCTCCCGAAAGTACACATAACGAACCTAAAGTGATACCGACGGCTTTCTCTGAAGTGACACCAATGTATTTGTTCTCGTTTTGATATCCTATCCAATAATGAAGTGCTATTCCTCCAACAGCGATATATAAGAGCATACCCGCAAAGTTCATAATGATATCCTGTAATCATTGGTTTTATTCAGAAGTTAAACAATTTTACATTAGTTATTAAATAAACAATAATGCCTTTTTACTTACCACCAATGTCTTCTTCTGGTGATTGGAACCAAATCCATAAGATATTAATATAACCAAAGTGTATATGAAAAATCCAACGAATACTCCAGAAGCCACAATTTCCGCATCGGGATTTTTTTCTTCATTTAGGTTCCAAGTACCACCCACTCCCAAAAACTGTCCTCGATAACCCGTCCTATACATCACTAGTATTATGATGTTTAACACCTAAAAATATTAATTTGATTGTGTAGTATGATAGGGAAACAGAAGATTGTATTTATGGGGAAGGCGAGCCCCACCCAATATGCATACAACCACCAAGTTATTAAACAAATGTTTCTTTTAGAAGAATTTTAACCGAAAAAAGTTTCTTCAAAAATAATATTAATCACAAAATTATTAAAAAAAAACTTTCTTTAGCTATCTCCCCAAAAACTTATAAAACTTATGCGCCTGGATTAGTACGTTAAGAAACTTATAAAACAAACATACCAGTTTAACAACCTTGATGACCACTGTACCAACGCTTTCTATGTTCACCATTTTAATTCAGTCGAGAATTATTATATAATAAACGGTTCCGTTAATTATAACAGCGTAGTGAATAGTGTTTTTTTGTATACTGATGTCGACAGCATGACTTAGCAAAGCTCCTTACATGACATCCGTTCAACGTTATCTTGTGTTTTTCTTTATTTTGTCATAGCAATTCGTTGACACATCATTGCTCTGTATAAAGGTGTTGGCATCATCGGTACTTGAGTAAAAGATAAGATTACTTTTTACAACACGTTAGATTTCAAACTATTAGTTGTTTACACTATAGTGATTATATATAATCCGTCACTAATAATGTTTTATTATATTAGCAATTTGTTATTATGGTATATTATACCTGGTGTTACTCATACAGGTTTTTTATAATGATGCACACACCAATTCTTGAAGTTATTGCATAACTAAGTTTCATTTTTTTAGTAAGATAAAAACGTTAAGTATGTCGTTAATTTTCATTATTGAACATTGTTTTTATCAATTTTTTTAGGAACTTGGTTTGGATATAACTGACGAACAGGTTAAAGAATTACGAGATAATATTGAAAATGTCGACTTTGTGGCTGCCGCCAATGAGGAAAAACTCACTCGACATGATATTATGGCTCACGTGCATACATATGCCCAGTGTTGCCCAACGGCAGCGCCTATCATCCATCTAGGAGCCACATCATGTGATATAGGGGACAATGCTGTTAGTAATATAGAATTCCAATAAGTAGTGGGTTTTTTAAGCATAAATAATTACTTTTTAGGACCTGGTAGTAATCAGAGATGCTTTTGAAATTCTTCTACCAAAACTAGCTGGTTGTATAAAGGCTCTAGCTGAATTTGCTAACAAACATAAATCTTTGGCTACTCTAGGTTTTACTCATTTTCAGTAAGTTTGCAGAATAATATGGAAAAATTTAAAAATTTTTAGTTATTTATTTCATTGCTATACTAATCGCCTATCTTAAATTTTTGTTAGACCAGCTCAGTTGACAACTGTTGGGAAAAGAGCGTGTTTATGGCTTCAAGACTTGTTGTTATGTGAAAAAACTTTAAGTCGAGTATGTAGTGATCTTAAATTTCGAGGAATCAAAGGAACTACTGGAACACAGGCATCATTTTTACAACTTTTTAATGGTATTTTTTGTTTAGTTAATTATATTTATACACACTGTTTACCAAATTGTATATAATTTTATAGGTGATTATGAAAAAGTAAGAATGTTGGATGAAAAAGTTACTAATTTTGCTGGATTTCAATCGTCTTACTCTGTAACTGGTCAAACATATCCTAGAATAGTTGATGCAGAAGTCGTTTCATCTTTAAGTATGCTTGGATCTGCTGCTCATAAAGTATAAAATTTGTGGAAACAACAATATTAATATAATTTTTCATTTCTAATTTAAGTTTAAAATAATTAATCATTATAAAACTATATATTATAATATTTAACTATAAATTTTATATTTACAGTTGTGTACTGATTTGAGATTGTTGGCTGGCATGAATGAAATTGGTGAACCCTTTGAAACAACTCAAATTGGTTCCAGTGCAATGGCCTACAAGCAAAATCCAATGAGAAGTGAAAGAGTATGTTCTATTGCTCGTTATTTGATGAATTTAGTTAATAATCCATTGAATACTGCATCAGTTCAATGGTTAGAGCGTACATTAGATGACAGCGCAAACAGGTTATTAATCTTAAATATACACACTGCATTTTTACTAGTTTAATATATTAAAAAAAATTTCCTTTTTATATTTATTACAGACGTCTTTGTTTATCAGAGGCATTTTTAGCTGCTGATAGTATAATGTTGACATTACAAAATATCCTCGAAGGATTGACTGTATTTCCTAAAGTTATTTCAAGAAATATTGATAAAGTATTACCATTCATGGCAACAGAAAATATTATCATTGCAATGGTAAAAGCTGGTGGAGATAGACAAGTAAATTATCTAATAAATTATAATTTTTTAATTATACAAAACTGAGAATACTTAATATAAAATAGGTTTTTGTTAAAATTGAATAGTGATATACAAAAAGCATTCATCTCACATTAAAGACTCTGCTTCATAACATAATTTATTTAGATATCTTTATTAATATAATCATGAAGTTAGTTTTTTTTTTTTTAAGAAATTCAAGGAATATAAGTTAAAGTAGGAAATTAAAGCATGATTTCAGAGATGTATTTCTTCTTAAGTAAAGCAGCTACTTCAAATTTGGGCTTCAATTTTGAGAAAAAATGTACTAGTTATCCCTTGTCATCCAATAATTATTTTTATTATAAATAATAAATAATAATTTATTATAAACAAAATTTCATGTTGGCTGTTTTTTTTTAACAAGGTATGTTAATATATAATTTTTTTTTATTTTTGATAAAATATCAAAAAAGACCCTACTTACAGGTAACTTCCCAGGGGCCATTCAATACTTTCTTCCATCTTTTACTTAAATTTCTTGAACTCTAAAATATTTTTTTAATAAAAAGATACATATATTTTCAATTTGTATATTTTAAAAAGTCAAAATAAAATTTCTGTATATTTATGTTCTACATAAGTAATATTCAATATTTGTTAATCACAAAATTTTAAAATAAAACTGCATTAAGTTTTATTAGTATCTTTTAAAATAATATTTCTTTTTATAAATAAATTTAGTTTACTTTTATATTAAACCATTAATGTGTTATAATTAGATTTATTTAATAGACTGTCTTCACTAACATTAATATAATTTTAGGTTTGTCATGAAAAAATTCGTATTTTGTCATTGGAAGCCGCCAATACTGTTCGTGTTGAAGGTCAAGATAATGATCTCTTAGATCGAGTAATGAAAGATCCATATTTTTCTCCAATACTAGATCAGCTGCCACAACTTTTAGATCCATCAACATTTATTGGATGTGCTCCTAATCAAGTATATAATAATCTTATATACAACTTTTATACATTAGTTAAAACATCTATATTACAATAGGTGAAATATTTTTTGGAAGAAGAAGTGAATCCAATTGTTAACAAATATGTTTCTAAAATTAAAACAACAGCTACAACATTAGAAATTTAATGTGCTGAAATACTTTTTCAATACCTATCAATATATATTAATTTTGTGAAATTGTATTTTTAATATCTAGTTGCATTTTATTATTACCTTATTAAAGAAAAAGTTTATGTAGTTTTATATGATGTATTAGTCTAAACTAAAAAATTTATTTAATTTTAAAATTCTATTATCATTGTTAAAAAATTATATTTTAAATATAATTCTACTATTACTACTACTACTTTGTCTATGTGTATGTTTTCCTTTTAGGAAAATTAATAAATAAAATTTAATAAACAATTTTAAAATGTATACATGCACTTACTTTGCAAATCATGTTAATATTAAAGTAAACAAATTATAAAATACTATATATTTATACAGTATATTTTTAAATATTTTAGCTTTCATCTCTAATAAGAATGTTATCTTAAGTTGTTAAACTTAAATTCAGGATTAATTGCAAACAATTAATTATTACATAAGCTAGGGCTAAGAACAGAAACCCAAATATCAGGTTTGGAAAGTCTGATTATCAAAAGATTTTTTTTGTAATGTTGGTACATATGTCATTGAAGTATTATAAAACTTTCAGCTGGATTCATTCTTGGCTATGTCAGTGGCACCCGCTAAGTTTAGACTTGTTTGTTTTTATGTGCTCGGCGATTTACGTTTGTTAAAATAAATGGATCAAAGCATTTGTATCAAATTTTGCATAAAGAATTAAATAAATGTAACAAAGTATGTGAAATTTAATAAAAGCCCAGTGGCGCCGGAACCTATAGGAGGTATATCAAAATACGAGGGGGCAAAAGTATTATTATACCCTTCCAATAGAATTTGGGGGAAAAAAATTGCAATAAATCTGGAAATTAATATAACACTACCATACTTAATTACTTAGCTATTCAGATTTTAAGATTAAAAAGTGTTAATGCATTTATCTAACTCCAGTTGAATATCAAAAATCCCAGTACAGTGGAGACGTGATATAGTTGGGTCTAGTATAGATTTAATCTGACAGTGATTAAAATCACTTTCATAAAAAATGCTTCTGCCACTGTGACATCTTAATTTTCTTCTACAAGCAACTAATTAAATAAAATCTAATAACAACTGTACTGTAAAAAATGTTGAATTTAAATTATGTCACAAGTATATTAATAATGAATATAAGTGAATAATTATTAAAAATATCATAAAAATGTATTGTGATTAAAGCAAATATTCCGTTACTATGTGAAAAACTACAAAATCTGCATTTTTTACGGACAATCGTAAATTTTAAGTTTAATAATCAATAACTCATGAGAAACTAGATTTAGGATAGTTTTTTGTTTTCATCATAAAGTACATTGTATGAGGTTTAATTTAATATATGTCATAAGAAGAAAGATTTTGTAGAACAAAATCAAAAATTGAAAACAAAAAATTCTTCATTTAATTTTTAAGCCAACACGGTAAAATTTTATAAAGATTTAAAACAAATTTTTTTGCAAAAATTGGTTATTTTTTATCCATTTTCTTCTAAAAGAAAAATCATCGCAACAATTTTTTTTAATATTTATTATATTTAAAAAGCCATAACTTGGTACAAGCTTAAAAAATGCAAAAAACGTTCTGGAAAAGATCAAAAATTAAAATAAAATAAAAATTTGACACGCGTAAGTTGGTCTTGTTCAAAGTCATATTATATTTAAGTTTTCTAATGGATTTTCATGAAAATGAAATCTTATTGTCTTTAATATATTTTACAAAAATTTAATAATGATCCAGCCAGTTTTTTTAGTGTTATTGCAATTTCAAAATATAAAAACAAATTGTGATCTTTCCTATTTTCAACGGCGGCCAAAATGCGTGATTTACGATTTTTTAGATTACTAAAATTAAGAGTTTTCTTAATTTTTAAAGGTGATATATTAAACTAAAAAAATTAAATTCAGCATCTTAAAACGTATTAATCCGGTGAGAACTGAGAACTTTTATTTAGAGATACAAAAAAAACACACATGGTAAATAATATAAATTCTTAGCTTGAAAGTTAAAGTCAATAAATATTTTTATATCAACATTGAATTTAATTAACTTCGTTTAATTGCATAAATCCCTTGGTTATCCTATTTTACTAAAATAAATAAAAATTTTTATTGCTTAAAATTTGTTTAAAAATTGTTATTACCGAAATATCAATAAATGGAAATACCAAAACCATTACCGAAATCATATATCAAAAAATCATTTTCGTTTTTAGCACTTGCATACTATATTCTATTGTAGAAGGTTTTAATAAATTCGTGATCAATAATTATTTTCTATTCTAATTCTATAATACATATATTATGGAATTAGATAAAAAAATTATAATATCACATTAAACAATTTCAGCAAATTTTTCCTTCTAAAGTCAACGTTTTATATTACTCTATTGAATTGTTTTGTATTTCTTTTCAGCAAATCATATCTAAAAATTAACAACAATTATAAAAAGATATAGTTTATTAAAATAATTACATTTTGAAAAAAAAAATTCAAAATAAACAAACTCAAAAATAAATATAACTTATAGTGTTATTATGTTCAGTTATATCCATTATTAACAGTTTATAAAGCCGTAAGAAGTATGAAATATTAATGGACATAATAAGTAGCAACATCCTCATAAAAATATTAGTCATCAAACTTATAATTAAAATCTTGACATGTACTAACTGATTTTTCAATAGAGGATATCTAAATACACCAAATAACGATTTTTAAAGAAATTATTTTAAATTTATATTATAAAAATATACAGAACATATAATTTTTTTTAGTAGAATTAATAACTAATTTTAATTTACAAATTAAATTTATTAGTAAATTTAACTAAAGTATTTAAAACATCAAGTATGTTCTAATCTAATTATAATGTATATATTTTATTAATTACGAAAAAAAGTCTTATATTTACTTTATTTTTATAATAAAACTGTTTATTACTGTTAAAATTAATTAATTCACTGCAACTAAAAGTTTAACATAAAGATAAAAATTGTACTTACATATGTCAAAAACTTTAGTCGATTTTCAATAAATGCGAATTTCCTACTCAATTTCTACCATGTATTTTAACTATTGTAATATATTTAAAATATAAGCGTAAGTACACCAATTTTTTATTTAAAGATACTTAAAGCTGGATTTATTTCATAAATTCATCCGCGTCATTATTTTAAAATTTTACATTAATTATAATAGTTTTGAAACAGGAAACTTAATAAACAAATATTATTAATTAGTTAAAGATAAGTAGTATGATATATTTATTAGATAATTAAATTTTTTTAGGAATATTCAAATTACTTTTTTTTTTTAGTTTTAATTTACCTAAAATTGTCTAGCACTATACGGATATTATTTTTAAAATAAAATCGAGGAAACGTCAATTTTTCTATATCTTATTTATTAAAAGCATTTTTGCATTTATGATAATTATATCTTTAAAGGATTATGGGATGATCATATCAAGGTTGTATTTAGACTTTTTAGGCAATTTTTTTTCGAGCCTTTACCAGTTAGGGGAAAAATTGACACCAAAAATGACAAAATTCAATTCTCTATACTCTGGACACTGCCCTAAAGAGAGAAGTTTAGCCTTTCAGTTAAAAAATAAGCAGCCATTTCAAAAAAAAAAATGGGTCATATTATTAGTTCGCACCTTGTCCTATAAATTGTAGAAACTGAGCACCTCCATAAATTTCATTCTAATGACATTAATAACGACGAATTCAGCTGTACATTAAATTATAATGGAATTATATAACTAAATATTAAAGCATACAATTCCACATGTATGACGATTATATTTCGTTTACCAATTATTTCAATGTCATTCGATTAAAAAAATTACTTTCGACCCATTATAATAAAAGTAATTATTATCTTTCTAAGTTCGAATTTCTGTTTCTCATAAACTCTTTTATGATATGGAGACCCTAAAAATGTGAAACCCTGGAAAATTGTCTCATTTATCCTCCGTTAAATTCGGTCCTGGATAATATGTGATATCACTAAAAGTCTTAAACATTGTAACCAATTTAAACGTTCACCAACATATTTCTATAAAATTGATATGAATAAATGTGTAAAACTATACATAAAAATAAAATACTAATAGTATCGTTGTTTGGTAACTTTGAGATCAATATTTGGAGATTTTCCAACAAGCATTGATTAAGTATGTTTTTGGATGGAGTTACTTTACAAAAGTTATCGTAAGAAATGATTTCATTTTTCTAGACTTCAAAGTGAAATTTACGTTTGTCATATATCCTATAAAAGTAGTCATATTTTTTTATCTTTTTAAATTTTATTTTACAGTACAATTAAGTGTAAAACCGGTGCATCTTTTTCTTTAGATTTGTAATGTTGTTTTAATTTTAAACTGTAAAATGATTAGAAAAGAAATCTTCATGAATTAAAAATCATATGAACGTCATTAATTTTTATAAAATACTATAATTAAATACATAACGACTAGAAAATAATAACATTTAATAATAATAAGTTTTTTTTGGGGAGTACAGTTAAAATATGTATACAGGGTGATTTTTTTATCATAACCCACTCAATTACTTACAGAATAATAATAATATAAAATTTTTTTTTATTACTATCTTTAGTTACACATTATTCTTGAATTATTAACTATATAATACTTTTTAAGTTCATCCCTTATGCCTGGTAAGGGTGTCAACTTTGTTTTTTTAAATGGTAACACATATTTTTAATTTAATAAAATGTTCGAGTTTTTAATTCAATAATAAATGGCATTTGAATTTTTAATAAAACTTAATTTGTTTATTAGATATAATCATTTAAAGTTTCAAATTTTTGAGTTAATATATAGGTATAATACACAAGGGATTACAAATACAGGTAGCTAATTGGTTTTTTATGACATCGATATTAGCAGGTACACAGCATTGTTATTATCAATGATAGTAAGGTACATTGTTGTGAGTTTATAAATACACTAACTGACAATACAAAAAGTATATCTAATGATAGTCATAATTGATAATAAACAATCCGTAACTGTGATGGCAATATCATAAAAAACCAATTAGCTACCTGTATTTGTAATCCCTTGTGTATTATACCTATATATTAACTCAAAAATTTGAAACTTTAAATGTTTATATCTAATAAACAAATTAAGTTTTATTAAAAATTCAAATGCCATTTATTATTGAATTAAAAACTCGAACATTTTATTAAATTAAAAATATGTGTTACCATTTAAAAAAACAAAGTTGACACCCTTACCAGGCATAAGGGATGAACTTAAAAAGTATTACATAGTTAATAATTCAAGAATAATGTGTAACTAAAGATAGTAATAAAAAAAAAATTTTATATTATTATTATTCTGTAAGTAATTGATTGGGTTATGATAAAAAAATCACCCTGTATATACAGCTTGGAACAGATCTAACTGACAACTCATATAACTTATGATCTACATAACATTTTACACTTTTTTTAAATTAATTTTAACAATATAGTACTATATTTAAAATATGTTTTGTTATTTTTTGCAATTAAAAAAAATATTTTAAAAATTAATTTTTTTAAGATTTGAAGATAGGCATTTTATAGATAAGTTTTAAAGAATAATTTTGATACCAAAAACTCATATTTTAATTCAGTAGTTACGTTATATAGCATTTTGAAGTCTGTTAAATTTTGATTTTTTTTTACAATTTTCCTATAGTATCAAATGTTAGTTCATATGTGTTAAGTACGGTTATAACACTTAATAATAAGTAACACTTATTACGTTATTTACAAGTAACAGTACTCGATTTCTTTTCCATGAAAATTATTAACATTTGAATAAGCATTTGTAATTGACATGAAAAAACATTTAGTAGTATAATTCAGATTATTAAAAAAAATTATAGAAACATTGTTTAAAACATGTTGAAATTTTAATTAAATAAGTTCATATATCATAAATTGAAACGTCAATAATAGTGAATAAGTGCATTTATTATCAAATCTCCTTACAGGGAATATCCTATAATAATATGATTACAATGTTAGAATCACGCAAATTAATAATTGTTATCACTTTTAACCATAGAGTTACTCTATGCTTTTAACTTGGCTAACCATGGAACACTCGTAGTTGACATACGATAATGTTTCTAACTTTTGTAATAAAGATTAAACATAATCATTTCTGTAAAATGTACTTTAAAGATTATTATTATCCAAATCTTAAAAAAAAATTTAATAAAAAAATTAATTTTTAAAATATTTTTTGTAATTGCTAAAAATAACATAAAACATATTTAAAATATAGTTCTTTATTGTAAAAATGTATTTAAAAAAAAAGTATAAAATGTTATGTAGATCATAAGTTATATGAGTTAGATCTATTCTAACCTATACATGCATAAAAATTGAAATTAATAAAATAATAATGATATGTATATAGTTCTTTTAAAAATTAATTTTTAGATAAATAAATGATTTAGTTTTTATCAAATTGTAATTATTTAATGAAAATGAAATAAAAAATGATAAAATTGCATTTCTATAATTAATTCTGAAAAATTATTAGAATAACATTTAATATTTAAATTTTTTTGAAATCTAATTTTTTTACGTAAAGTAAGGTTAATGAAAATATTAAGAATTATTAATATAGTTTGATAAATACATTAAATTAATATTTTAATTTTTAATACAAATATACTTTATATTTAAATATATCATCTATTCATAAAATAATAACAAAATCTACAGTGTGATCAATTTATTAGGATAAGTATAATGATTTATTCATTTTTTTATTCATTCAATATTAAAACATTTAAATCGACAGCCGGTGTAAAAATCCTGTCAAATCATTTTAAGGTAAATCGACTCAAGATAGTTGGGTTTGAAACTAGGAAGACGATAATTGAATATGGACATAAATTTATAAACTCAAAGCATTAAGCAAATTTCTACCTCAATAATTAACCATCATAATTTCACTTTTTTAACAATATGAGGCAAGTTAAATCATTTTACGTAATTTTAGAAAATATATAATAGTTAACTTCTTCTTTAGAAAATCTTTTACTGAGATATTCATTCAAGATATTCTATAAATGTTCTTTTTAATTAAATTTTTTTTACCTTCTAATTAAAAAAAAACATTGTTTTTATAATTGTTAATAATAATTATAAAAATCATTATAAATCCTTTCTATGCTTATTATAAAAATTAATTTAAAATGTAATTGAATGTTTTTATGTTACATAAGCGATCGACAAAATTATTTAGTTAAGAAATGATTAAAAAAATAATTTCTAATTAGAATTTTTTCATATAAATGAGTCGTTTGGCTTATAATAATTCTTTCATTGCAGTTTAAACATTAATGAATACATTTTTATTTTTGAAATATTTTTATATATACATTAAAATATATTACAATTTATTATATACATAATGATATTTATTTGATATTTACAATGGCCTATAAAAATAAATCTATTAATTTTGATGAAAAATTCATTATTTAACGAAAAAATGGGTGGTGTCCTAAACAAATCACGCTGTATATATTTTTCTAATTAAAAAAAAAATATTAATATTAATCATATTATAACTATAGTCCTAAAGTGTGAAGATAATTTTTTAAAATAGTAAAACTAAATATTAACTAGCTGGAAAAGTTAAAACATGTTTTATTTGATTGTGACTCACCTGTTATAATATTGATTCAACAGTTTGGGGTTTAGACCCTTTTTAATGCTTTATAGCTGATAATGTAATACTCATTATTTAAGAGTAAAAAAGCAAAAAGAATATTAATTTTAATAAACATAACAAATTTTAAACTCGATTGTCAAGGAGAAAATGTAGGTAACGATTAGAAATATATAATATAATATAACAATAGTGATATATATATTTATATATACTAAACAATTTGTGATCTACAAACTAAAATCATTGTATTTGATCATTTGTTATACTCATAACAACATTATTTTAAATAACAGAATAAATAGTCTAAATAATTACAAATAATCAACGATATTCATGAACAGTACTTAAACGTATAACATTTATAATAACCCTTTTTTCCAAATTTTTATCAAACTTAAAATCATAAATTTCTCATCTAATAATGACAAATGTTAATAATTAAAATATCTAAACAGTTTTTTCGACACATTCGTTAAAGAGTTTTAGTTGCACGCACTATAATGGTATAATAAACATAATTACTATACATTGATTGATTATCATTCCTGTAATAGTAATTATAGATATTGTCCTTTGAAATACAACGGTAGAAATACTGCTGTACAGGAAAATTCTCAGTTTTAAAATGTTATCTTTATATTTTTGTGATCTTAAATTATGACCATTGTATGTTAATTTGACAGTTGGGTTCATAGGGAAACATCACCTATGTCACATGGCCGAGTTATGTCTAAAACCTTATTTTTACAAATGTTGCACATTTCCAGATTAAACATATACGGTCCGGTGCTATCGTTTTCGCGTTCGTCGATTGCCATCCAATGAGTAATCGCCGGAGAAGTGTCGTACTGCTCGACAGTACTATTCGGCGACGGAACAGAATCCACTTTGCCGACAATCATTTTCGAAACTCGAGTGAAGTTTTCACCCTCTTTCGACCCTTCCATCTGATTAGAAATTTTGAGAAACCTCTTCCAAGCAGTTCGAAACTGCCAACAGATATCAATGTCATTATAGATAAAACACAAGAATATTAAAAACTAATAATTTGCGTACAAACAACATGATCAAATATCTAAATAAACGAAAAATGTCAACATCCCTTCTCACAGTCTATAAAGCTCATATTACCTTACCCGGCACATTTTTGTAAAGTTTCTGCGAATAAAACACAGTTACAATGAAATACGTAAAAAATTCTTTAATTTAATTTTCAGTAAGATATTATTCATGGTATGTAAATGACCTATAACCCATAAAATAATCAAAATTGTTTTTGAAGAAAACGATTTTAATATTTCATTTTCATAAGTTTCCAACTTAAATCATTGTAAATTATTCATAACTATTTTAATGTTTCCTTTCGAAAAGCTTATATAATATGTAATATTCATTATTATTATTCATATTATGAACAACGAAAAAGCGCATCGCTTTTTAATCTAGGTACTTAATTCTCTAACACGAATGACTTACAAGTCATTTGTATTAAACTTAAGAATTAATTTTTTTCAAAGGGATATAATGATTTCAATTATTTAGAAAATTATGAAAGTTTTCCTGGTAAAGTAATTGGAAATAATTTTAAGTGGATCAAAAAAAGAGTAAACTTAAAAATGTAAATAATTTGACGCTAAATTTGTAAGCCTACTAAAGTATTTTTGTTATGTAATTAGATAAGAAAAAACTTACTTGAGTATTGAGACCAATGTAAATAATTGGATTCCAGCAGATACTCGATTTAGCAAATATTGCTAGAATTATGCTAACGATTGGGCTGACTTGTACACCAGCAAATGCAATTAAAAGTGCTAATACGGCATATGGTGTCCATGAAATAAGAAATGCTATTATCATCACAACCACCATAATGGCAACTCTGAATTCTGCTTTTGTTGCTTGCCCGAAAGAATTTGTTGAAGCTCTCTATGTAATAGTACAAAAATTCTTAGAAGATAATTAGAGCCACTATACTCATAGAATTCAAATAAAATTAAGAGAGGTTTTTCTTGAAATTATTCATTACAATTTTTAATGGAAAAATTATAATTGAAAAAATAACTTACTCTTTTTACAGTGATAAACAAATTGATGTATGAATAGAAAATGATTGATACTGGTATGAAAAATCCAAATAAAAATATAAATACAACATATGACACATATTCTCCACTTTCCCAATCTACTGAACAGCTATAAATATTATAAAAATTTATTAGTTATTGATGAAGATTATTTCCTGTGTGCAAAAATACGTCAAGTTATCACATAACCATTACTCTAAGACATGTTTAGTTGTCAAATACTTCTTAGAGATAACCCTGAGATGCTTAACGTCCGGCTTAGTGAAGTTAGTATATGAGAAAATAAAAAAAATTATTTTTCGTATACGTTACCACGTTATTACTATGTAATATCTATTAGAGACCCAATACTTCTATGCGAAATTACTTAATTTGTTTATAATGTTTATATTGAAATCGTATTAATATTTTTATATCTTCACTTGATGTATTCACATAAATTTCTAAGACATGAGGTTACAAAGTTTTTTGATTGTAATTAATTACAATTCCACATTAAAGAATTATTTATTACATTAATATTTCTGTGGTGCTCAGGTAAAAGGGTTTGAGTACAAAAATTGTATAAAATCGTTAAATACATCATAATATTTAAAAAGAAATACTCTTTTTTTGTGATATAAAGAATTATAAAATGATTAAATTTGAGCTTAAATCCCTTTACCCGAGCACCACAGACTTACTTCAATTTTATTATACTTGTTTCTAAATCTACTCAAAATTACACAATTAAAAAATTTTGCTGTCACTTTAAGAATAAAAATCAGACAATATATCGATTTCAAAATCGTCTTTATGCACATAATAAAACTTAAGAAAAGATGTTCAATTAATTCCATTGGCAGTTTAGTAGTAATGTATATGGTTACATACGTTAGTGTATTATATTTAATCTATTATTTATTTTGTGTTTAAAAATTGCAATTTTGAAATCAACCCTTTTATTCGGAAGTCTTTGAATTAAGATTCAACAAGCTCTTTACTGTATTGTTCAGTAGTTTTTTGCCACCTATTTATTTTATTGAAATATTTTCATAAAATTCATTTAAATACAATTGTTACATATGCTCTACTAAGTAATTAAGTTTATTTCATTATTTTTTTGGATAACTTTTTGTCCCTTTAGTATTTACCTATTATTTTGTTTGTTTCCAAAGATAAATAATAATATTATTAAATAGTAAATATTGACATGAATATGAGTAAAATTTTAAAAAATTTTTGATATTCTTTGATTCTTACCTAATATCAGCGGATTCGTTTACATAATGACTCCATCCAAACAGCGGCGGACCAGTTACTATAAAAGCGTATACCCAAATACTTGCTATTGCATATATTGCAGATTCGTTTGTAAGTCTTCGAGTACTGAACGGATACCGGATCATTAAGTACCTGTCGTAAGCTAATACTGATAATGTAGTTATGGAGCTTATACCTAAAATAAAAAAATATGTAAGTATATGATCATACGACCATTATTAATTAACCGTATTGTGAGATTTTTCAGAAACGTTAAATAAAAATTGGAACGATTCTTTTAAAATAATCAATAAATTATTTTATTCTCGTTTTAGCTTTTAAAATATTGCGCACCCGCTTACAGTACAAAGAAAAAAGTTATCATATATATCTAAAATTATGCAAATCTAATAGTGACGTCCTAATAATCTTCATTTGGTTACTCAAAAAAAAAAAATTAGGAAACAGAAAACAATGATAACATATTATAATAAATAACTTCTTGTTTAAAGTTATATGTACGTATTTATCTATTACTATATGTATTAATATACATATAATACACCCAAAGAAAAACCTCAATCAAAATTGAAAGAGAAATTTTATCAAGGGTTTATGATAATGTTTTATTAATACGAACAAAATAACTATTCTTATAAATAATTATTGTTCAAGACAAGAAAAAAAAATATCATATTGATAAATATATCATTGATTCAATAGTAATGATATATTTATCAAATTGAACAATGAATTTATTATATAGATCGAGGTTTTTCTCTGGGTGTAGTGTATATATATAAGTTTATTATTTATAATAAAATGTAATTTTTCGTTTTACAATATAAAAAATTTCTCTTAATTTGAAACAATGGTTGGGAGGTTAGGCGTGTATAATCCCCTTACTGTTGATCAAAAATCCATAAAAATTTTATTTTAAAAATTCATAATTTAACTTAAATATCTTAGTTTCATTTTATGTTTCTCATTTGATTTTATCAATTTATTAATAGAATAAAAATTAATAAAAAATACTGATAAAAATAATAAACCTAAATTTTATAAGGTAAATTATTTTAACAATAAAATTTTTATGGAGAACGAAGTTTTTTCTCCAAACAAATTTTAATCGAACAAGCAATTTTTTTTAGCTAAGAATTAATGAGTATATATTGGAAATAGTATAACAGACAATATAAATGATAACAAGTATGATTTTGACATCGGATAAAAATTAAGGTTTTTAAAACGTCAATAACAGAAAATATTGTTTTGAGGTTACTCAATATTGTTGTTTTAAGTGTAAAAGTTGCATGAGAATGATAATGAAACCAATTTAGCACAATGCGATTGTTTTTCTTGTGAACTTTTGTAGAAAAAAGTAGGTGATTCGAATATTAATGACAAAAAGTACGTTTAAACGCTAATACGGTCTATATTTACCTTCCCCATAAGTAATTAGTTCTCAAACTCGATTTAATAATACGTAAAAATTTTGTTTCCCTTTTCATTACTATAAATGTATATCGCTATAGTAATATACATACATATTAATCATGTAATTAGAAATAGTAATATTGTAAGTTGCATTAAAAAGCACTCGGTACATTGATACAAACTCGTATTCAAGATGTGGCTCAACAACAAATTAAAATTAAACTGGTCAATTATTTCCATATTCTGTTTTAGTATTGAAACATATTTACATTAAAATATTTATTCTAAATAATATATTTTTTAAGTTTATCGAAAATTAACTGAAAAGAATCTTTATTAAAGGTTTTCATATAATGTTTTACCTATGTAAAAATATTCGCGATTGAAAAAATAAGATTGATCCACTTCACGTTGCCTTTTTTAAATAAAAAATAAGATTTGTATGATAAAGAAAATAGTTTTTATGATCAAGAGTGTCCGTAAAGCGGCTAAGGGGGAATATTTTCTCTTTGAAAATTAATGTTGTAGCAAAAATGATACTTTTCTAAAAGTATGGGTAATTTCTTAAATTTTAATATTTATTTCCAAAAAAAAAAAGGTCATCTAAAAAAAATGTACTTTGTCCCACCTGAAAGTTATCTTATTGATATCTTTGTTTATGACCAGATGTTATGTGCGTTGACATTAGAGGGTAATATTCTACTATGATTTTCCACAGATTTAAATAAAGCCACTGAAGTACCATTTATTTAAGGATGACTATATTTTCTTACACATCTACTGTAATCTAAGGTCCTTTAAATTAAAAGTTTGAGAGTTAGTACATATAACTACAAAAAATAAATAACCTATAACTCAATTTGTGTCAAATACATATTTAATGAAACACTCTCAATAATTTTTTTAATAATTAATGATTAAGCTATTAATTTTACAATCTTACCAAATAAGCCCATGAAAAATCCGTACATCACACATATTGTTTGACCAAAAATCCAACCCTTAGTTATAGCTGCTGCTAAAGTTACAGGATTGCCTACTAATGATACTGCAAAATCCGAGACAGCTAAATTAAATAATATCAAATTTTGAGGCGTCCGTAGCTGAAAATTAACAGTAGTACAATTTTTTTAAAGTTTACTTATTATGTAACCTTTAATATTATTATTAATTTTTTTTTTATTGTAAAAAAAAATTGTTTTATTTGTACTTTTTATAAGGAGTTCAACAATAAAACCCAATTGTACATAAATCAGGGGTGTCATATTATTTTTTTTAGATTAAGAAAACTTTTAAATAAACCACTACATACAAAACATTTTTCATTCAACATAATATATAAAAATATTTGATGAGTATTTTTTTTTTTTTTAGAAAAATATATAAAACTTACTTGCGCAATGCCTAGTTTTTTAGATTATTAAAAACCAGGATATTCAGTTCGCTACTTATTATACTAACAATTTTTTTGTATAAATTGTAAAATTTATAGAAATGTTGTAATTATTTATCTAAAATAATATCACAATTATATTATATAGAATGAATGATAAAAATTTTAGATACCTACACATTTTATTAATTTTATCAATATACTATTACATCGTTTCTAAGTTTAAAGTTTATTTAAATTACTTCTAAAAAATGTTTAAATCACCTGTGGGTCTTTAATCATAATAAAGATAACGCAAGCATTGAACACAAATCCAACTATTCCAATAACGCCCAACACAACAGCAGCCCCGTGATAGGCGGCATTTGAAATGAGCTGTTGGCGCATGGACGTGGTTAAGATGCATCATAGAAACATATTGGATGTCATACATCAAATATTCTTCATGTATTCTCTAAAATTAAACAAAATTATGTTAGTTTATAAATAAATATAGTAGTTAGATTTTGATATTTTAATTATAGTTTAAATTATGAATTTAATATTTGTTCATGTAAAATTAAATTAAATAAACCCAGATCAGTGGGTCGCGGCACAGTGGGAACGTGGCATAGTTGGATCCACTATAGATGATATCTGACAGTGATTAAAATCACTATTATAAAAAACGCTTCGATGCAAATCTATAGATAGTTTAATTTCAAAAAATTGGTGGATATTCCAAAAGCAACATGATCTCATATTTCCTTATTTGTATTCTGATTACAAATTTTATGATTTATAAGTGTAAAAAGATGAATATATATATATATAATATATAAATATATATAGGGAAATGGTCCGATTTAAAAAAAAAAATATGTTGCATAAAAGAAGAATATAAATAGTACTTATCTTAAGAAAATTATAATAATCCGTACATTTTTCAAAAAGTTATAGCATTTGTTCATTTTTAAGAAAGTTATGGCAGTTATAAATAAAAAAAAATTTTAAATTTCGAAAATTAGCGATTTTAAAATTTGTAATTTTTTTGGAGATTTCCCCTATTTACGGGAAACGAGAGAAAAATTTCAATTATTGAAGGTAATGTCTTCGACTAGATACAATTTGTTATCTTTAGACGCATCGTTGAAAGAAATCGGTTCGGTGAGAGCTGAGAAAAAGTAGTAACAGACACAAAAAAAATAAATAAATAAAAACAAAATACACATCATAGTAAAATTAATACCTTCTCAGCTTCGCATTAAAACTAAAATGAAAGAAAAATATAAAACATAAATGAGTTTGGTTATAAATTATTCTAATTAATATAAAATAAAAATATCAGCATTTCTGTACAGATAGAAGTTAAATAAATGAATACAGCAAACATTAATAGTATCCTTAGTTGGGTATATATTTATTTATTTATGAGTAATATTTATAGAGGACCTATGGGAATCGATTCGCTTAGCTGTTACAATTTATGTTAGTAAACTTTGACTAATTAAATAGATGTAATTGATACAAATCACTTGCAAATTTTATTTTTCCTTTTTTCTAATTGAAAAGTAATAAAAAAATGTTTAGTGCTTAACTAAACAAAACGTACACGATTTATTTCAAACATAATTATTGCTTTATTAGATTCAAAACACTGTTGCTTTATTATATATAATGGTTTTATAAATAATATCCCTCTATAACATCATAATACTCATATTCTTATTGATTTTTGTGTTTTTTACTATATTTTAATTAAAACCTATAAGGACTATTATTGCGAATAAATAGAGCATCGCCCTAAAAACAATGATTGTATTTGCATTGATCTTTTGACATTTCTCAATCTAGATGTACATGCATTATTTATTGAGCTAACGTTGAAAAATTATCATTCGCACCCCAAATTTAATGTTGTATCATTACCAATAAATACTATTAGATGCAGTGATAGTTTCAAGAGGCGATTTAGGGTCGACACAACTGGCAAAACACAAATACAATGAGTTTTACGACAATAAATTAGCAAACCCTACGATCTTCCGTTTAATTTCGAACTTGAACTTCATTTTTGAAAAACGATAGTTTCTTTAGAGTACCGATACTAATTATAAGTCTTATGTTTTTAAATCCACTCAAAAGAATGGCAGCTTTATTTTTTAGCTTGGTCTTAATCTCTTTTTTTCCAAATAGACTGTTGGAAAAGTTTATGCACAACCAGTGGTTTTTTTCGTAATTTTTAAGTAGGATACAACGAAAACGATTTTTTTATAATGATTATAGTTTCCGCATTTTTGTAAACAGTAATATTTTTAAATCAAAAGTAAATATTATTTATGTTATAGTTACGTATTTATACAGAGTTTTCCACGAGATTCTGACATCCCTACAAATTTTGATTCAATTGTAATATCGTTGAAATTTTTATTAAATAACTATTGTCTTTATTTACTTCGTTCAAGTCTATGTTTTATCATTTATACAAAATATACTTCTATTTTTTAATTTTGCCGAATTGTCCCATCCCATTTGGCAAAATGTAAACATTTGAGTCAGCTATATTTTAATAAATGAGAATGTTACTAAATATAATTATTAAAAATAAGATCACCAAATTAAAAAAAAAAATATTCAATCGGCATAAAACAAAATTTTTTGAGGCTTTGTCTATGAAAGCAATAATTATTTAATTATCTTTAATGATTGGCTATTTATGAAATTATATAAAATATAATTTAGATATTTATTAAATTGTGATCCAATTACAACTTTTGTTCCCATCAAAACTTGTTAGAGATATCAGAACCTTGTTGAACACCTTGTTTAATGGAATTTAAAATTGATTAAAAAAAAATTTGTTTGAAATAAAGATAATTTTGGATATAAATTGTCAGGGATGAAAATTAATTTGATATCTCTCATAATTGTTTTTTTATTTTGAATGATAAGGTACCACAAGAAACTTAAAAAGTATCGGTAAAATAAAAACGAAGTCGTCTCTATGTCGGAGTTACCATTAAACTTCTCATGACTAGAACCGGTATTTTAATTGAAAACTACGTCGTCTGCACAAATAACGTTGCTTCATTTACTGTACCAAGAGTACCAGGGTCGCAGCATGACTATGTTTCGTCGTGTTACCTGGTCGACAGAGATTGTTTACATCTGTTGTTGAACATCTGTGCGCACTGCACGTATGCGACTCTGGTACAATGCTTCCTTATTGTTAAAGAAGAAAAATAAAAAATCACAACTTCCGCTAAAATTGGAAATTGCATCTTGAAAATTCCCGGACAATGTACAAATCGTGTTTATTTAATGTAATATAAATTTTTCTTAACTTTAATATTTTAACGTATAACTATCTAAATAATCACAATAAATACCTTACACATGTATTTATCAAAAAACATCTTATAAAAAGGCAGTCTATTTTAAACAACTAACAAAATAACATAAGTTATTTTGACTCATATGTAAATTTTCAAATTTACCATATTTAATCGTTCATATTATGCTATAATTAATTAGTCATATAACAATTATAACTTAATCTTATTAAAGTGCGTATGTTTAAGTATATGTTATAATGTATATTATATGTCAATGTCTAAATTTAAAATGTTTTTTCTTTTCTAAAACGTCTAGATAAAAATAAAAAAATTGTGAAAGAATGTATTTAATTGGTCAAACTTTGTTCACATCTATAGGTACACTGTGTGATTTACTGCACAGAAAAATAAATAACATATTAGTTAATCGTTTTAAAGTCATTCATTTCTAAAGTATAGATTAAGTTATTATTTTCAATCGAGCGTGAGTAACTAGTGTTATCAACAATATGCAGATGAAGGTCAGCTGGGTCCCTGGTACTCTAGTGAAATGTCTGGGCCGCGAGTAACCGTTGAAGAACCGTCAGTGAACCGCAACTGATGGCCACTGCCGTAGTCGGCTGCGGCCCTACTGAGAAGCGTACGCGTTCGCTGACACAACGCAACTCGAGCGACTCTCTCTCCTACGGTTCCCTATAAAGCGACGCAATACTCATACATTCCTGATACCGGATCCACGAGCATGCATTTCATATGGGCGATCTTGTGGTTTTGAAAAACCGAGGGAAATGCTAACCAGTAGCGGTCGCGTTACCTGTACACTTAACGGTAGCGGCCATAGAGTGACAATGCCTACTAAAGCGTAGAATTTTCATCACATACGCAGAAATTCGAAAAAAAAATTATTACTGCCATTGGCTACTCGAATTTGTGATGCAAACCGCAAAGGGTTATTCACAGACCAATTTTTCCGTAGGATACTTTTTTTAGTAAGGTAGACCTGGTAGGTTTTCATAACAGGGGCTCAGAGGTTGTTTACACAGCAATAACCAAACGAGCTTCTCTACGTTCTGTAGATATGCCGAAACAACACGTTGTACTTCAGTATTTCCATCACTTGTATCTGGTAATTTTCTCCACTTGTTGAAAAACGTTTACATTCTTTATCACGTAAAGCTAAAAAATGTCATTTATATGTCCGATCAAACTAATAATTAAACTAGTAAGAGAAAATGTTAATATTTCCATTAAAACTTTTATGATATTCATGTTTTAACCATTAAATATTAATAATATAGTGTCGATAAGATAAAGGATTGTGGCTAAATTATTAATTAATATCCCTCCTCCACAAAAAAAAAAAATTGAAGTTATTAAAATTATACGTGTTTTTTTCATAATGTGCAAGTAAAACGCGAAAGAAAAACCTTGCATCCATTAAAGTAACTAATAAATAATAAGTTTACAAGAAAACAAAACAAAATAAATAAAAAGTAAGTTACCCATTAAATATATGTAAATATAAATAAATGTGAAAATTATGAATTATTTCCGAGATAAAATTGTTTCTGTGTTTTTATAAAATATATATTAGTAATTTAGGATTTTCTGTAATGCATATCAGTTTTCAAAGATAAATAATTTTCGAAGAAAATTACATTGTTCAAGACTTTTTAACCTTATTATTTATTTGAAACATGACGAGAATGTTGTAGTTTTTATATTTTTGTTCTGTTCACCTAATATTACAAGCTATTTAAAGTTTCAAAATATCTAAAAATGTTTATGCGTTGTATATTTAATTTCATGAAATACTTAAATAAAAATCAGTGATCGATGTTTAGTTAGATAAAATGTATTTATTTTTGTACATACTTGAAAAAAAAATCACCTAACCAAATTTCTTTTGGGGTTTAAATTAAATTAAATTCAAGATTCGCACTGGTTTAATATTTTTTATGCAAATACCAATATTTTTTCATAGAACTCTCTGATTGTCAAAGGTTTACGAAGAAAAGCTTTTTTTAATAGTTATTTGAGTTATACTTTGGTTTGTTACTTTTATCTATAAAGTTTATATATGAAATGCAAAAGTTTGCACTCCACAAGTTTTTCACCGCATTTATTTTTGATTTTAGATTAAATAAAAATATAATATATGAAAAAATAAAATTCTAAAAAAGTTTATTTCAATTATACAATGGAATACTGTTGCTTTATTTAAAATTGAATGAATGTATATATTTATGTAAATTGATAGTGCGAAATAATTGTAATTAGTTATAATTGGTTGCTTTTTAATTTAAAATAAGATACACGTTGAAACATTTCACTAAAACCATTAGGTGTTTTAAAATGAAATGATTCAATTGAATCATCACTATGTAGAAATATCGTGTAATGGAGTAATACATTTATTACAAATTTTAATAAAAAATATATTTAGATCATTGAATAAAATTTAGAGTAATATTTATAATAGCATAAAATACATTAAAGTGATTGAATTCTATACAGCAAAAATATTATATTTCTTTGATTGTTAACCAGACATAAGTTTATAATATAGATAAAAAATACATTATTATTATTCTAAGGTATGCAAAAAACGGTAAAAACATTCATTGCGTGTTATACATGTAAAATGTTACAAGAATATGGGCTCCTATTATTTATAATTAATTGAAATTGAGATTTTGAATGATATTATACCTCATTTGTGAGTTAATACCAAATTATTATTATAAACAGCTAAAACGAAGTAAATGGAAAATAAATATTTAAATTTTAGCTCTGGCGTTTTGTGTGACTAATGCTGGGACCCTAGTACGTAGTATTTCTGAAGTTTGATAGTTTTCTGTTGTTGATGCCTTCGATTTGCATGATAGGCAATTTACACGCTTTACTTGAACCGATCTTGTACCGGATATAAATGTAAACCGATTCATATATATCGTATAAGGTAATAACCGGCAATAGATTGTTTTTTTATATAACTAAGTGATTGGAATTTTGTTGGAATTTCGCCAGTTGCCTCAAATGATGAATTTGCAATAGATATAATGTGTAGATATAATCTTAGTTTTTTTCATAATCTAGAAGCACAAAACGAACAACCTTCATATTATTTATCTAAAAAGTTACCTGTATTTGTATGATATTGTTTAAACAACTTTTGTGAAAAAAATTACATGTTTGTAAAATCTTATTATTTAATTGTTCAATCGTCATTAATGATGTAAAATTACCATAATAATAATTAAACGTTCTTTACAAAATTCTTTTTAACATGTTTATATAATATTTTGTATTAATTTAAAGTGGCCAACAAGTAAAAATTTAAAAAATTAGTTATATACAAATTTGTCTATTTAGTCACTGGTTAAAGTAGGTGTATTGGGTAGGGATGGAATCTCTCTACTTATTTTGTCGAATTATTAAAAACTAATTATCATAATGCAGCTCGACATCAAAAAAGTATTATTTATGTTATCATTACTACTATCTGATTCATATTCAAATATTAATTTTATATATGAGACAACAACAATTGAAGGGATCAAAATGATATTATGAAAATAAATAAGTACAATATTAAAAATTTAATTATTCCTTCTTTCGATAGATTTAAAGATCTCAGTGAACTTTTTTAATCAAAGTCCTGTTTATCGTCGATTTTTAAATCACTAATTGCATTGAAAATTTATGATATCTTAGTTTTTTAGTTCAATTATCTCAGAATTAATTTTTTGTCACTTTGACCCTAGGCGTCTCGTATTGTATCACATTGTATCTTTCAAAATTTAATATTACAATTAAAAAATATTTAATTATAAAATTTATGTGATTCCATCAGTTTTATATTCTGACTTTAAAGTATTTAACTTACAACGAACGCTTTAGTAGAATTTAAAATTAATGGAATTTATAGGAAAAACTTTTTTGGGATACAAAAAGATAATACTCGAATATCTGTTTCACTGAATAAAAATTTCTAGAAACGTTAAACATTGAAAGTAATGTATATTCTATTTAGAAAAATGTAACGAAAAGTTTTTGAATTGTACACATTAAATATTAATATTTGATATTCATAAAATAATTTCGTTTATTTTATCTTTAGATAAATTTACGATAAAAATTATTATTATTTTTATCTTTATAAAAAGATGAAATAGTTGGTATAAACGTGAATGGCAAATTATTTAAAATTTTTGGGAATAGTGTTGTTACAAACGCACTAAAATCAATATATTAGAGATGCATAGTCCTTAGTTGACCAAATATAACTTTATATATCTATGTAAGTAATTATTCCAATGAAAACAATCATATCAAATTTTAATCTAATTTTTTAGAAGAAGTGAAACTTAAAAAAAATATGCTAATGTACAATTTAAAAAAATAAATCACTAAATTACAAAATTACGGCATGGAGTTCACATAAAAGTAGGTTACCTTTCAATAAATATTTTTGTATTGACTTATTGAATTGTATCAACGTTAAACAAACTTCGTGTGAAGTACCCAAAATATGATAAGTAAAAAAAAAAAAACTTCTAGAAGTTCTTTCATTATTCAACCAATTTGACGAAAAAAGTAGCAATATTTGCAAAATTATTTTTTCGTCACTTAATTTGATTTATCATATATTGATTTACTTGACCTTGCAGTACAGATATTATTGAATTATAGAATTTTTTTGAATATAATACAATATTTAAATGCTAAAATTTCATATTTATTCTGATAGTAAAGCTTAGTTTCACCATTTTTTTTAGATTGTTTATCTTTGGACTTTGAGAATATCTTAATGATCAGTAATACATCCTTCTATTTCCTGAACTTAAAACGTGCTACACATGATGGTGGCTCCTTCACATATTAGGAAGTTAAATATGATTCTAATCTAGGCCAATAATGGGACGAGATGGGTATTAGGATCGGCTTACACAAAAGACCACCTATGAGAAAATCACAAGAAAAATCTCGTTGTCACCCTATGGATCAAACTCAGGACCCTATGCGCCGAAACACACATTTTTACCCACTAGGCCAGGTCCTTGAGTTTTGAATATATCAAAATATTTTATATTTATAGTGAAAAATTGTAATAATTTTATTGAAACAAAAACATTTTTTTCTTTTATTAAAATTAGACAATTTAATTATACTGATGTAGATATAGACCTGAAGATCTTTGATTCCATAAAAATACTTATGGCGCCAAGTCAATTTTGCATTAAAACTTAATATTTATTCCTGTGTTAAAAGTAGAAATAAGGACTTGACATAAAAATCGAAACAAAGTTTGATATAAGATTCCAAAAAATAATTTTAATTTTATAGTACTTGAAATTAATTTCATGAATTTTCAAATATTTATGTGAAGTTCTAATATCATATCTTATTTGTTGATAATTAATAAGAAAATATAGGAATTAAAGTTACCATGAAACATTATAATTATCATCATTTTGTTTATAATTGAAGAAAATAACAGTTATCCAACCTTTAAATCATACGATTGAATTAAATTCAAATACTTAAGGGACTAGTCTTTTACCCACAGAAATAATTGGTATAAGAACGCATCCGGTCAATGAACCATTTGGTCGTCTTTTAAGTACTTGCGATAATTGTTTTTCTTTATAATACTAGTACTAAGATGGATTAGTTGATGAAAATTCAATTATCATTTAGTTGTGGAAAATTATATTTATGATTCCTTCTAATCTTAAATATAATTATTTCTATATCTAAGAGAATGATTAAAATTTTATAAAAAAATCTAAAAAAATTATATTTTACCTTCAATATTTTAATAATATAACATAAACAACATAAAATTTTTGAAATAATTATATAGTGTAAATGTAGTAAAATGTTTTTTGTTTTTTTTTAATGTAACATACATTACATTTTAAGTTAAAAAAATTTAAGCATTAAACAGTTTTATAAGTGATGTTAAAGCTGTGTACTCCCACATTAAAAAGAAACAAGTTAAGTTTAACTTTTAAACTTATCTAGTTGGTTATTTTTTGAACATCATCTTAACTGAAAAGTCAACCTAATCCTATCGTGGACTAACTTAATCAGTAACTTTATTTTTTTTATAATAAATTAAGTTAGAGTTAGTAATTATGGTTAATGGACTTTTTCGTATTGTACTAAGAAAAAAAATATATTTATGTATTATACCCCTTTGAGATTTTGCCAAAATCATTTTGGTCTTAAGATAAATGTCTATGTCTTTCAATAGCATAACTATATGATAATAAGTTTTATTTTTAGTAATACAATAAATCGTTATTAATTATCCTTGTAGTTATCAGCGAAGTTCATTAAAATTTATATTTCTTTTTAAAAAAGTTAACCTTATATTTGGATAGCAAAAATTTCTTCTAGCTAACTTAACAAAAATCAAAAAGCTATTGTTATTTTTAAACCAATTGGTAACTTACATTTGAACTTGCTAACTTATTAGTTATAAATTGGAAAGAATGACTAACTTATCCAGTCGCAAGTAATGTGTTTGCAATAAAATATTGCAATAGAGAAATATAATATTCAGTTTGAACATTTCCATGTTTATTTTTATACGTATCTCATATCTGCTTTATTAGGAAAAATCTTTTTACATAGAACTTTGACTTTTCTTAAAGGGTTTTATATCAAACATGATATTATAATAGAATATCATGTTATTGTAATATATTATATTGATAATATATAATTTACACTTAATTAACTGGTTTTAAATTTTCACTTAAAAAACAAATTTAATTTTAAAAATTTAGAAAAAAAAAAATGAATATTAAACGTAAATAATGAGACTTTCGCATAAAAGGAGAGAACTTTTTTCATTTACTTGGAAGTATTAAAAGATTTAAGAAAATAATCTGATGAATTATGTAGTTATTTGAATCGTATTTAAAATTTTAAATGAAAATAAACTATTCAGAAAAAAATATGAAAAAGTAAACTACAAACATCCATAAAATATCAATTGTTGTTATTTTCTTCAATACGATTTATATAAAAGTGATACATTTTTTTCCACAATAAAAAAGGCCAAATAAGAAATTTTATTTGAAAACTTTCAAACGCGTTCTGATTTTAGTAACTTCCAATATGTTTGTTGCTCGTACATGTATTATTACTGTTACTCTAACATATTTTGACAACTGGTTCAAATAATTTTTCCTGATAAATTATAACAATTGGATAAATTAGATAATTAAATAGTATTACTCACAATTATACATTTTTTTGTTATCCCCTTGGAGGCGTAAAATAACTTTTTTCCTCGTCATTTGTTCGTACGTCACTGTAACATGTCGAAAATACAACATGGGTAATTGACTTGAATTAGTCAATTGAACAAACCCGAGTGTTATTACTGATATCGTGAAGGACCGCGTGTTTTTTTAGTCAGTCCTCAACAACCGATACTACCCTTAGAATCGCTAGGGTGCAACTGCCATCGTTAACTCGTTTCCAAATGCACTGAGCTCAAGATCTTTGATATTCAGGCGCCGTCAAAAAAACAGCGCTCACTGTGACGGGGTGGGATGTCATAAATAATGCCCATCATGTGCTTATAGTTACATGTAATTTTATTGAGTACGTAATAGGTTATCTTTTTTGTTGTTATGCAACCTTTTACTGTCCAACGATTCCTTATGCAAAACACGATACTCGGTAACATCACCTGTATAGCAGATAAATAACATCCTAATATGGTTCATAAAAATAGCCGACATCGCGTGACAAATACTGGACTCCGAGTAAAATTAGCGTTATAACTGGTAAAACAATTTATCTTATATTAAAAAACAGTAAATTTCGCGCATAGAAGTTCAATCCTGCACGAAATTATTTATTGTTTGGTTCACATTCATCCAAGTTTCCATAGATTCTTTTAAATAAGTGACAATTTATGGATTCAAAAAAATATTGCTAAAGGCGGTAATAGGATAAATTTTACATGTATACATTTTTATGAACAACATGTTCTCAATAGAAAATAAATTAGTTTCCGAACACTTATAGCTGTAGTTAAGAAAAAAATATTATATTGCGATTTTTATTTTAGCGTCCTTTATCTTTAAACAACACAGTTAGGCTACATCGTTTTTCAATTTCTATACTTCAATAAAGTTTTGTCCCGTATGATTTAAATTTTTTTCACTATTTTGGAATATAGTTATGACATTATTCTTTTGGTATAAATTAAACATTAACGAGAAGTCATGTATGCTGCATTTTTCACTTTAATTATTTATATTATTGTTTCTGTAAGTAATGTATTGATAACAAAACGTAAAAGTAGTTGTAAACGAATAAGAATTCTTTAATTGAAGCTTGAATTCTGCATTATTAATTTCAATTAATTTTTTTATTTGACCACTAACTGTTATGAATGTTATTTTGTAATGCAAACTTAGAGACATTTAATGAAATAATAACTGACTTATTATTATTTAAATAATGAATCATTTCAACGCGAAAAAAAAATTATTAAAAGCATATAAGTAAACTTTTGTACAAATAATATTTCCAAATATTTTAATGTTAAACATGTATTTTATTATACTTTTAAAGTGAAATTTTTTTATTTTCATAAAAACATTTTTGTTGTCAGCTCAAACAACAGGTGTATAAACGACATACGTTAGTTTCAGCTATATACAATTATAGTATTTATATACATTTCTTACATTTAGTCATATAGAAAATTATTTTGAGTAAAGTGAGGTTACTGTAAATGCATTTTTTTATTTAAATGCCCATGCTTTCTTTTTGAACTTGTATTTAATATGATAGCAACACAAATAAGGATCAGAATTTTCGATCTGAAATAAAATCTACTTCATATTCTAAGAGAAAAAATTTTTTTACAAGAATAATTCTTAAATAATGAAATTATTTTATTTATTTTTACATGAATTTTATGATATTTTATGTTGAAAATTTATCCAGCTTACTTTAATTTGCACTATCTTGTGCTGTAATTGTTGAACACAAGTGCAGAAGTCATACTTCTGTCAGGCAACGTTTAAAAAATTTTTAACGGCTTTGCGCAAATAAATAAATAAATTTCAATATTTTTCATGTCTGATGCTTTAACAGATTCCTCTTTACAAATAGGGAATGGATTTCTGATACAGGTGATTTTATAATTACCTGAATTGAATTCCCTTTCTATTGATACGCTACATTATGAAGGGGTGTAGTATACATGATGGACGTTAATAGATAACTTTAAATGTTTTCATGATCAAAAAATTTTTATCGGCTGATGGTTAATTTACTGGTATAATTAATACATGTTTAAAAACTTTTTTAATTTCTCAAATGATTGTCCAATAGCAGTTAGCACGATAGAATTGTTGTCAAATCTTTCGTTAGTTTTATTTATTACACAAATAATTTTTTTTTATTTGTAGATTAATTATTTTTAAAACAAATTGTTGGAGTTATTAAAAAATTAATCAATTTATTTTGAATTTTCTTCTATGTTTTTTTATCTTTATTTGTAGAAATATTTAGCTTTGAAGCCATAATTTTAGTTTTTTCATATAGGTTACTAAACCATCCGCGTAAAAACGTAAATATTTTTTAAACTCTTATAATTCCAATCAAATTTAAAGTTTTAATTATATCAAGAGTAATGGATTGTAAATGTATTAAAAGTTTATTGACAATTAATACGATTGTATCAAGCAAATGTTAAAGCAAATAATACATCAAATTAGCAAAACTGGTTTAATTTGCTTTGGCTTCTGAGATTTTTTTGAACTTTTTGACATTTGCAATAATGTTTTTATAACATTTTCAAAGTGAAAAAAAATTAATGAAATTAAATTTTGCGACCCATCTTGTATCACTATAGTGAGGAACTTTTTTAACTTCATCACAAACTTTTTAAACTTCATGAAATATTTCATGGCGTAAAATCGAACTCAATTGAAATGCATAAACTACTTCTAGTAACCCAATCGTATCATGAACAATTTCAACTGATTTAGCATCATAAAAAAAAAAGAAGATTAAACTGTTGGGTATAACAATGTGTATAAGGATATTTGTTTTTGGGGACGATTGTATACTCTCTCGGGTCATTTTCACTTAGACCTAAGATGCGGACGTGGTAAACTTTATGGCTCCAGTAGATATACTTTTATTTTTAGTGTAGATAAACTGTTATCGAGCAGCTATTGTCTACTCGTATGTAATATATAGTTCCAGTTCGACCGCAACAATCACTACGAATTGGAGTTTTTAAAATTAAAGGCTTTGATAATAATTAATCAACTTATACAAATATACAATATCTTTTTTATACGATGCAACCACATTTATCAAGTCTAGGCAAAATATATTAGGCATATACTACTTTTTATAATATAAATGGCTATAATAATCTAACCTGGTAATAAGTAAATTATGAAGTAATAAACAACTGTTTATCGAGCAATATGCTTAAATACAGAATAATATTATTCTTTTACAAATTACTATTAGAATGAAATCAGGTAGCACAAAAATTAATTAAGGACAGTTTACAAGTACACCTCAGGTCAAATTATAAATTACCCGAGTAGGTTTACCATAAGATGAGTTCACTACACTTCAAATTCGAGAAAGTTTACTACCGCCCATTTCTAAAGAGTTCTCTTATTATTTATCCTGACTCAAAGTTTATTTTGAAAATAAGGCTAGGGTCTACCATCTTACCCGTTGGGCAGGCCAATGCATAATAATTGAAGGAAATTTTAAATTAAACGTAGTTTATGTTGTAATATTATAAAATAATAGATAATGCAGTAATGTAATAGATCCTTAAATTAAAAAATGTCAAATAATTTATGTATGAATAAAAACCAGGAAAGATATTCTAGAAAGAAAAGGAAATAAATCAAATACAAATATTTGTGTATAATACAAAACTTTGATGTATAACACATTTTCAAAATAAAAATATCGAAATACATCACAATAAATATTTTTAGCAGGCGTAAGTTGAATATTCAATATTTCTGTCGAATAATAAAAACGACTTTATTAATTTTTGTTATAATCGGTGTAAAAAATGAAGTTGAAGAATTAGAAATCAAAGTGTAAAAACAACTCGCGAGGATATAAACTTTTAATATATCAAATCACCTCACATGTGTCCATTAAATATTTTAATGACCTTGTAAAACTGTACTTTTGGTTTTCTGTACATTGTATCACGTTAGTTTTTCGGATGTACGTGACACAATATACATTTTTCTATGTGATTTGACTAGACAATTTTCAATCATATATATATTTGGAAATAAAAGAATTGCAAAAAATAATAGGTGACTTATTATTATTATTAAATATTTGACAGGTAAAATGAAATAGTTAACAATTAATATTTTCTTTAAAAATAAAACATATGCATATAAAATTCAAGTTTTCTACAGGTTTATTGTAAAACTATAAATGTATTACAATATATTTACAATGTGAAATAATAATTATGTATTGTAATATTTTCTTAAATGTATAAAACATTTTAACTTATGCGAATTGCATTACAGTGTTTTATATCACCTAACCTCTTCCAGATCATTATTTCTTCTGGTGAATTTTAATTATTTGGGGTAACTTCCATTGTTTTTACGCTATTATAGTTAACGACTAAAGCTAAAACAATAAACATAACTCCGATAAATACAATAACATATTTAACGTATTTGACAATTTTTATTGGCAAAAACAATTTGTTTTTAATCTGTCCTGTCCATGTTTTATTTAAAGAAAGTCCCTGTAATTTCCCAAAGAAATTTATTGAAATTATTATTAAAATGTTTACAAATTATATAAAAATATTTACTTCTTCGATCCAAAACATTGGCACCAGTCTTTCTTCTTCGCTAAGATTTTTCATTATAGATATCTTCGACTCTTTTGTCAAAAACATACTGAACTGCATTCTTCGAAAACCGACAACTGGAGTGCCGGTCATCTAAACATAATTAAGCATTACACTATTTACAGAAATTCTCGGAAATGTGACAGTTGAAATAAAATAAATACTAGCAACTACACTATATTATTGATCTCAATAAAATAGTTTTTTAATCAACTTTTAAAATTGATACAAAATAATAATTTAATTTTTTTTTTAAGTTTGAAATGATTTACTGGATGGTGGCTTAAGTTTTGTAATTAATAATTAACATTACTTCTTAAGTAAAAATTGAAAATATATTTGTTAGCTTCGATGCGAAGCTGAGAAGGTATTGGTTTTACTATAATGTATTTTTGTGTGTTTGTTACCACTTTTTCTCAGCTCTCACCGAACCGATTTCTTTCAACGATACGTCAAAAGATCACAAATCGCATCTAGTCGCAGACATTATCCTCAAAAATTGAAAAAAAATTCCCTCGTTACCCGTAAATGGGGAAACCTCCAAAAAAAATTACATTATTTTAAAAATCGCTAATTTTCGAAACTTTTTCAATTTCTTTTTAACTTAAAACTGCCATAACATTTTGAAAATTGAACAAATCAATATAATTTTTTTTTATAGATGCTTGATGTCTTTACTTATCATTTGGTATATTTTTTTATAAATCTAACCCTTTATCTGCCCACAGAGGGGCATTCAAAATGACAACTTTTACACAAAAATATACTTTTTCAACTTAACTTTTAAAAGTGTTCCGGAAACTCTAACACTTTTATATATATCTTAAATTAAAGCTAATGTAATATACTTTATAATGAAGAAAAAAATTTCGGATTTTATTTTATCTTCACGATGAAACTGGCTACCGAATGCTAGTTTTGTGTGACAATTTTCGATTTTATTTTTTACATTTTTAAGTTTATAATGCTATAACTTATTGAAAAGTGTATGGATCAACACAATTTTTTTATGAGAAATAATATTTATATCCCTTTTTCATTCGACATACTTTATCTTAATCAGGATATTAATAAGAAAATAGCAGATCATGTAGCTTTTGGAATAATCCGCCAATTTTTTAAAATTAAACACTATCTAAAGATTTGCATCGAAAGGTTTTTTTTTTATAGTGATTTTAATCACTGTCAGATATCATTATGCTTGATCCAACTATGCCACGCATCACTGTGCTGCGACCCCCCGTCCAGGGTTTTTAAATAATGAGTGCGTAATATAATGTATCAATTTAACATGGATATAGATGGTGAATATGACTTTATTCCCAGCTGATTAGTTTCGTTAATAAGACTGTATACTAATATAATTAATCGTCTACTATTTTTGTTGAGCAGATTTTGTTAAGTATCTTATAATTATAAAGTATCTTATATTCGACAGTTGAAATTTCGTAATAGACAATAATCATTATGTTACCTAGTGATTATATCATCATAAAATCTGAAACACTAATATCGAAACACATAGAGATGTTTAAATATTTTAAATGAACCCAAAAATTTTCTTTGATATCTTACATTTGGAATAGACATGCCCGAGTAATTTTAATGACTTTTGATAAATTAGCTAAAAATTTGTTGTTGGATAATAATTTGTTTAATTAAATAATTTTAAATATTTTATGATTAAGTAGCAATTGATAGTTTCTTCTCCTTAAAATGTTTAATGTAGACAGTAAATCAGTTTTTAATTTTGCCATTATTTGGGATTGCATTCTTCATGCTTTATACTTTATAATGTTCGTTAATACTTTTTAGAAATAATTATCAGATAACTATTTCATTAAATATACTTCAAATAAGTGAAAGTAAATAATCTAAATCAAGATTGAATACAAAGTTAATATAACAGAAAAAGACATCCTCTTGATTAATAGAAAAAAAAGGCTGGATACAGTTTGATATAAATTTTATTAATCGTACACAGTACTTAAATGAATACATACTAAGTTTATATATCTTACCGGCTCAACAAATATTTTTATTGCGTGCTCTTTTGTGTTAGGGTTTAGCCCAATAACATCATTAACGTAAGCTTCAGCTTTATAAAAGTGTGGAAGACTACCCATTATGGGAGCACCTATATGCAAATAAATATAAATTTATATAATATTATAAGTAATCTTATAAATAACAATATATTCTGTTTTTCCAGTACAATATATTTTCAGTTGTAATCTTAAAATCTCAACATTTCAAATAATATTTGCACAAACGTTATAAAAATGACAATTATTTTTTTACCAAGACTCCTAAGTAAAACGTGTTATTTTAAACGCTATAATAAGTATTTAAATTTAATTTTTTTTAGTGTTTTATTAAGTACACAAAAAAAAATATATATGCAAAAAATTCAACTTTTATTTCCTGATCAATTTTGTAATTTTAGTTTAATACTTAACGAAAAATTACTCTTTAATCAATAAACTATAATATTTTATATTTATTTATTAATTATTAAAGGCTACGTCCAAATCTCAACCAAAGTATACAGATTGTGTTTGATATTCAATCATTTCATTCTGCTTCTACTTGCATCTTTATAATTTATAACATTATTACTGAGACTATCAACGGATACAACGGAAAAATGTATTGGCAATTAAAGCATATTGCCATATATTTAAACATTTTGCCCCCTTTTACTTCTTAATAAGGATGAATTAAAAAATAAATATTACATTTGAAATAAGCTACCTATTGTAACGTTACAAGTTCAAAATTAAGCTTCTATCATTTTTATTTTTGTTTTTGTCTTTTTTTTTTTGATCCGCAAAAAAATGCCCGCAAGAGCTTAATCACTAATACTTCATTGTCTTACCATGAAATATTATAATTGTTCAAATTTAATGACATAACTTAAAATAAAACTGTGAGTCTCACAAAAAAAAAAAATTAAATAGAAAAAAATGTTTAAAAACATTTCTTATAACGTTAGTTAATATAAATTACATTTTAAAAAATTTTGAGATATGTACTGATGCAATCAACTTTTATGTAAGTTTATTACATAAAACTTAACTTAAATATAATAAAAAGGTTGAAAACAAGTTATACGAAATGTATCTTTGAAACCGTTTTTCCCATAACAGTTATTTCAAGATAAAGGTCTCTTGTAATCGTTGTGCTATATTGTTACACATTACTGGTAAATTTATTTTGTCTCCATACATCATTTCATAATAATATGAAAAAAACAATTTTTGATCTTTTTATTTAATAATTCAGCGCTTATTTGAAATTTAAGCAATTCTATGGCATCATTAAAATTTGAGGATTTCTGTGGCTTCTTTAATTTTTCTGCATTTTAATGGCTTATTTTATTTTATATATTTTTATGTCTTCTTTAACATTTAAGGACTTCTATGGTTTTTTTATTTAACATTAATTTATGCTAAGAATTTCTATGACTTCTTAAATTTGATACAGTTCTATGGATTCTTAAATTTCTAAATACAATCAAAATATCAAAGATTTTCAATTTCGAATTAAAAATAATCTTTTTAAACTAACAAATGTTTCCTAGAGAAATTACAAACTGTTGACCCCGTTTGAGCATTAAAATTTCTATGTTATAAAGCTACATTGAAAGTTTTTAGAGTTAACATTGAATAAAGTTTTTGAATAAGAACTAGAAATATATATAATCATTTATATCTTTTTTTGTTTACAATAGTTAAAAAATAATTGTACACATTTTGACCTCTTTCTAATATTTAAAATACCTGCACATTTTGTAAGATCTAAAACTCCACTTTTTAAACACTTTTCCGGGTTCAAACAATAACATTTCTCATGGTCTTTTATTATTTCAGCTGTATACTCGTAAACATTTAGGCCATTATACATATTATCTTGCACATAATCGGGTACAACTGATCTAAAGAATATCAATAGATATCAAACATTAAAAAATCATTTATAATTAGAAGATGCGTACAGTTATAAAACAGTAGACAAATATTATTTTTTATAAATATTGATTATAAAAAAAAAAAAACACATCATAGTAAAATTAATACCTTCTCAGCTTCGCATCGAAGCTAAAAAAATTGAAAAGCCTATATGAGTCGTCCAGTTGCAAAAAGACTTATGTCCGGAAATGTTTTTTTTTTTTAATTTTCCTATTTCTTATCTATCTCTAAAATAATTTGTCCAGATAAAGCAAAATTACAAAACAAAGTTTTGAACTTTTGGCTCTTTGCAACTGGATGACTCACTCAAAAACTACTTACCAAGTAGAAGAATATTTAATGCATTTTATTTTATCGAACATTATGATTATTTTTTAAGCAAAAGACGTATCAATAACGTATCTATAATGTTTCCTTGGATATTTTAAAATTATTTAATTAATGCTATTTCTATTAGATATAAAAACGTGTAAGAGCATGAAATATAAGGTGTATTAATCAATGAAATATTATAGATATATTTGCTGTTTTTTAAATAACCAATACCTGCAAACATCACCACTAAAAGCTCCTAAGTTAGTCTCTCGTGTAACCAACGATTGGAATATTGTGGTATCACTACCAGATATCCGATTACATTCTTCGTCTGGCCAAACATTAAGCTTTTCTTTGCCATTAAATCGTATCACTTGTCCCACTTCAGTTGGAGATTTGTAACCACGTTTTACAGTATAACGATTGCGTTCGATAGTTCCATTTTTCTGTTATTTTTTTTCCATTCAATATTCACATTAATAATCAAAATACATGTTGTACTAAATATTTGACTTACCACTCCAAGTAATGAAAACATAAAATGATTATTATCCACTTTGTGTAAATTTTCAGAATTTTCTCTAATTTGTGAACAAACAGCGGTGGCTGAAAACTCAGTAGATGTACAGTTAATATCTACTCCAGTCCACATAATTTGATTGGCAGTTGCTTTTAAAAATATACTATCTTGTTCTGGATATAAAAACGGAATAGCTTTGTTAATCATACCTAAAGCTGCTGGTTTAATCATTTTAGTCATTGTTACCATTCCCTATGAAAATAATATCGAATAAAAATCTACTTATTTTTAACACATAAACATCATTAAAACTAACCAATATTGCCATATGAGGCATTATGATAATTTCTTCACCATTTAAAGGTTTTGACTTTTCACGATCAAATATAAATGTGTTTTTAAAACTAAACTCAACTGTATCATCATCTGCGTCATCTACTAAATTTTCTTTTTCTTTCCACTCACTAAAATATTGAATAAAGCAACCAGATATTAAGATAAATACTACATATTTATTATATGCTTACTGGTAGAAATATGGTCCTATCTCTTTTAAAACAATTTTTCCACCTTGATTTGCCTCTTCATAGTTAGTGACATTAAACAAGTAAATTTTAAAGTCAGCAGCTAATGGAGGATGAGACCACATTTCACGCATTTTAGAACTTGGATTTAATGCTTTGCTCTAAAATAAAATATATATTTATATTAATCTTTTAAATTTCTACTCTAAAACCCTAGAATTTCTAACTCTTCAAAACGAAAATAATTATGAAATGATAACACGATTATTTTATATCCCGTTTGAAGGGAATAGTAAAATATTTTATAAGTAAAACCATTCAAGAGCTATCAAGTTAGCTTGTTAACAAATTTTCAATTTGAAGTAGAAAATTTAAAACTAAAGAATATTTATTTTCTATAGATTTTTATGCACTAGAGGCATTTTTTTTATCAAACACCACATGTTATGTTTTATGGCCATTAAAAAAAGGGGATATTGTTTGTTGTCCTTCTATAAGAAAAAAAATTGTAAAATATTCAACAATTTAATTTAAAAATTCTACAATAAAAAAAAAAATAATAATCCTTTGTAAATGTACCGATATATACAATTTTATTTTACTATTTATGTTATAAACACTGTGTTTTTATAGATATTAAAGCAATTAGTGATATGATCTTTCTTTTCAATTTTTCGTTATAATTTTTAAAACTAATTATTAATTAATATAAAAGAATTAAAAATAAGAGAAATTTATAATAAACAAATTGTATTCGTATATTTATAACAATAAGATATAAATGTGTATCCGAATATCAAAATGAAAATTGCACATGAATTTTTAAATAATAAATACTGAGTCTACGACAACTTGTATAGTTGTATTTTATACCCATGTAACACGTAATTGTTATAAATTTATATTTATAGTTAAAAGATTAAAATTTTTGATTGTTTTCTAATTTGGTAAATTTGTGTCATCAAAATTTAAATTAAAAAAAAATCTTTATTATGTTAAAACATCAAATAAATTTCAAAATAGTTGAAATCACATAGTAAAATATAATAATTTGTATTTTATAATTATTATTATGTAGTCTTGATAGTATTAACTATAATTCTTGTCCTATCAGTTAAAAATTATTGCTCTAACTACAAAAACAAAGCTTTTCGCAGGACGTCAGAACTTTCTGTCCCACATTTAGAAACAATTTTTTTTTCTTTACAAAAACACTATTTTAATAAATTTAATTGACATTGGACCTTTTTAATTTAAATGGAGGGTTTGTCCATTAAAATGGACATTAGGACACAAAATAATAACAAATCTATAAATCTATGTTTGTTAACATTATCAACGATTAACACATACTAGATGTATAGTTTTAAATTTATAATTTTTATTTTAAATAATATTAGCCACAAGTGATCAATTTTTATTACATGATATTGGGTTATTCTATATGATATTCAGTTAAACATTTTTTTTTTTGTTTACTACAAAACACAAATGTGTACTAGACATTTAATACAAAAACATGTGTTATTGTTATATATTAGTATAATACCAAGGCCCAATGTCCATACCACTGGAATTAATATTTTACAGCTGATTATCATAGATAATAATGACAAATAAATTCAACTATGATTTGTAGTTATCATTTAGATATGTAGAGAGCACTTCATATTTTTGTTGTTACTACTAATCATATTTTATACATTCTATTATCACTAAAAAGTGAAAGTATCCAGTAATTTCAAAACGTAAAAATTACTATCATTTTTTTTCATTTTTTAGTCCACATCAAACATGTAAACTAATTGTAATCACACTAAACTTGATAATTTTATGTAGAGAATAACATTCTTAATCATATTATGAAAAAATTATATGCATATAAAATCCGTTAATATATAAATGAATGATAAAAATTATGTCCACAAAATTATAATATACAAATTCTATGGTTATGAAAGACATTTAATTATTCTAGTTACAGAGCTCTAAGATAGTTATTCAAGAACGGACGTTGAAAATTTGAATTTCAATGTAATGATGTTGAGCAATTTATTAATAAAAAATTTAAATAATTAGAGTGAAAATAAAATGCTTTTTTTTTTTTAAAAAAATAAACTATTTAAAAATGTTTTGATATTTAACTTAATTTACTTAAATTTCAAGTACATAACAACCTACAAGTACCATATATAATAAAACCTACCAATATTTCTATCTCTTCGCAATTTTTTAATATTACATAAATCTGTTATATTTAATTAGATAATAGATATTGTCTAAAAATCAATCTCTTTATTCTAATAAATGTTACTCGTGTATCATAAAAAAATCAATCATGACTTAACAAATATTACATACATTTATTTTTATGTATTTTTTTACATTCAAAATTTACTCGAAAACTGGGTAGTATAGATATGAATTTTATAGCACCTTTTTGAAATACGAATTGCGTTTCATTTTTATTTGTTTAAAGTATTTTTTTAAACTGTAAAGTATTAGAGTAAATTTATTTAAATACTAATAAAGTGTATGGAATACTTTTTAAATATTTTATTTTTATTTTAAGTATTTGCCATGTATTTAAACTAGTATTATATTTTTATCTGTATTTGAAATATAAATGTTTTTTTTAAATACTTTAAAAAAGTAATCAAATTATGAAATTTTAAATGTTGGGGTGCAGCGATAATGTTGAGTGATGAAATCACAAAACTTAGTGAACATCTATAAATTACTACATTGGTATTGATATATTCATAGATTGAAAATACATGCGTATTTAATCTATGATGCATTTAGGTACAAGCCTGCTAGATAAAATTTTGCACTGATGGCGCAAGAGTCTTAAAAGTAATCTAAAACAATGTCCAAAAATAATTGTGTGTTGAAACGTTTTTCAACTGATAAAAATGTGCATGAAACGGTACTATTTAGAGAATCTGGTCTTTGTTCTTTAGTACATGAACTACGTTATAAGTTAATAACGAGTAGTACTTTTATTATCTGTTATTTTTTGTAAACATTTGAAATTTTAATAAAAATATGATTTTTATACTTTTAAAACTCACTAGTCCATCAACTAATGGTTGATAAAACTTAATATTATGTAAGTGAAAAATGGATTAATTAATTAAACACTAATTAAAATTTATAGAAAATATAAAATTTTATTATCATGTTGGACATTTATTACTTTTTATATTAAATGCGAACTCAAATTGAGAATTAATAAAGAAAGTATTTAAATAAATTAAGAATATCTGTATTTGATCTTAAATACATTTTCGCCAAAATATTTGAAATGTACACCCAGAGAAAAACCTCGATCTATATAATAAATTCATTGTTCAATTTGATAAATATATCATTACTATTGAATCTATGATATATTTATAAATATGATATTTTTTTTTCTTGTCTTGAACAATAATTATTTATAAGAATAGTTATTTTGTTCGTATTAATAAAACATTATCATAAACCCTTGATAAAATTTCTCTATCAAAATTGATTGAGTTTTTTCTTTGGGTGTATTCTGAATATTTAAGGCATGACAGAATTTGTATCTATTAAAATATAATTTTAAAAGTATTTTCACGACAGAATTATCAATTAAATAAATTTGACGGGTAAATTAAAAATATATATATATATATATATATATAATGTCACAAGCTGACAAAAGACATTATAAATTATTATTTCTTTCAAATGAAAATTATCTTTTTGTGTATTAAACATGTAAAATATTAATTTTGTCGAGTAACATCCACTGAGTGTCTTTCCTCAATACCTTCATTCATTTCATTTTTGAGAAAATTATTATAATAATTGCTTATTGTACTACAAATGCATAGATTGTGACTTTCTTATAGATAAAAAAAAAACTAGTTAATTAATTAATGCAAGTTAGTTTCCTTGACTATATTATTTTTTTTTCATGAAAAATTTGTTACCATTCACACAAAATCATTTTCAAAATGTTAAGATATAGTTTAACCGTTATAATAAATTAATCTATTTTATTTTTTGTAGATAAATTATCAATTTGTAGAAAATACCATGATTGATCATAAAATTTTGTTTTGTGTGTAATATTTTAAATATTGGTTGTGTATTAACATTACAGAATAAATATTTTTAATTTAATAGGTTATTTATTATTTTTAAAAACAAATAAATATAACTTATGAATTATATTTTACGGCCTTCAAATTAAACGACTTAAACAAAAGCTTTTATTTTTCGTTTACCTACCTACATTTAATTTGTACCTAATAATAAATAAATAAACTATTTTAACCAAAATTTAAATCTTGAAGTCACTAAGACATGGTAATGTAGTTTTTCTTACCTTTAAAAGTTTATCGTGTATCATACTTGGGAAAACGAACCATCCTACAAGTACTCCTATAAGTAAAAATATAATACCAGTAACAGTAAGTTTAGTCGGCGCACCCATACCGATGTCTTCAAGCCCCAAATAAAAAACAATTTTAATTGTTATAGTTACACCTAATGCTTCCGACCGGACTCACAGACAACCGCCATTTGATGTCAACATTAGACGTTAATTCATCGGTGACATCATGAAAACAGTTTTTCAGGTTAGTATCAAGGTTTTCTTTTCCATAAATATGTGTATGTTTAAAATGATCGCGTGGAATATAGTATTGGATACGGTTGGCTGTGTATCCCCATAACCTATCATTACCTTTGACTTTCTAGCAAAACTTAAAAAAGCTTTGAATAAATTAAGCCATATTATTAGTCAAGGTAGCATACTTTATTAACCAAACAGTATCATCAATATCTTGTTATTCTTCTATTCAATAAGGCAGAAAAAATATTTCTAAGGAAATTTTTATATAAAATATAAGATCTTTAAATAATCAAAATCTGAAAAGATAGTGTTTTTTGGATACGTACAATGTAGCTATTCAGATATATAAGATTAGTTTTTTATTTTATCTATAAGAACAGTAGTTTGATCCTTTGGGTATATCTCTGATCGGGTCTTATTAATTTTATAAGCTTCCCCTCATATTAAATAATCCTTGACAGACATATTTTTTATTTATTATATTTTTACAATCACTATCTTATAGCAAGTTCTCTGAAAATTTGTTATAACCGCCGTTGACAATGGAGAATATTTGCATGTCTGTTATTAATTTAGTCTAAGGTAAAATTTTGCCTTATTTTTGAATTACCAGACTAATTAAAAATATAAAATAAAAAATATTTATGAAAACTATACTCATTAGAGTCAGTCAACTAAACTAACTCAAAACTTAACAATTATTTTCTTCCTTCATATTATTTGGCCTTCATTTGAAAATTCAAGTACATAAACTTTTTATAGAAATTCAAAACATTTATTTATGTGTAAAAAAATCTACAATATAATTTTACAATTGAAATGAAGTATGTTAAATACAATAGATTTTTAAAGTCACAGTACAAGAAGTTTATTCAGTGTCTGAAACATAACCAACAAAACATTTGGTTGACTTTTAATTTTTTATGACATTAAAATATAAGATTGTTAAATTAAAATTCTCAATTTAACAGTCAACTCACATTATTCATGTTAACGACGATGGTAGTATACTGGATGAGCTGGGGCATAGACTGGTGCGGCAGCGACTACTGGATGCGAGATACTGACGCTGGAGTATGAGGTAGCTGCTGCTGGTGCATGGTACACAGCAGGAGCATGGTAAACTGCGGCTGGAGCATGGTATACGGCTGGGGCACGGTATACAGCTGGAGCGTGGTATACAGCAGGAGCATGGTACACAGTTGGAGCGTGGTAAACTGGAGCGACTACTGGTGCGTGGTAAGCAGCAGCTATAAATCATTTTATTATTCTAATATTTTAATAAAGTCTAAAAATAAAGATTTGAAATGATGAAAAACGATATAGACTACTTAAATTGAGATTTTATTTTTAGGCAATTTAAAAATAAGGTTTTTAGAAGACTTTAATGTAAGCTCTTATTTATAATATATTATAACAGGTGTTTAAGACACTTTTTAGGAAGAGGGCGATAAATTTTTTTCTATTACAGTTAACATGTTTATGATAATTTTTTTGCTAAAAACTTCCATAAAAACAAAATGATGAGCGAAAAAGAGTCTTTTGGGACGCATTGCATAAATAACGTTTCTTTAAAATATGTATAGCACTCCGTCTATGGGGAGGTTGAACGCCTCATAAAATACGCTTCTATATTATTATATTTTTATTTGACAACCAGTCATAGTTTTTCTTACAGAGAATGAGGAAACCTACATATTTCAGAACAACAAAATTGAACTCCGTTAACATCGAGGTATGATGCGTTTTCGACTGATCTGTGTAAGCCTTCTACATAGCTAATGTATAAAATCTTAATATACTAAAACATCTGAGAGCCATACAAAAACGAAAATAGAATTGTTTAAAATAAACAATAAAAAATTTAATGTGATAAAAAGAATAAAGGTTTAAATAAAACGACAACGTTAGGTATTGATAATATATATACAGGGTGTTCAGTAAGTCAGGAAACGGGTTTCTATTGTTCTCATTGTTACTGAACACCCTGTATATATATAATGCGACGTAACAAAAATAAAAAGTGGAAAAGAATATTATCGTCTTAATAGAAAGAATAAAAATAAACACTTTATACATGTATATCTTCAAAAATTATTTATCATAAAAAATATTTCAGTTTTATTTATAATTGTCTCGAAAAAGGCAATTGTATATTCTATTTGACAAATAAATGTAAACACTGATAAGTCAGAAGTAAAAAATGAATAATTAAATATTTATTTTTTATCTCTATAAAAACATTTGACTCACCTAAGATAGCACGTTTGTCCTTAACGGTTTGGGTTTTGTCTTCAGCTGGAGCAGCGGAGGCAGCGGCCACAAGCACGAAAGCTATCAACACCTAACAAGATAAAGTAAGTCATTAAACATCAAGATTTACTAAAGACTAGAAATAATGACGAATTTACGACTTACCGAGAATTGCATGGTGATTTTTTTATGTTTGTTTATTTGATGTTATCGTACAAAGTGCACAAATCGACTGATGATTGTGGACATAAGGCGTCCAACTTTTATACGATTTATGTGTGTCCAAGACGACCGATTTGAACTAGGTTAGTACCCATAGTTGCCTCCACTACAAACGGAGTTGATGGTTTCGTAAAGTTGACTTTTGTCCGAAAATGGAATGTTTCATTCAAGGAATGAGACAACAATTGGAACGGTTAGACGTAATGACAAAAAAGTAAACACATGTCCTGGATAAACTAAGTTGATGTAAGGTCGGCTTATTGAAATACGCACTGAATCGTAATATCCACTGTCTAGCGCGTGGGTAAGTCCCATTAGATTCTGCAACCTTGGACATTAGAATATCTTAGTGTGCTGATGGTCGTCGAGCTCGTCGGGTTAACGGTAATCTGTCATGTTCTGAAAAGTGAACATTTCAGATATTTATTTATCTAGTTTTGTTTCTTCAACAAAATCTTCAAACACTTAAACGCATTATTTTTAAAATTGAATATTCATCTCACTTGAAGTTAAATAAAAATAATAACTCTTTGCTATTTTTATTAATTGTTTTTATACTAAAAAATTATTTAATAACCATAAAGTAACTAAGACAGATTTTCTATCTAATTTTCTATCTAATTTACTAATATTTAATAGGTTTATTAGTTTGACAAAAAAAGAGAAGGAACAATTTTTCGGACTCCCCAAAATCGTATGTAAATATTTTACTAGTAGGTCAATGTTGATTTATGCATTTTATAATAAGTAAATTCTTAATGTTTTTAGTTTTTTTTTCACTTACTTTGATCATCAAAATTTAAAATTCTGTATATTTTAGTAAGCACTAACACTATTTCATAAAATAACAACATGTATTTATGTAATTATTTATAGCATTACTATGGTAGTATTTTATAAAAATAATAAGTAATAACATTGTATTAATCTATAGGTGTGTCAAATTAATTTTTTTAATACCTTAAAATTTCATATAACAAAATAAATACTTGAGGGTTTGTAACACTATTGAGAGTACAATGGAAAAATCTTTAAAAACAAAATTTTCACAGAAACGCCAAAGCTCATTGGCATGTCATGAACAGCTAATGACTGAAATTATTCAAGGTCTACTAGTAGAATAACAATTATATTCACTTGAAATTTTCTGTTAATCTTTTATTAATTTATAAAAAAAAATAGGCGTTCAGTTAAAAAAAATTAAACGTATTAAGTCAAAGCGCCCAGAAGTTCAAAGGGAACTTGCGTTGATCTTAAGTAGAAGAATCGCATTTGAGATGTCGAGTCCTTCAGACACAGATAGCGACGACCGCAATGACGATGAATGGTACTCATAGTAGTCTGAAACGGACAAATTTAATTAAAAATATACACTTTGTATCTAAAAATTTACGTATACCTTACCAAAAAGATTTCAGTATATTACAATATTATTTTTTAATTATAATTTTACAATAGCTATACTGAAAAAAATATATTAACATTATTTTTTTTTGTAATTACAACTAGTTTATTGATTATATTCAGTTAAGTATAATAATAATACCAAAGTTTATACTTTTCATTAGGTTGTATAATTATATAATAGTCTGTCGTTACATCGTAAAATTAAATAAATATCATGTACAATTGGGAGCTTTGTAAAAAAATTATGATAACGTTATAAATTAAATTCTAAACTATTGTATTTGTCCATTATAAATATCCTTAAGGCTCGCTTTGTTTTAATCATTTTTTGGAACGCAGTTATTCAATTTTGAAAACTCAAAATTTACATTAAACGGATATCCTTAAAATTAAAAAGAAGTTTAAAAAGCCTCTAGGTATACATCAACAGAGATTTCTTAGAGATATCAAGCTTCGAGATGCATAACTCAAATATATTCCTCTTTTGTAATAATTAATTGTAATAATAAAAATTAATGAATAAATAATTCAATAAAATTCAAAGCTATCAATTACAATAGCCTGAGAAAATATGACTTCAGTTTTAATGTTCTCGTAGCGTTAAAACTCTACTAATTTATTCGTTTATACATTAAATAAACCGTATAATAATACATCTTTAAAACTAGCTTAGAGTTTTTTTTCAAGATAATGTATTTTAAGTAGCTAGTGTATGGAAAACATTGATTACTACATAATTTTATAATGGATACCTTATCAAATTGATTTTGATTAATATTGGCCAAGATAACATCGCGACATGCTTTGTTGGAACCGTTTCACTCTCATTTTGAAGAACTTCTTTATCAAATATGTTCCTTAGAATTTTTAAGATCTATTAATCATTTTAATCTCACGACATTTTTTGTATTTATTCGTTTATTTTAAAGTTATTGCATAGTTAACACAACAATTCTTTGATACCATTTTTAATGGTGTAAATGTGATTAAAAATTACGAGATGAATTCATTTTATTGAAAGATCAATAAATGGTACATGGTTCTTTGATTAAAAAAATTTATTTATTTTTAAATAATATTTTAAACGATCAAGTGTAAGTTGAACAGGCACTCTCTATGTCCTCCCTCTAGATCTGCAACTGTCTTAATGACATTGAGATTCAATTAAGAAATCCTAACCACACTACTGAAGATTAATTTAGCTAACTAATATTTAATTTAGATGTATTAACTTTAAAATGATTATGAAATGTAGTGTTGATCGGAAATTAGATATGATAAGTTTTATAATCTTCGATTTTATTACGATTACAATTAACAATAACGATTTAATTTATCAAGAACTGATAAATTTAATTATAATTTTGAAAACTGATGAACTAATTGTTCGAAAAATGTATTGCGTCAATGAAGTACTTGACGTACTTGACATTATAGTAGCAAATCGTCGTACCAAGAATCAAGTAGAATCAATCCATCAAAATATCCAAGTATTATATTGGCATTAGCTGTTATTGTCTCCGGAATATCACAGCTCGACCACTGCAAACGTATGACAATGAAAACTAGATTGGCGGCTGTTGTAAAGAAAATACTTTCAATTATTATGTCGTTACTTTTTCTCGTATCACGTTTCAGTAATTATGTGGGTATGGCATCAATTCGAATGTGCGTGTAACTCGAGAGGCCATTTGTAATTGCCATTTACAGAAAACATGACCTAAGATTATACCGATATTTTATAATAGATACATATATAAGAAAAACATTTAATGAAATTTATATAAAAAGCACAATATACTAAAGTTCCTATGTAAGACTACCTAATTCCGTATCACATACGCATTAGTATTATCGTTAAAGACCATTAGTCTTGTTGTAATTGTTTAAAAAATGTTCATTTTTTTTTTTTTTAACAAGTTTTTATAACTTGAAAGAGCATTTCAAAAATATTCAAATAAATGAAAAATATATTTAAGAGTATGATGTGATAAGAATAAAAAAATATTTTTGAATTATTCAATTGTTATTCTAGATGTTTGTGCCTGGAATTCATAATTCTTAAGAATTACACAAAAATAAAATCTTAACGAAAACAGTTATTTCTGACAAAGACTTAAGAAAAAATACTGAAATGTAAATGTTAAAAAGACAACGAAATTGTATTATTATACTTGTGAAAATTGATTGTTGGTGTCCCCTTAATATTAATATATGGTAAAGGGCGAAATAGCTGATTTTGACATCAAACACTTCAATTAAGAACATACATAAACACCATAGAAACTCGTATTCTAGTATCTTGCATACAAAGCGTTTGTTGTTATGCAATTACCGATGTAATATTTCGGTGCCTGCATTCTCAAAAATATTCTACTGTAAAGGACGTTTGCACGCATTTCCATAACAGAATTCCAAAGCATTGTAATAACAATTGGTCAACGAACTGAATTGGAATTAATCTATTGAATAGAATGACAGGCACAATACAGTGTGACTATGAATAAATTTCCGAATCTTGACTTTCAGATCTATGTTGAATCAATTCGAAGATTGCTATTGGGTTAGGTTATAATTTCTCTTATAATTTGTTAAAATATTCAAGACAATTCAAAACAATTAATTTCCGACTATACAGAGTGATCCATTTATCGCATTCTACTCAATTATTTACAAAATAACTTCGGAAGAATTTTTTTTTTTAGAATTTCTTAATTGCATATATTTTTTGGGTTTTATTAGTTTGATCGACTTTTACTATTGTAAAAGTTTGTAAAAGATACAATGAAGCAAACGTTTAAGACATGAGTTCAAATTAATGTACAAAATGAAACAACCACAAATAATAAGTACACAGCTATTCATCAAAATATGTCAATAATACAATATAAGTAGAAAAATTCAATTAAGCACATTTCTTCTTATTAACAATGTAAGATTATTAACCAAGTTTTACCTTATTAAAAATTTTCCATTCTTTTATACAAAATTCGTAAACTTTATGACGTTAATAACATGATCATTTACTAATTGATCCTTTCATTTGAGAACGGTTTTACTTATGACGATGTTGGCTGATGTATAAGTAAAGCATCAACATAACGCCCTCGGGTTACATTAATAACCAAAGAAATATACATTTTTAATGAAGTTTTCTCATTACGAGTTTATTCAACATAATAGAAAAACATATACTTCTAGAAAAATAAAACTCCGCCTAATTGTTTACTTGCACTTGAATTTGAAAATAAAGTTTAAATTCGAATAACAATTCAAACTTAAAATAACAATTATACTTATTTTTTAGCCATATAAAAATTCAATAAAATATAAAACTATAAAGTAAGGTTACACATTTCATTTGTAAGTGATATAAGCTTGTAATGGGAATGTTAAGTTTATTAATATAAAATATTAATTAGGATGAATGGAAAATGTCGATAAATTATTACGTGAATACTTATGTGGAAAAAATAGACATTTTATGTATTATAAATAATTGTAACAGTAAATTATCTCTCTGTAATTTTTAAATGATGGTACATAATAACTCATTATTTTTAAAATAAAATATTTTTAAATAAAAAATTATAAGAAAATGAGTTCTACGTATGTTCTATTTTGAGTATGAAACTTCTATGAGTACAGAATTAAATTGGCATTTATATGTTGTAATTAATTCAAGTAAATAAATGTCGTCCTAAATTACGACTACATGTTGAAAATTTTTCAATCTGCAAGTCTTAAACTACATTAACATTGTTTAACATTAACACCAAATAACATTGTTTTGACATGCAGTCCAATGATGTCGATGCGGCACAGTTAAGCATTGTCTCAGCTCTTGTTAAACTGCCTAGCCCAGAATCGTAAATAGATTTCAAACTACACAAAAAATGTGTTGAAAAGACAACCGCGATGAGCCGTTGGGCACTTAAAAACAAGGGCAACCTTAAAACACATATACAGGATGGCCCACCTCTCACTGACAACTTAAATAACTTTTGATCCAGTTAATATTTTTAGCTGATTCTTTTTTTCATGATTACTATGTATACATTACTAACATGGCATTAATACCATGATAAGAAATTAGATAAGGCAATTATTACTTATCACTCTCATTCAAAAGTGTATTGAAAAGATAGCGTTTTCTTCTGACCTTTTCTCAATACGTATTTCAATGTTTAATACCGTAAAATAATACATGAAAATTCAAATTTTCACAAACTTCAAAACGCTACAGAATGTTTACTACTCAATATTAATAAGATATTTTTTTACTAAAATTTTTCTTAAATTCTACTCTACAAAATAGCTATCTTAGATTTTTTTTTTACATTTTATTTAAAATTTAAAAATAAATAATATTTTTAATAAAATGTAAAAAAATTAATTATTGAGATATAGCTATGGACCTAACGTATAACTATTATTTAAAAAAAGAATCAGCTAAAAATATTAACTGGATCAAAAGTTATTTAAGTTGTCAGTGAGTGGTGGGCCACCCTCTATGTACATTGAATCTTATGAATTCTTAGTATTAAATTTTGATATTTGTTAAGAAACGCGATCTAAATTATTTATTATATAAACTCTTTGTTCAATATTTCATGAACTTCTGGTACAAAATTTTCATTAAGTGACGGAAAAGAAATTTCGAATTTTATCAAAAAAATTAATTCTTAAAAACATGTCCAAATGGAGTTTTATTTTCTCAACAATAAAATTAAAAAACAAAAAAAATTGTTGGCTTAAAATTTAATATTTTTATACATGTTAGTGCAAAAGTTGAAAAAATTGTTTTACATTAATCTTGCCCATAAACGATATAAAATATAATATGAACTTTTAACAAAAAATATATGAAGTACCAGTCCTAACGTTACTTATGAAAAAAATATTTTTAAATTGTCAACTTAATTTTATTAACATAATATAGGTAATATAAAAGCATTCATATTTCTTTTCCTTTACATTATTCAATAAATATTCTTTTAATTTCAAACACGAGAAAAATACAAATTCAATTGTAAAAAATTAACTATAGGATGACTTCAATAGTGAATAAACAGTTAAGAGATTTCATCTTTTAAAATTCTTTATTAATTTATATTTTTTTTGATGGGCTCGTAAAGTTAAAAATATTTTTCTCTGACGAATTCACTAATAATAATAATAATAATAATTATATAAAAATATTTATAATTAAATAACAAAATATTTTAATTAATTATTTTTGTTGAAAATTAGAATTTTCCACAGAGTAAACAGTTACTGATATTGTATTGAAAGTTGTGATATTGCAAAGAGACTTAATTTAGATATTTTCTTTTTTTACAAAAACTACTAACTGCAATTTGTTACAATAAGATTGAACTATTTTTTAGTTAAAGACTCTGGCAGTTGCTATTGATGTTACCATAGTATTCTTAAATAATAAAAAACGGTAAAGAATGTTAATTAAAATTTTAACCAACTTATTTTACGTTCATTCTTTGGATAAGTTGTTAATGCCTAATGTTTGTATTCAAGTTGAATAAGTTGAGAGAATTTCACCCCTCAATGCGTTGATTTATTAATTTAAATTAGATTTGAAGTTTTACGCATATTAGTATGACACAAATACATATAAAATACTAATTTGATCAAAATATAATATATCTTTATTTATCTTAGGCGTGTACATATTTACAGGTACACGGTGTAAAGTAAAATCAACAAATTATTTAAAATTATAGCGTTGTAATGAATTTTTAACGCAATAGAATATTTAAAAAACTTTGAAACAATGTCAATGGAAAATTAGCTCAGAGTTTTTACGATAAACAAATATTTTACAAAAAAGTTTATTCTTATATTTTAAAATTTAAAAAAAAAAGGAAATCATGCAAATTAAGTAAATTTAGTAGATTGAAAATCTTTGAATATTCACACCTATATAGAATATTTTTTAATAATAAGTAAAATAATTTACAGCATTATTTATGTAACGAATAATGTAGAGACATTTATAGCTTTTTGTACTGAATGAAATGTTTCACTTTTATAATATCATTAAAAAATTATTTCGTTAAAACTACTTTGGTAATTTAAAACATCTAGTAATATTATTTATTATGTAATACTACTTCGCTTTATTGTTGCATACCATGAATTTCTATAATAATTTTTACCAACAACAAAATAAAAACATTTTCTTTGTTAATTTTAATTTATTAACTAGAATAACGCGTAAAAAACTACTAATAAAGAACACCATACTGTACAAATACATTTAAAAAAAATGAACAATAACAACAGACAAAAGTAACACAATAGAAAGGGAGCAGTCTTAAATAAGTAATCCTCATTCGTGTGATAATTTTAACTACCTAATAACACGAGCCTAATAATATAAACAAGATTCAATTTTATAATTTTTTATTAATAATCTCTTATGGTTGACGACGTTTCACTAATAATTGTAGTCGTCGTATTGCTGTTGTAGTGTTGCTGTCTCTTGACCTCCTCCATTTTCGTTCGGGGCACTCGTCTCTGGTGAAATCTCAGCTGACTGTCTTTTTTGATGTCTGAGAGCATCGTTGACATCTTCGATGTGGATCACTTCGAGCGGCTGTTGTTGTATCTTAACATCATCTTGGTTTTTCCCATCGAAGTTGTAATCATTAGCGTAGTCACTGAACTCACGCGGCGTCTCTAATTGTTGAACACTTTCAGTCGTTTGCGCCTGTTCGGAATGAAAAACGTCACTGTTTTGCAAGTGTGCTGGCAAATTCACCATCACTTCGGTGGGTTCTGACGATTGTTGTTGAATGCTCAATGGCCCGTCGTAGTACGATGGCTTTTCCGAATGTCCTTCCTGATCAAAATACTCGAAACCGTTCAATCGTTGTGACGCTTCCGCGTTGACCGAATGAAACCCAGGAAACTGTTCGAACGGCCTGTAATCGGCCGACTGCTGCGGTTGATATTGTAACCGTTGTTTTTTGTTATAGTTAGCTGTCGGATGCGGTCGATGTTCCACCGTGTTAGTGATTACCTGTTTCTTGTAGTGACCAGCCCGTTCCGGCGTCGATTTCTTGAAGTGATGCGGCTGTTCTACCCGCTGTTTATTATAAAATGTGTTTAAAGGCTGTTTGTACGCGCTACTCTGTTCTTCCAAGTGGTTAGACCCGAAGTCGTGTTGGTCTTCCTCTCTGTAATTGTCCTGACCTCCTTTGTACACATACGTGACGTGCGCATTGAATCCGCTGTGCTTATCTGCCGTGTACTCGACAATACGCAGATGACCGTCCGGCTGCATTAGCGAGTACGATCCCTTCACTGCGTCGCCGTCCCTATGCTCCCAATGGTTTTTGATATCGTGGGTTTTAGGGTCGTGCACCCAATAACCGAATTTATACAAGGGGGCAACCTTAGAAAACAAAATGTTCGTTAAATACGTCATTTTTGAACTAAGAGAATAAAAGTTCAAATATCGGTAAATTTAATCTCATCACTTCAAAATTCAGAATACATTTTTATTTTATTTTTAAGTAATAACGCCAAGTGTTATTACAAAAAAACGTCAACTAAAAATGTAAAAACTTATTGCTCTATTTCAACGTCAACCATTCTAATTCGTTATAAATTTTAATTGTAAAAAAAAATATGCTTGTGTTTCATATATCGTATCTACACAATAAGCAACTCACGTAGTGGTCTTCCTCGTGGTATGGAGAAGTATGTTCCCCGCGGTTATTTTGTTCATCTAGCTCATGATTATATTGACACAAGACAATTGGCACTGCGACGAAAATTATGTACGCACCAAACACCTAAAATGGATTTATAGACTTCGAATTGAATTCAGGTTTAAAAAACGAATAATTCAATAGTGTCTATTCACATTGAGTTTTGCCGTTACTTGTTGGATTAATTAAAAACTCTTTATCGTTTTAACGCACGAGAATTACCGAACGATATTTTATATCAAAATACACGCTGTGTAATAACTTTTCTTCTTTAGTATTGTAAGCATTTTTCATAATACATTTTAAGTAGTGAATTGAATATCAATTTTTAATAAAGTCATTTGAAAATTAAACTAAACATTCATGTCAAATTCTAATAAATTATTTAAATATTAATTAAATCTATTTAAAATTGTTTGGGAATCTTTTCAATTGTTATTTACAATGTACATAATAGATGTTCAAATCCTATCTCTAACTGCAGTAAATCACAATTTATTTGTTTAACCAAGTAAATTGTAAATAGTTTAGTACTCAAAATTATGAAATTAAGATTTCAAAAACATTAAAACGATTTACCTGACTTCAAATAAACATACGATTTTAAAAATTATAATTATCTACAAACGTTTAAGTTTAATCGAAACAAATTTCTTTTTTGTATACTTTTTTTTTATAGAAATTCTTCATTACGATTAAAATAATTAATAATTATTCCTATTGGAATAACTATCAATCTAATAACGAAGAAAACTTCAGTTTTACATAGAGTGAGTTATTTTAAGAAATATTTTAGATTTTTCATCATTTCATTTTAAAACTAAAATTGCTTGTACTAACTAAATTTGAACTAAATTACAAAATATTTTGTTAAATTTTATGTATCATAAAATGATTCATTTAACTCACTTGGAAAATTTTGACAGAATTCATATTTCTTTAATGTGTAGAAAAAAATGTATTCAAGTTCAACTTATACAGCACGTGTTTGATAACGACAATCAACAGAATCGTGTGTTCGAATTTTCTTATTTTCAATAAAACGCGTTCCAGAGTTGACAATTTTGAGGTGATATGATCTATGACTGCCATCCATGTGTGTCCGGCAATTATGTATCACTTATTTTTCCCTCCATTTCGCTTTTACATATCGAATAACCCCACATTTGAATTTTCTTTGCTACCAAATGACATAATAACGTGGAGAAATACAGAGGTGATAAGTATCCATCACATAATGGTTACGTCATGATATTTTCGACTTATCTATATTTTAAAGATAAAAATATTTTCATTTTTATCTGTTACAATTCTAATATCTTATGCTTAAGACTGTCCCTTTATTCCTAATCCTCCTAATTTGCTAGGTAATATTCAACAAAATCAAAGCCACTCCAATGTAAACGATAAAGTATTATTGTTAAACAAAAAAGGATGACAATAGTGTTAACCAATTACCAACTGTGATTGCTGGTATATATATTTTAATAAAAAAAGAAACTAAGTTTATTCAAATGATTCACTACTTCAATTAAATATTTTTTTAGTAATTAAAAATACTGATTATATAAGAAAAAAAATTATTTAAATAACTCTTTTCTGTTTTAATTTGGTGACTAAAATTACCATTAATTTTTTTTAACAATTATTGAAAGAATTTAAAGCTTTTCATCGCTTTGCGTAAAAAATTTATTTAAACTTAATGAAGTCACTTTGACCAAATTAAGGATTACATTTGGACTTAAATGATTCAACAAAGGTTGTTCAACTTAGAATTTCGTCAATTTTGTTGTAAATAATCATTATAAAATTAATAAAAAAGACTATCTGACTATAAATTTAACTAATTATTTTTTGAATGACACTTATACTTCAAGTATTCTAAGCGGTTCATCCATAATCCAGATCCAAAATTTGTGTTGGCCTATGGTTTCACTTGTATAATAACATTAATATTAATTTTTTACACATATATTTTCAATAAAAATTTCTTGTTTTAATGTTAGTTTTAATGTTTCTCTTATAATAATATTTTTGGTATTTTTTAATTTTATAATTTCTTGACATATCAGTTACTAATCACTTTTAAATTTATCCCTTATACCATAACTAGGGTATCAACTTAATTTTTTTAAACGGTAACTTTTGAACCAGTAGTTCAAGAGTCATGATTATTTTTATACCCTAGAGAGAGAGTAGCAGCACTACAGAGTGATACATAATAAAAAACCCAGCACAGGGGGGTCGCGGCACAGTGGTGACGTGGCATAGTTGGATCAAGTATAATGATATCTGACAGTGATTAAAATCACTATCAAAAAAAAACGCTTCGATGCAAATCTTTAGATAGTGTTTAATTTTAAAAAATTGGTGGATTATTCCAAAAGCTTCATAAACTGCTAGTTCCTTATTAATATCCTGATTAAGACAAAGTATGTCGAATAAAAAAGAGATTATTAGAAAATAGTATTTCCCATAAAAAAATTATATTGATCAATACACTTTTCAATAAGTTATAGCATTATAATGTTAAAAATGTAAAAAATAAAATTGAGAATTTTCACACAATAATAGCATTTGGTAGCCATTTTCACCTTGAAGATAAAATAAAGTCCGAAATTTTTTTTTTCCATGATAAAGTATATTACATTAGCTTTAATTTAAGATATATATAAAAGTGTCAGACTTTCCGGAACACTTTCAAAATTTAAGTTGAAAAAGTCAATTTTTTGTGAAAAAGTTGTCATTTTGAATCCCCCCCTGTAGGCAGGTAAAAAGTCAGATTTATAAAAAAAATATACCAAATGATAGGTAAAGACATCATGCATCTACAAAAAAAAGAATTATATTGATCCATACATCTTTCGAGAAGTTATAGCATTATAAAGTTAAAAATATAAAAAAGAATTTTTTTACAAAAATCGTATTTTTTTTATTAAGTTTAATGTCTGTTTTCACCATGAAGATAAAATAAAGTCCGAAATTTTTTTTTACCATTATAAAGTATATTACATTAGCTTTAATTTAAGATATATATAAAAGTGTCAGACCTTCCGGAACACTTTCAAAAGTTACGTTGAAAAAGTTCTACTTTCTATATGCATTTTTATGTTTTGAATCCCCCCTGTATTTAGGGAAATGGTCCGATTTAAAAAAACAGTATGTCGAATGAAAGATCTATATAAATACTACTTCTCATAAAAAAATTGTAATGATTCATTCATTTTTCAAAAAGTTATAGCATAATAAAGTTAAAAATGGAAAATACAAAATCGAAAATTTTCACACAAAAATAGCATTCGGTAGCCATTTTCACCATGAAGATAAGATAAAGTCCGAAATTTTTTTTTACCATTATAAAGCATATTACATTAGCTTTAATTTAAGATATATATAAAAGTGTCAGACCTTCCGGAACACTTCCAAAAGTTAAGTTGAAAAAGTTCTATTTTCTATATGCATTTTTATGTTTTGAATCCCCCCTATATTAAGGCAAATGGTCCGATTTAAAAAAATAGTATGTCGAATGAAAGATCTATATAAATACTACTTCTCATAAAAAAATTGTAATGATTCATACATTTTTCAAAAAGTTATAGCATAATAAAGTTAAAAATGGAAAATACAAAATCGAAAATTTTCACACAAAAATAGCATTCGGTAGCCATTTTCACCATGAAGATAAGATAAAGTCCGAAATTTTTTTTTTTCATGATAAAGCATATTACATTAGCTTTAATTTAAGATATATATAAAAGTGTCAGACCTTCCGGAACATTTTCAAAATTTAAGTTAAAAAAATTAATTTTTTGTGAAAAAGTTGTCATTTTAAATCCCCCCTTGTGGGCAGGTTAAGGGTTAAATTTATGAAAAAAATATACCAAATGAAAGGTAATGATATTATGCATCTATATAAAAAAGAATTATATTGATATGTTTATTTTTGAAAAAGTTATNAAAAGGGAATAAAAAAAAAAAAAAAAAAAAAAAAAACACATCTTAGTAAAACCAATACCTTCTCAGCTTCGCATCGAAGCTAAAACTAATATAATATACACCTTAACTGCAGTCTATATTTTAAAATGGTATAAACTTCAGAAATAATGTGTCAAAAGTAATTATCAAACAGTAATTTTCTTAGTTGGATAATTTTCTATTTTATTATTTTTCAAGATAAATGTATGTTGCCATTAAAAAAATCCAACTTATCATAGATAAGGGATAGATGCAGAAAATATTTAATCACTCAAAAATCGATAAATAAATAATATTTAAATAAATTATTGTTATTTTAGGAGAAATTTAGTAACTAATGATAAATCAATCGCTGTACTATCGGCTTAGCTTGTTTTTATATCGATAATCGACATGGTCAATGTGATTACTTTATTTTGTTTATGTTTAGCTTTTGTTGTTTTCGACATTTTTGGCATTTTACTCTTTATTTTTCTGTGTCGACAATTTTCAAATATGTCGAATGTGGCTTCTTTGCATATTATATAGCTATCATTATTATTTTGACTTCTATTTTTTTTGGTATATATTTCAGTATATCACATATTACAAATAGTTAATTTAACATGTCCACATAGTTACACTATAATTTGATATAACAATGGTCACTACAGCCGTTAGTTTCATAAACGAGTCTAGTGATTAAGTTTGTACCATTCTTTGTTTCACATCAAATGTGCTAATGCGCATAAAAATACGTGTATTTATATAAAAATACTCAATGTTAAAGTAATCATAGGAGTATTTTAATTTCCGTTGTGACTGTGTCGTAATAGTTGGTGTCAGAAACACGTTATACGACTGCTTTCTTTTATGTCTCAATGAATTAGGTTTAATAAATATTTTAAATTATCGACAACATTGATTTAGGACATGTATTAGTTTTAATTATATTTTGTTTTTTTTCCGAATTAATCTTAGAAAATTCGCTTAAAAATAGAAGCAACATTTTACTAATATTAAACAATTTTTATCGATTAATAATGATTTTTTGATGTAATACAATTACACTTAATTAATAATTTGTTGTAAATTATAGTTTTATTTAATTTTTGGAAAAGTTACATTGTTAAATCGTTATTCCACTAAAATATATCAAAATAGATATTATAAATCTCTATTATCACAGAAGTATGTGAAAAATGTATTGTTAGACTGAATAAATGGATGTTAAATAACATTTTCTTACAGTTAGCTGCTATTGTTTCTACAATTATTGGATGGATTAGTGTACTGTATATATTCTATTATTAGTAATTATTATAAGTAGATATACGTATTAGTACAAAAACAATGCTACGTTATTTTCCGGTAAAGTTTTTTCGCTATACAACGTGATTCCCTTAACAACCTCTCACGAAATATCTTCGAAAATATGAGAGCTAATCATTATTTTATTTTTTATAAATAGTGGTTGAGCTGCTTTTCCGATGGCAACCCCAATTATTTTTATATCATTAGATTTATTTACGAATGTTTAAAGCTTAGATTAGAGACGTTTTAAGCAAATAGTGTACATATTTTAGAAAAACGAAATCTTTATTGCGTTATAAATTGATAAGCTCTATCGGTTTATAATATAATAAGGCATATAATTTATTATATTTTATATGAACCGATAATATTCATCAAATACGACATGATAATGTGGCAGTCTTTTAAAAATAGGTACACTTTTTTATTGATCACCCCTAAACTATAAGCAGCTGTATTTCGTAAATAAGTCTGATGATATAAAACAAAATTGGGATTAAATCGAAAATAGATACGAGTTTAAGCTATATTGTTAAAAAATAAAATAATGTGAAGCTCTGTTAATTTCGAATTTATTTCGGGAGGCGTCAAGGAATCATTGTTTGCACATAACACAAAGATAAAATATAAGGGAGTTGACCGAGTTATATATTTTTTGTGAATATCAAAATAAATCCATTCTGTAATTCGATCGAGTCGTCGTTATAAATATAATCATTTTTTCTGGATGTTAACATCTCGTATTTTGACTCGTATTTCAAATGCGATTACACTCGTACACGTAACCCGGTAAGTTAAAGTAGAATTTATTTTAGTCTTTCTTTTGATCATCTTCAGTAAATAGATGATGCGATTATCAATATTAAAATAACGTTTATTCTTATTTAATTTGAAAAGGAATCAATTTTCTTGACCATTCGAGATGTAAAGTTAAGCTCTATCATATCACTACTTTAAAGAATCATTTTCAACATTAATCGTTAACTAATTTATAAAATATACTGAACAATAATACTATTCATTTTTATAAGTATTTATTATTTATACATCACTATAAAATGGTATAAATCAATTTTAATTTATAAAACCAAATACATCAATTACAATTTTGAAGTATTTACGCTCTTGTCATTTCATCTCAGAATCCGATCACGTATATTAAGAGAAAAATAAAATTAAGTGCAAAAATATTCGACAATGAAACGGTTTAAGTGTATTCGACCACGTGCTTGAAACAGTTGTATAATGATTTAATATTATAGAACAAGATTATGACTCAATGCATTTTGTTATTTCCAATTATACGCATATTTTATTATAAAAAAGTCTTTTTGTGAATACTTATAAATTCTTTGCAGTAAAATTAATATTAAAGAAACACTTGATTATCTTGCAATATTTTAATTTATTTTTTGGAACTATAGGAACACATTTTTTTTCAAATAAAAATAATAGTTCATTAATCATTTTAAAATATGAAAAATTTGAATTCAAATTATCTAATGAAATATAAATTGATATAATTATACTGTTATTTTAGCTTTGATGCGAAGCTGAGAAGGTATTGGTTTTACTATGATGTGTTTTTTTTTGTGTCTGTTACCACTTCTTTCAGCTCTCATAGAACCGATTTCTTTCAACGATACGTCAAAAGATCACAAATCGTATCTAGTCGAAGATATTACCCTCAAAAATTGAAAAAAATTCCCTCGTTCCCCATAAATGGGAAAAACCTCCAAAAAAATTACAAATTTAAAAATCGCTAATTTTTGAAACTTTTTCAATTTATTTTTAACTTAAAACTGCCATAACATTTTGAAAATTGAACAAATCAATTATATATATATATAATTGGCAATTAACTGAAAAATTATGGTTACTTTATGGATTGAAAATTGTGAATTAAACTCAATGTTTGAATAATTTATCACATTTTTAGTGTTTTATTATAAAATAGCAACAGAACATTCGATCAATATAAATACGATATATTGACACAAGATCTAATGATGCATACGGTAGCTAAAAATACTATATTATATAATACAAATAGTTAAACAATCAAAAACATTGTAGCTATTATCGAATAACTTTTTTTGAAAAATAATCTGCACATAAAATTTACAATAAGTTTTTTTAATTATTTAATTAGTGGCATTATTATTGTTAAAGAAAGTCATCCATTGCTAACACCTCAATTAATTTATCAAATAATTAAAAACATCAATTAACTATTCAACTCAATTACGAATTGTTTTGCACACATACTTAACAAAGATGGGCAACATCAATTTAACACAATCGAAATACGAATACACTAGAAATAAAACAACTATCTCCTTAACAAATGTCAAAGCTCTAACCCCTACCGTTAAATGACTGATTCTGTAGATCTCAATGATAAATTATTAAATAAATGATCATATGTACCAGGAGATCGTGATTTTTGTCTATAAACATTCATAAAAGTTCTTATGTAATTGTAAGTACGTGACATGTGTTATTATGGCGGTTGAAATTTAAGTGCAATCGATTAGATATTTAATACAAACATATTATTCCAATGAATCAAATCACTCTTTAGATCCAACAATTACTATAATAACAATAGTAATAATCATGAATGCACGACTAACTGTCAACACACTCATACACATTACAAAGTCTTACTAAATTCAAAATTATGTAAAGACCGTAAAATTAGTTGCCATTTTTCATTATTCATCATTTTTTATTCATTTATATGTTACCGTAAACTATTTCAAAATTACAAACATTTGTAAATGAGAAAAACAATTGTAAAATAAAAATCAATGATTTTTCACAAGGGAGAGGTGTAAAATAATTATTTTTAAATATATTTCTAGTTCACCTCCGATTTCAGCTATCGATTAAAGTAATTCATACCCACTTATACAATTATACAAGTAGGACATCTCGTATTTGCACTCAAAATTATAATGCTCTTAAAATTCTATAAGGCTCTTATACAATAATGTACCCAAAATAAAAATAAAGAGTGTATTCAAGTGCATTTAACTCTGTGCTCTTTGTAATCAGACGAATAGAATACATCGCTTTAATGATACAGGATAAATGCCAAGAAGCCAAAAGAACAATATATTGAAAAACACTTCAACATTTAATACGATGGTATAATAGACGTGATTTTATCAAAAAACTCTTAAAAACTTTCTATTGCCGAATAATCTTTTTCAACTTCATGAGAATGAAATCCATTCAAAAACGACCTCATGTCTATTTAAAAAAAAAATGTCAGTACCTTTTTACACAAAATATATAATCTTTATTCTTGAATGTTACACATTCGCATTTTAAATGTCTCGCAGCACTTTAATACTGATAGGTAGTGTCATCATTTTACTGTAGGGAATTTGCCTTGCAATTGGTATCGCAACAATGTGTGCAAACGTGATTGTTACACTTCTACTTCAACCTCCAAGAATATTTAATCTTCTTGTGAATTATATTTTCCGATTAAAAAACCATCTAATCAAACCATAACTACTATTATTGTGCACTCGTGTCGATAATAGTGTTTTGGAACGAAATTAATTTAATACATATAAAATTTTTTAACAAAACAATACATACGGTTACAGCAATAATTCTCGTTTTACTCAAAAATCGGTAAAATAATCTATTCATAATGCAAAATACTCGTGCCCTCATTTACTCAGGTAAAAATATATTATTTCTGTGTTTAAGACCTGTAAACTCATTAATGATTTCTACATATTAGAGCAATAATAAATGGATTTTATTATGTCTTATGCAGAATAGTATAATTGTGAGTATTATCGTTGCATCACACCATGCGAAGTGCGCTGTCCAGAGTAGTCCAGTTCCCATAGGTCAGCAGCCTTGGGTTCTGTATCCCATTGTCTACCATGGAATCGCACAACATTATTATTATAATTAAATTTTCATCATTTTTGACACATTATTTTATTTTGACATATAAATACGACCATCGTGAGATTATAGTACTGTTGGTGTTTATCTGTGCTTCGTGTTTGTTGGTACGTCAAATGGATACTTACGAACGCCGCCGGGATTGATGTTAACTTTATTAAATTACATTTTTATTTATTCCACATTTAACCGAAACACGATGATCTCCAGTAGCATTAAAGTAAGTTTATATTATAAAACAGTATTTTACAGAGTTATTCATCATTGTTCATTTTTAATGATTTAAGGATATTACAATAAAACATTTTTATTTCATGAAAACCATAAAAATAAAATCAGAGAATACATTGTTGTTGAATGAAACGTGAACTTCTATTTTTTTATTTCTCATCTGCAATTATCACTCGAAATAATGAAAGGCTTAAAAACTTATGGATTTAATTCTTGAAAGAATTATATTCTTACTATTAACTAGAATTATTCTTTTTGAAATTATTTATGAAGGTTATTTAATGAGCTTTATATTTATGATCTAAATCTACCACAGTACAATTCTTCAAAGTATTCCGAAATTACAACTTCATAAACTATTAAAATATCTTACGTACTTATAATGATTAAAAACTCAATGAATCGACAATTTGTTTTTTAAAACTTCAAATAGACAAAAAAAACATAAATATATTGAACTATATTGTATGAAACTGTAATTTAAAAAGACATTAAAATATCTGTAATAGCTTGAATATCTATTCAATAATATCACAAGAGACGTCAAATTTAATATTTGTAATGGATTAATCAGTTTTGAAATATTTGAAAATATGTATAAATTAAAAAGAAACATTATTTAATATCAAAATAGGTAAAAGTATAAAAATAAAAATAATTGTTTTTATTATATGCTTGTTAGGATTGACAGTTTAATTTTTTCCTTGATTATCTTAGTAAACACATTGATACGAGTTATGAAAATGAATGACAATATATCATGTGGTATTAAGTATAAAAAAATAGAGCTAAAACGTGAAGTGATTATGAAATGTCAACATGAACTCAGCACAAATCCTTACGACTTCGTTTCCATTTTTTATCGTCTCGCTGTAATAACGTAGACCCTTCCAGTAAGCCGACGACCTTCTGTCAATTGTCTAATATGAACACTATTTCCCAGAAGTCCTTTGTAAATTCAGCTAATAACAAAATTCATTGTCGATGACCTTCTGTGCTGAGATTTGGGTTAATCTCATCCGCTTTTTACACTAAAAACAATCAATTCCATTTGTTGTAGCAGAGTATCCATATCCTTGGAAGGAAACAGCAATTGGATATTAAAAAATTTCCAGTAAACCTACTGAGTATAAGATAGCCAAACGGAAAGAGAATAGAAATTGATAGGATAATATCGGCGAAATAATATGATAGGCATGTGCAATTTTAATATCGTTGCCTTTCTTTATAATACACTAGGTTTTGTAAGGCATATAGTTGTTAATAAACGTTAATGAATAAATATTACTTCAATTTTCAGTAAATTTTCATAGTGATCCAACTATTATAAGTTTCTATCGTTGCTGGTCCAAATAATCTCATTTTGAATAACGATCCGCAATATAACATTATTTGTGAAACGTTGTATTTCACAAAGCGATATGATTATAGTTGATACACACAGCAAATATGTATCATATATCTACATTGTATTTTGAACTGCTATATTGCCCAATGAATACATTGTTAAATTTTTCAGTATTACAATACTTGTAACCGGAGAATGGATAAATGATAATTTTAAAATGTTGTTAACAACGCTATTTCAACATGGTGTTATTTAAAAAAAATTCTTTTACACAAAAATCAGAACTGAAAAGAAGACCACTATCTAAGATTTACCTCAATTCGCAATACTATGATATGAAACAAAAAAACTACAAATTATTTTCACATATTAAAGGAATAACCGAAAATTTATTACTAAAAAAATTGTTAAAATTACCTACGATAAATTAAAATTAAATTTAAACATTTTTTTCAATATACATTACATTATCTCTCAAATCCTCTGAAAAATCATAGCTTTTACTATCGCATCAAACGATGACGTAATAATTAATTATTTAATTTAATACTATTCTATGGTTAAATTTCTTTTCAATTTATCTAAAATAAGTAAATAGTATAACATCATTCATGATTTTGGTAGGATAAAAACTTTTATAATTTTTATAAATAAACAGAATTTTTGTTGGGAGTTGAGAAAATGTATATTTTAATGCTATAAAACTTTTAGAGTTAATAGATATTATAATTATAAATTACATTAATTAAATTTAGATAATTAATTGTATTTCACATTTACTATAATTTATATTATTTGTATGTTTTACTTACGTCTCCATGGCAAAACCGCGTAACTTGACATTATGGGATTTTTATTTCGAAGACTTCATACTTAAACATTTACACATAACAAACGTTTTTGAAATTTTTTTCTTGAGATAATCGAGTGTTAAAAACTTATTTTCATAGTTGCTACACAAAATATGTATATTATTTTCCTCTTCCTGAATATCCTGAATATAAGTCGAGATACACGATTTTTACAAGGATACTATATAATGTTTTTTTTTTATAATTCAAGTTAGTTAAACTTTCATTCTTATTTAAAACGCTATCTATAATTAAAGTTATTGATCAACTTTTATAAATATTTAAACAATTTGTAAGTCTTAGGGTTTATGTTTTAGGTCAAAAAAGGAACTTTATACTCTAACTTAACAGCATACATGTAATAGTAGTTGCCTATAGACATATTTTTATTGTACTTTACAAACTATAAATTTAATAAGATTTTATATGCATTTATATTTACTTAGTATAATTAATATTAAAATATCATACATCATAAATTATGTATCCAGTTTATTTCAATCTTCCTACTAATTAAATTGAACAATAATACGTTTTAATTATGTACTAACATTGTTTTCTGAAAACTAACTACAGAATTTTACCTAAAAAAGTACGTAAATTTTCAGGTGCTGTCTTATGTTCTATTCTTGATTTCTCTATCCCAGTCAAGGCCAAGATATTCAGGTCAAACGGATATTGATTATTATGTAAGAACACTGTACTATACATTAGCTTACATAAAAAACCAAAGGGTTTTTTAGTTTATTGTTACATCATAATAAATAAATACCTCCTAACCCAATCAACAAAACATGTTATTAAGCAAAAAAAAAAACATCCTACACTATGTGTAATTGCGATAACAAAACTGAATGAGTTGTTGGTATACTTTTGTAGTTGTTACATATCTTATCAAAATAAAAAAAAAGATTGACAATTGCAAATTAGCCGATAACATTAATTTATTGAATAAATAATGGCCGAATTCAACCATCTCGCATGAAACAAATTTCATGAAACTCGTAACGTTTAATTTAGTTAATTTCAATTAATCATTTTTAGTCACCGGCCAGCTATTCGTACAAGTATGGTGTACACGATCCATCTACAGGTGACATTAAGCACCAATCGGAAGAACGTACGGGTGACGTTGTCAGAGGCCAATACAGTCTTGTTGAACCTGACGGCAGTGTGCGAACAGTAGATTACACGGCAGATCCAATAAATGGATTTAATGCGGTGGTCACAAAATCCGGTAAATCTCACCATGTAATACCCCAAAAGCATATCATAAAGCCAATACCAGCAGCTATTGTGGTCCCGGTAAATGTTCCAGTCTCCGAGTCTCATCCGCGAGGACATGTCAATTTATCCAAAGGCCCTCTTAGTAAGTATTTTAAATATTTTCTACAGTTATTTAAATATATATACACTGTGTGAGATGAGAGTATTAACTCTATACCAAAACATTTAAAAAAAAAAAATATTAAGGAGAAATATACTTATTTGAGTTTTTTATACTAGTATACTACATTTTTAACTAGCTATACCTTCCAAGAAACACGAAGAAAATTATTGATTTATGCGACTTTAATATTAATGATTATTGGGTTGATTTCAAACGGTCGAACAATATTATTCTATTGAATGTATTATGTTTTCCCCGGGATACTGTTTTTGATGCCCTAATATTCTTGTTTAAGCTTTTTATGTAATATCCATGCTGTCAAAGGTACTTTGATAAAAGAATCAACCGGAATCTACCTTTCAGTGCTTATTTGTATTTTTTTAGTTATTATACTTTTTATTTTTATTTGAAGCAAAAAAAAATACAAAAGATGAAATAAGAGAAAAATTTGTTGGTTATTCTTAAAAAAATACAATTAAAGAATCGTGAAAAAACAGACTTTCTTTTATAATAAATTTCAGTTAAAACGCATTACTTTAACAAGATTTTAGTTTCACGTTTTCTTGTTTAGAATGTATAAATAAAATAAAAACTAAATATTGCATGAGACATTTATGTTAAGATAATTTAAAATAAAACCAAAAAATAAACCTGGGCTTGCAACTGTAGATATTTTTACACATCTTTCACCATAAGGCCGCATAACGTTAAAATATTTAATACGATAACGCTAGTCAAAAATATAAACGTTGTCACGAACCTTTAACTTCAAAGTTACTCTACTAAAAAATTTATCAATATTTTTATTTTTATTTTCGTTTGCTATACAACCCAGAAAAAGTTATGTAAGGAACAAAAGGTATGATTAGGTGGTATAAAGAGTACAGTCAGAGCACAAAGAGATGGTCAATTATAATAAGTACCGGGTCAGGCTGTAGCTTAATAGTAATTATTTCATTTTCTATATTGGGTATAACTAACACATACTGTCGAATTCAAAACAATAGGTAATATAAATATTTAATGTATTGATTAACTTGTTAAGTCGTAGATAATAGATTGAATTTTTTTTACAAACTTCGAAAATCAGGTACGTTTTTTTTTAAACCCAATAGAATCAATAAAAACAAATAGGTTATGAATAGTAGGTTATTAACTCGACACCTCGAAATAAGTTATATAACTCGCCTAAATATTTAATATTTCTTTATTTATTATAAACTTATTAGACAAAAAGTATATCCTTAAATTATGTTAATTTTATCAACTGATAAGTAAATAGAATCCAACTCCGTTTATTTCTCAACACAATTAGCAAGATAAAAATAATTTGCCTACATTTAACTCCTTTAGGTCAATCAGATTTTTCAGTTTCTTAAGTACCAAAAACAATAATTTATATTTAAAGAAACTTTAACAAATAATTTTTAATTTTAAAATTTACTTTAAAAACTGTTAATACAGTAGTTTATAGTATATCGAGTCCTGAACTTCTTACTTTTTACGTTTTAAAATTACAATTTAAGACCTAAAAGGTTAACAATGGCTTTGTTTTTGTCGACAACTTAAAAGTTATTTTATGTAAATAGAGACGAAAATAACAACAGTAATTTTTAGAAGAAAAGTTCAATGTCAACAAAGAATTCGGTTTTGTTATATTTAAATGATTTGCGACAGATTACTGACAAAGGCCGTTTACTTAAATTCATTGTTTTTTTTTTAAGCTTTCCCCAAGAGTGTCCAAGAGGTCTTACCATCGTCTGCCCCTATTTATTACGAATACTACGACGAAGATGTAGCTAACCAATATGAAGATCAATACAAACATTATGACCAGCAACAGAAATACTATACCGAATACGATTAAGTTGCATAATTATTTAAGAGAATACATTTTAAAATTACACAATATCTTTTTATTTCGGCAATATCTTAAATATTATTTTTTATATTTGATAGTTTCAGTATCATATATTGTTAAGTTAAAACTAGTATGTTTTTTCATATTAAGAAGAAATTATGATAGCAATATATCTTGTTGAGTAATAATAAAAATATTTTATATTTTAATATGTACATAAGAATTTTAATAATAAATTATTGTCATAGATTTTAATATAGTATTATGAGTTATTTTGATTTCTATCGTCGGTCCTAGTTAATTTTACAAATCAATACAAAAAAAAATTAAGGATCTGTTTTTTAGTAGAATACAATTTTTTTAGACTGCAAAGATAGTTTTCAAGTATAATTTAAAAAAATATATTTTTTTTAAATATTAAATTTAAAAAAATTTAAAATCTTTCCCTAATTTTAATTCAACCTATTTGAAATATCTGTATAATATAGTTCACATAAAACAAAAAATTTTCTATTTCCTATCTAATATATTTTTTAATAAATGGTTACTATTTATAAAAGAAACCTTGGAATAATAATTCTCAAAAAATGATTTCTATTAAAACGTGAGCATCTTCGTTTGAGTAATTTAAAACATATATTACCAATTAAATTCATATTATCCTTGAACTAGTTACACAAGTTAATGGGATCTCACACTTAAGTAATCTACCTTTTTGAATAATGATCTAAAAATTAACTAATTAACAAACATCTCTAGAGGATACATACCACGTTATCAAATTCTTTCTTTTTCATAACATCAACTATTTATTTATTCAAGCTTTCAAAATTGAACTTTGAGCTCTGAACTATTTAAAGTTTTTGGTTCGAATAGATGAACTAATGAATTATTCATGAAATCCCACATCTAGTGAAACCATAAATTAAACATTCCTGGTTTATTTTTTGTCTTGTTTAAATCTCATTTGATAATTTAAAGTAGGTAAGAACTTTAAAACACAGAAAACTTTCAACTTTGGTTAAAGTTATCAAAGACTTTGTATTACTATGTCAATATTTTTCAACGTACTATTTCATATTATTTCTATTTGTCATAAATAACTGACAGTTTTAGTATATTAGTTTTTAAGATTGATTTTGAATGGAAAACAGCTATAAAAGAATAATGTAATTTGAATATTTTTCAATATTTTATCTTTACAAACTGTACACTATTTTTCACATATAACACATATATACTAAATTAAAATTATGCACTACAACTAAATATTTTTTTAATATTCCCTTAAGAAAAACAAAATTTGATGATTATACATACAACATAACAATTTTTTAATACGCAATAAAATGCAATTAATAAAATAAACCCGAGAGCAATTCTGCAAGTATGAAAAGTTAACCTAGAAATGACATTTTGAGTTCAATAAAACATTTAAATTGTGTCAGTAAATGGATAAATGTCATACGTACATCATAATATACGTAACAAAATGCTTTCATTTCTATATATTTTTAAACTTTTAATGGAAAGCACATTGAATGGTCTTGGCTGAATAATTTGCTGATAAAAATAATTACTCTTGAGAGTCATAACTGTGTAAAATATGTATAAACATATTCTCTACAAATGAATATTCATAACAGAATAGAATAACAAAAAAAAAAAACAAATAATGCAATCTATTCGTATTTTAAACAAAACATAAAATACATCTTCATTTAGAAGTCAAGTAATTTATTACAATAGAAGGTTGATTTGCTACTTATATACGAGTGAAATTTCTTATGCAAAAGTGATGGAAATTATTGAATGTAAATAAAACAATAAAATTAGTGTTTATATATTTAAACGCATAAATTAAAAGCATGGTCATATTAAGTTATATCAATGTAAATATTTTTTTATTATTATTGTTTTTTTTTTGTCTATAACTACTTTTTTTTAGCTCTCACTGAACTGACTTTTGGAACAATACGTCAAAAGATCACAAGTCGTATCTAGTTGAAGAAATTACCCTTAAAATATAGAATTTTACCCTTGTTCCCCGTAAATAGGGTAAATCCCTAAAAAATACAATTATTAGCACTTTTATACTGAAGAGAGAGAATAGAACCGTTCGTATAAACGTTTTACTCTTCCTGCCATAGTATAAAGTTTTATTATATTTATAGTGTTCGTTCAATATCAACCAGTCATTTTCTTATTTTTAGGATAATTAATTATCTGTTTTCATTAAAAAAACGTAAGTTAGTATTGTTGTAATAGGGAGAGAGAATAAATGATAAAACTTGTATTCAGAATATAATTATGGAAATAGGAGTTGATTTGTTTTTGGAAAAATCCAACAATGCCCTTTAAAAATTAAATAGTATCAGTAGACTTTTATCAAAACGTTTTTTATGATAGTAATTTTAACATCATATATCATTTAAACTTTTGCCGGCTATTTATTAGTTAACTTATTGTACCATTGTGACAGCTATTTTATTATTTGTACAGTAAGAAAACCATGAATTAATTATTAAAATACTTGGAAATAACTGTTTAGTCTTAAAATTGTAAAAATATGCTCAAATTATATTATAAAAATTTATATAAGGATTCAAGCCTCTGAATAGCCTTACCTGACTATAAATTGCATAATTTTTCAAAATTTAGAAAAACAATAAATTATTATTTATTAAATATTTGACATTTACTGAGAGTATATAATAAATCAACTATTCCGTAAAAAATATTAAATTAAATAAAAAAATGTGTATTTTGTTAAATTGTCAATTAACAATTGTTAGTGAACAATTATAACAGCTCATTTTTTTTATTTAATGGAAATTATTCTTAAACATGTTTAATTTTTTACATATTCATAAAAAAAAACCAGCAGAGGGAGGTCACGGCACAGTGATTACGTGTCATAGTTGGTTCAAGTATAATGATATCTGACAGCGATTAAAATCACTATCATAAAAAACGCTTCGAAGCAAATCTTTAGATAGTGTTTAATTTAAAAAAATTGGTGGATTATTCCAAAAGCTACATGATCTGCTATTTCCTTATTTATATCCTGATTAAGATAATGTATGTCGAATAAAAAATGGATATAAATATTATTTCTCATAAAAAAATTATGTTGATCCATACACTTTTCAATAAGTTATAGCATTATAAAGTTAAAAATGTAAAAAATAAAATCTAGAATTTTCACACAAAAATAGCATTTGGTAGCCATTTTCACCATGATGACAAAATTAAGTCCGAAATTTTTTCTTTTTTCATAATAAAAAAAAAATTATATTGATTTGTTCAATTTTTAAAATGTTATGGCAGTTTTAAGTTAAAAAGAAATTGAAAAAATTTTGAAAATTAGCGATTTTTAAATTTGTAATTTTTTTGGAGGTTTCCCGCATTTATGGCGAACGAGGGAAATTTTTTCAATTTTTGAGGGTAATATCTTCGACTAGATACGATTTGTGATCTTGTGACGTATTGTGTGAAAGAAAACGGTTTATGAAAAAAAAAACACATCATAGTAAAACCAATACCTTCTCAGCTTCGCATCGGAGCTAAAAATTAATTATAACGTTTTATGTACTTCATATAAAAAATCGTAAAAGATGACCATGTTATGGGTAGGAATGAAGGTGCAACGTAAATGCAATTAATTTTATTAAGAAATGAACAAACCTTGTTTCACGTTTTAGACGCCATTTAATTTATTTCTTTCAACGTCTATTCCACTGATCGTGAATGAAATCCATCAAATATTTGCCATTGATGTAATATTGTAAAGCGTTCAGTGTAAAAACAACAATAATCACACTTATACAAACTTCAAACAACCTAATAAGTAGTAATTTAGTCATGTTGAAATTGTTACTTACTTATTTTCTAATTATAAACAATTACGTTGAGAAATCATGTCAACACGACCTCAAACAGATTGTTAAATTAGTATATAAAATTTATAATCCAGTCATAAAAGCTCAGTTTATTTAATGGATTTACTTTGAAAATAACCTGTTTAGAAAATAAGAAAAAAGTTCAATAGTAGAATAACGTGGAATAACGTGGAATAACGTGGAATACTTCTTATTAAAAAACTATTTATATAATAGAAAATTATAATTTACTATTATACAAAAAGTTTCGCAAAAATTATTGGTGTATATTTTAGATTCTAATATTCTAGATATTTATGAATGTTTAATTAAAATACATTAAACCTATTAATTGTAGGCATTAATAAAAAATAATTAACCAAATACTCGTAGTAACATTAGTTGTAATATTTCAGCATTTTTTTGGAATCACATGTGAAATATCACGTTGTATTACTTCCTAATATATGTTGACAATTAAATTCTAACATATCAGCTACATTTTGTAACAGAATGCACAGAGAATTAAAAACTGAAACCTATTGTATTATTTTGAATATTTTTTATGTCTTAATTTTTAAATAGGTAATTTTACTCTCACAAATTATACACATAAGTACTTACATACTTATGTAAGTAAAATTATTTCCGTCTTTAGACTAGAATAATATAATATCAATTTGAACGCTACAAATTACTGTGATTTTCATCAGATTAATAGTTTCAGTTGAAATTATTTTGAATGAGTAATTTTATTCTATACTTGACATAAAAATGTTTAATTAATAATTAAAAAACTTATATATTTAATTACCATTTTAAAATTGTGTTTAAAACGAAATTATTTTGATATTATAAATTCTTTATATACTGCAGCTTAATTTATAAAGTTTTACAAAGATAGCCAGTCAAAACAAAAATTTTAATTTTAAAAAATATATAAAGATTATGAGACAATACATTTTGGTAAAATAACAAAACACTTAATATTTTATAAGTTTTGAACTGAAATGATGACCTTTCTTTAATCCCTTTGTTCCAGCAAAAACTTTTAAATAAGAGATTATAATTATTTATTTAAAATTTATAAAATTTAATAAAAGATATTAATTATTTATTTTTGCAGACATTTGATGAATTGCAGGAGAATGCTTTGAAAAACGCATATAAAGTTTTTCAATTCTTCAACTCGTGACGGCTAAATTAATAAAATTATAGTAAGAGCGATTGCAAACTAATAAGTCACGTGTGTACCCAATAGAGCTATTACATGGATGTTACCAATAAAATTATGGACATTACTCATTAGATAATTTTGGACATTAACATATAACTAAACCAATAGCATATTAACTGTAGATTACTAAACTGATAATAAATTAGTAAATTATTATTCCGCACATTTATAACAAAGTTTTTAATTGACTCAAATGATGAATTGTTAATTATAATAAACTTCTGGTAGTTTGGCCTGAACCATTTAACATTTAAACTTGGAAACACTTTATTACTACTCCATTTTTTGATTAAAAGGTACTATTTATGTTTATGATAATGTCATATTACGTACAAAGAAACAATTATTATATAATTTTACCAAAAAACTAATATAACAACTATTATAGTTGTATGCAATGTTTACAATGTTTGTAAACAAAATATTTAAGTATTTATGTAAATATAATGTATAAACTTTAATATTCTCTTAGTCTTTGATCGTAATATTTTATAAATTAAACACGTGCCTTTTGTTTAAGAAAATATAGAATGATTCTTTTAATATTAGTCACTCAATTCCTCTTTAAATAATAATTGTTAAGAAAATCCTTATACGGATTTCAACTTTATTTTATTAAATGGCAATGTACATATTTAACTAGCTTATAAAAAAAAAATTATTTAATTAAGAAAATTACTGATCGATAACAACTTTTGACCCATTATTTCAGAAGTAATAATTATTTTAAAATATAGAGTGGAGATGAGGGGTTGGTTATGTTATTTTTGTCATTGTGCATTATTCTTTCGGGCTCTATACTTTTGAAATGCTAACCCTCAAAAGATCTTGTTAAATAAATATTAATCAAAGTAATTGTTAATATCATAAAATATAATTAACGGGTTTAATGAGATATGTCACAGCTTGTAATGTACACTGATGTAAAAAAACTAATATATTTACTAAAAAACAATACAATATAATAAATTATAAATTATTATTAAAGATAAAAATTAACTTAAGTTATATAAAATTTATTTTTAATTGTGAGCAGTATCTAAATTACTTTTATAAATTTTTTGAATCATAACAATTCGTCAAAATCATAACATGAATTTTATGTCCATAAAAAGAAAAATAAATTCAATCAAATAATCCATTCTTAGCATCATAGAAAACCCAAATGTTTCTTATTTATTTTAGTTTAACTAAAATATAGATGCATAATATTGTATTATTTATAACTTAGAAAAACGAACAACAACAAAAACAAATCCTAAAAGTATTCCACTCAAGTATGATAATTTGTTATCTCTTCGGCGAAAAAATATTAAATTTGTTATTATAGATTTATCAAAAAAAAGATAACTTTCTTAATTCCATTATTCTGACCTTTGTTAGTTTTGTTAATTTATCATAAATAATTGGTAGTTAGAACATTAGTTTCTTTCATAAAAAAAAAAAAATGTTATTTTACCTTTTAATGTACTTATTGGATTAACATTAAAAGATGGAAAAAGTCTCCCTGAAAATATTTATAACCAACACTGTTAAACCTATTTGTTAATTATTATTACATATTATATATTGTTAAACGTGCGATTTGATAAATTGTTTGGTGACACTCATTGGTGGATGTCGTCAGATGTTCACTCGTTTTTTAATTTTATAATAAAGATATAGTAGTACAAAGTAGTGATTTATGTTGTTTAAACATATGATTAAATAACATTTTTAACGTATTAAAATTTAATAAAAGTATTTTAATTAAATTTCATTACTTTGTATTAGAATTGATATTTTACACTAAAAATTTGCAAAAGCGGAGCAGTGTATAATTAAAATTTTAAAATAATTCCGGTCCCAAAGTGGAGTTGTGATTTTTTACCATGTGTGTTGTCGATACATATTTTACTTCGTAATCACTAACTTATAATGTACAGATGTGAAGAAAGCACAAGGCAAATAAATATTTCTTTTAAATTGTTCATTGGGTTTTGCGTATTTCAAAATTATGTTAGGTTTGAAACCTCATGTGACCAAGTGTTGTACAGAGTTGTGGCCACAACTTGCTGAAGACTGTCTTCAATCTATAAAAAAAACTTGCAGACAATAAAGCAAGGCTATTATCCTACGGGTTACAATTTCTTAGATCAGACTTAACTGGCGCAGGCAGGAATCGGTCTATTAACAGATAGTTTGTAAGCTGGGCAGACTTTCAAAAAAAAATTAAGGCACATTTATACGTGAACTGATATTATTAAAAAATCAGGATTCTATGCAACATCGCTTTTAAGGAAAGGAGGAGCATCTGATAGACTATTCCCATAACAAAGTAAAATTGTGTCAGGCATTGAGTAGAAAAAAGTGGTCAAAGACTTTTTGGCGAAACAGTAAAAAGTCATCCAATGATGGAGCTATTACTAGTAATCAAATCAAGTCCATCAAAATTAATACTTGTCTTTACTGCCATGAAGTTAAGAATTTTTCTTATCAGTGTTCGGGTAAACAGTGTACGCATTTTATTAAATGAACAAATCTTGTTGAAAATTCACTTATGACATAAACGCAACTGTTAACGAATAAAGGGTAGCAGATCTATTAGATACTGTAAGTCATTATTCGATTAAGAAAAAAAGGTTGTAATTCAATGTAATTGTTGCGTACACAGTCGTATGGTGTCTTTGTTGTGACCGCCCCAACAATATGTGACTACTGACCGCTTGTAAAAACAACTGAACGAGTTCCACGCGACTCGTTAAACGAGTCATTATTCATTCGTAATTAAACACACGCTCGAGTATCGTTGATATCAAACTGAACGGTATATTATCGTTTCCTTCTTTTTTTTTTTTGTGTTCTTTTTGAACTATCATAAAAATATACGCTCATAGTTTCGTACACATATAGTCTTCACATATAAAGTGATACCGATAATACACTATCTTTTGGACAAGGTTAATCTTCGTTTCCTGTCATTAGCAAGACATACAATCTTGCTGCAAACCAGGTCGCTGTCATCTGTGGATATACAGGTCGCCTTTATTGTATTATTTTAAATTACTATTAAATAATCTGTTAATGTTTATATATGTATTCCTATTTTAGTTAAGTTGTACTAACATTAGTTTAAGGTTATTTTATGTTATATATAATATGTTCACATAGAAATAATAATATACAACTCTATACATCTTTCGTCAATTCATTTATTATATATAACTACTCATGACACTCATCTAGTGTTCTCCTTTTAAATTTCAGTTAAAGGAACACTCAAACAGTAATCTTAAATTACTTCCGATATGACTAAGGCATCAGTTATTACCATAGGAAAAGCTAAGGTAAAAATCGTTGTAGACGATGTGTAAGCTGACACTGTAACTATCAAATAGCGTTTTTCCATTTGATTTATTACTGTGTAGGAATTGGATCAATTCACCCGATGTTACTTATTATAAAAAAAAATGGTGTATTAAAACTAAGTCGATCAAAGGATTCTCTAAGATTGGTGAGACAACTCTTAATCAAGGAAAATCATTAGATGAATTGAAATTGTGACAGCGCAATAGAAACTAAAGGAAAAATCACTATATGTATCAGATCTGATGGCTGTAGGTAAAGATACTACAGATATAGAAGTCAGCCATAAAGCAATGTGTATGTTGAATAAATATAAAAAAAATTTTTAATGAATATTAATGCATTTTTTTTACACATATGGCTGAAATGGAACTCAGTAAAGTAGTTGGTAATGTACCAATTGTATGCGAACCATACAAAATAACTGCAGAAGAGAGGGAACTGATTTATAAAATTGTTGAAGAGTGGAAAAAGGTTGAAATAGTTGTTGATACTAATTCTTCATACGTAAGTCCAGTTATTTATTATAATGGAAAAATCACCGACTATGTGTTGACTATAGGAAGCTCAATACGTAGGTTAAAAAACCAAATTTCCCTCTAATGATCAAGTTGGATCCTATCACTCCTGAAGCACAAGTAAAATTCCCTTTTGTGACACCAGACGAAGCCGGACAATTTACCATGATGCATTTTGGCTAGTTCACTTGATGAATTTAATCGTTTCATGAAAACAATACTTGATAATAATAATTACTTGATGATTAGGTCATTGAAGCGCAAGATTATAAAAAATATGTTATATATGGAAAACTAGAAGCTGTTCTAGAGTGGTTATTTGTTCTACTAGTTAATAACTAGTTATTATATCACAATTTTCTTCGTTATTCCTATGAGAACATTTTTTAGATCAATCAATTGTATTTTTTTATAAAAACATAAAATAAAATAAGACATTTTTTAAATTTTAAAGCTTTCAATAATATTTTTTTTATTTATATCTCTGCCTTATATCCAAAATCTGATAAATCATAAAAAAAGGTTTTTGAAATTTTTATAAATTTATATAGAAAAGGTGTTAAAAAAAAAAAACGAAGATATGAATTTCGGTTTGTACCATAAATGCAATTTCAATATAATTTTTGGAAGGTTTAATTATATTTCTCTAAAATTTATTTACACATAACTATATTTGTAATTTATCTAAGAGATGATTTTAAAATCGGAGGGACTAAACTCCATCATAAATAATTAGTGAAAATTTTTTTAATCAATAAAATAAAAATTACCGGAAAATTAACTTATAAATTTCTTAAGATTACTAACCTTGTTTTATTTAGTTTTTATTTTTGAAAAATTTTTAAGAAATATTTACAGTATTTTTTTATTATAAGATTGTATAATATATTAATCATATTATTATACTTGACCTTTTATTGTGTAATCAAATTTCAATTTTATGTTTTATTATTATCATTTAACCTTTATGAACTGCGTGACTGTTACTTTTTTGAATATTAAAAATAGTATACTCGATAGAGGTTGTAGTGTCCCCATTAAAATTGTTTGAATAATACCAGTTTAACTTATAAAAAAATATAATGAAAAGCCATTACATCGGTTTATAATGATTACTATAATCTAATTAACGGTGCATCAATAAAACAGTTATTTTCATAAAAGGTAGTAAAATAATGACTCTAATATGCTATACTGTTTTATGATGTTAGAAACAAAAGATAAATCTTAATTTACACAATATATTACCTAAGGACTTGAATTTAATAAATTTACGTTTCTATGAATAAATAATTATATGACAATATTTATTTATTATCTATTTTTAGTCAAAGACTAAAAGGGAAGGTCATTTATTAAAAATTTATTTCTAAAATCAAACTAGTTATGTATAAGTAAAATAGTAATTTTTGTCCACCTATCTCTTATATATCTATAGTTTAAATTAAAATAAATATGTATTTTTTCCGATTAAAAGAAAATATAAAAACATCTAAGGAAGAAAAATCATTTTTCGGAACTCTGTATTCTTAAGCTGATATAAAATACTACTGATTACTGTAATTTCGTTTATCAAAGTGATCTTATACGTAATATATTTTTCTACGTTATTATTTATACTTGTCAGTTAGATCTGTTTTATTCTGTACATATACATATATATGTTTATAATTATAATTGAAATAGTACTAAGTACAATTTAACAAAATTAAAATGCCAGTAGATTATTTTTATTTATACTCATTATTGCTTATATTAGTCGGACTTGTATATGTCTTTATGTATGACAATTTACTCTTATTAACTAATTTACAAACATAGTTTCACTACATAATAGTGGAGACTAAAGATCAATAGTTAACTGATAATAGCTTTAAATAATAATTTCTACTTAGAAAAAAATCTTAATATTTATCACTATAGTGCGTATACTTGGAAACTTCATAAATAAATTTGCTTCATAACTAAAGAAATAACGTCCTTAACAAACAATTTTATAATTAATACAAATCAAAGTATTTAAAATGTTAAGACTATTAAAAAATAAATCTGTGGCTTCAATTTATATGTTCAATCGATCAATTGCGTTTATAACAATTTTATATTATTTTAGGTCATTAATTTATAATTCAAGTTATTATCGAAAAATTGGAAATAGAAATGTTAATAATTTCGACAATTAAAATGAGTTGTTTTCCATAATAAGCAATACTTTATTTAATCATATTACTAGTTAGTTAATAGTAGTATATCTCCGAATTAGTATAAAAAAGTAAATCATTTTATAAAGAAATATGAATAGAGAAAATTTTTTATAAGCGAATGTTATGATACATATTTAAACATTAATCAAACTTTAAGTGTGTTCTGCGCACATCATTAATTTGACCCTTTGGCAACTAAATTTATATCGTCATAATAGTGAAATTAATTTTTCTACGTTGGACTTTTTATCAAAACATTAGTGTTGCCTTTTAAAAATATAACATATTTTGCACGCAAATGCCACTTTTAGTTATCGAAAGCAGTTAAAGAAACCTACAACGTTAGAGCGGATACACGATACAATTATGTACTACTTTTCACGACCTTGAAAAGCATCAATACTATTGACTTCTATCCCTTCGTTCTCCTTTAAATTTGTTTTAAAATCTGTTGTTTTTCTTATATGGAGTTATAACATCAATTTAATTTGAAGTAGAACCTTTATTCAGGAATTGGGCTACTAATTGTTTAACTATGTACTTTCACCTCTCCATAGTTCAAGAAAGACGTGTAAAGTTGTAACTTTTGTTTTTTGGCATGTGTGAGCTAAGTCACGTAAAATTAATCTATCCGGTTCGCTCGTTACAAGTTATGCCGTTCTTTATGCTACTTTCGTATATTGATTCTAAAGCTTATTTGCTAATTTCAGGTGCATTCTGTATTTTACAGTTAATCCAACTGGTTGTACGCTACTCGCAATTAATCTCTAGCCCCAACTGACAGTGGATACCTAACAACACCAATATTTGGTTTCGTGGGCTATAAGTTTTGAGCACATTAATTCACAATCATCAAAGAATAATTCACTTTTTCTATACGGCTGTCATTGACACTAGTGCAAGTTGTACACACGACTTGACTTTTTGTTAGTCTGTCGATTTCGATTTCTTTTTTCAAAAAACTGTAGTCCCTTCTTTCTTTTGGACTTAACTCGATACCTTGTCTAATAAACTCTTATAGAATTTTAAATTCTGAACAACCTGCAGGTTCTTTTATTTTTGCACCAAGATACATGCATAAAAGATCACTTTTAGAAGTCTCTTTCGCCTTTTTGACCAGTCTGACATCCATCTTGATAATAACTACAGCTCTTGTTAAGTTAGTTTTGTTCAGCGTTGTTTGACGGTGAGCAAACTAACACTGTTTCAAACTTCGACAGGTTGAATACAATAGTAGTGTAAGTAACTTAATCAAAAAATGTATTTATTTAACTCACAAAAAACATGTTTGAATACGCTCATAATAATGTAGTACTAATATCAAATTTTGGATAAAAATGACACTTTAAAGTTTAAAATTAAATTAAATGAAGTTTAAAAAGAACTTTATTCATATTAATATATTTAATTTTAGTATAATAAATATGTAAACAATGTTTATTTTTTTTTTTTAATGGTGACATACATTCTAACTAATTTAAGGCAATTTTAAAAAAAAATTACTTAAAACAGTTGTTTTTATGAATACTAAGTTTTACACTAACAAATCGACAAATTAGTAACATTGGATTATTATGAAAAAGAATTTCAACATTCTATGAACACTAAAAGTGGTTGTTTTTTACAGTAAGTGCATTTTATGTTGTTTAATTGTCTTGTTTCTGCGTTTAACGCATGAACATAACATTGTTAGTGTAAAAAATCAGTCTACTTTATTGAAGTACTTAGTGAGTTTTTATTCAAACTTCAAAATAATTTAATTTTAAAAATGAAAGTAAATTGTACTTCTTTTCTGAATCTTAAAGGTTCTTCTTTAGAAAAATTAAAAAACACATGTTATATTTCCATTTTTGATGAATATAGTGAAATTAATTCACGTCAAACAACATACTAATTAATAATTGAAATGTTATATTATTAAAACTGTTTGTTCAATAGATTGAACCATTAAATTTAAAGTGGTATATCATTGACAGAATAAATTTCCGCAAATGTCTTGAATAACATCTAGTAAGAATGATGTCTCATTTGTGTTTTCAAAATTCCATCCAGATTTGATAAAAGAATGCTGTCGACTGAGTCAAATATTGATTATGTTATTTAAGAAAATTCAATTTATTTTTAAATATAATTGAATAAAATAATTTTCAATTAATTTGTTCATTTTCATTCTTATTATTTTAAATGTTATAAGCCATTTAAAGTCAGTAAAAAAATATATACAAAAAAGTAGTACTAATTATACAATGATATACATAATAAATAAAGTTTCTAAACAAAATTTTGTGAAAAAAAGTTACAGTTACCTTGTTAATGCAAAATAAATTATTAAGGTAAATCAAAAATTGTTTGATATTAGACCATTATTAACCAAACATATTTTTATTGTACAATACATTTTCAAAGAATTTCATCAAATATAAATGATGCTATTGAAAGTTTATGACTCAAAATATTACAATAAAATGACTAAGTGACGCCTCAATGTTTCGAGTAAAATTACTGTCTCTATAAATATAATCATATAAAATAGTTTTTTAAATCATTATGCTAAATATAAAATTTTGTATTTATACTAATATGTTGGTTACAAATTATTTTTAAAACGGCTTACAGTTTTTTTATTTCTTCACAAAGGTATGAAGAAGAAGCAAAGTACGATATTTTATTTTTGTAATATATATTATATTATATATTTTATAAAAATATTAATTTGCAACCTGAAAATTTTACTTATAAAGATAACAACAATTTTGTAAGTAGTATTAACTTGCATACATAGAATGTGTAACATATTAACCGTCTATGAAATTTAATGAGATTCATATATTTTATAAATTAATATAATAGTGAATTAAAATCCTTAATTAAAAAATATTAAGTATAGTCATACGTTTCATTTTTTGAAAATACATTTTATGTTGTGGTAAAATGGATTGAATTGACAAATTAATAAAATATTAATAATAAATTCAAACTATTCTCAATTACTCTTACATAGTAATAAATTAGACAAAAATGAGTAATACTATGCAATGAAATCTTAAAAACCGAATTCGCAATTTTAAAAACAAAAGGAAAGGAAGAGTAGGAAATTTTTGACACTCATGTTCTCAATAATTATTGAAATTTTTAAATTATTGGTAAAGAAAATATTATTTAATTAAAAAAAATAATAATAATTTGTAGTTAAACATATTTTTTTCATCCCTTCAAGGTTAAAAAACATTAACATGAATTTTCTTAAATGGGAACCCTTATTTTAAATTTGTTATTATGATTTAAAATAAATATACAAACAACTTTCCTCTTAAAAATTTTTTTTCCGATCAACCGATCAGCTTGTTTAAGTTAAATGATTTTGGACTAAATTTATATTATTATTTTACTGTTTTGAATACAGAAGTCACTATTTTTAATATAAACTAATTTTTATTGACCAAGATATGACATGTAATATAGCTATAATAATTTACAACGCTCTAATTGAGAGATAATAGTAATAGATTCAAATCGGGCCTTAACTATTTTATTAATAGCACAGTCTATTGGCTTGTAAGACAAATTGTAATACTGAAGAATCGATTTCTTTGAAAAACCCAACTCTACACGTAGTATAGTGACTCTTAATATAATCGAATACTACAATAATGTTATCGTAATCATTGCTAACACAAAGTAATCTTTAATTTTGTTGACGGATACGTATTAAAAGTTGTAGCATAACCTCATAAACTGATTTAGTTAAATTAGTTTAAGTAACACCATAGAAAATGAGTGACTCCTGTATTCAAAACAGTAAAATAATAATATAAATTTAGTCCAAAATCATTTAACTTTAACAAGCTGTAACAGACGATCGGTTGATCGGGAAAACAAAATTGTAAGAGGAAAGTTGATTGTAGTTTTATTTTAAATCATAATAAAAAATTCAAAATACAGATTCCCATTTAAGAAAATTCATGTTAATGTTTTTTAACCTTGAAGGGATGGAAAAAATTATGTTTTTACTACATATTATTGTAGAGTTTTTTTAATTAAACAATATTTTCCTTAACAAAAATTTAAAATTTTACAAAGTTACTGAGAAAATGATTGTCTTATCCTTAATGAATCACCCTGTATATGTATATATATTTATGAATTAAAATTAAGACTTCGTAAACCACAGAAGATGAAAAAATTATTCACCCCATATTATTGTAATTTTTTAAACCATAGAATTTTTCTCTTTACAAAAATTAAAAATGTTTAATTGCTTCTGAGAAATTAGTATTTTATTCAAAATAGATCACTCTGTACATTTACACCGTATGTACGCTTAATCAATTATTTCATTAGGTTAGGTAACATGTATAAATATTAGTTAGAATTGTGTTATTTTATACCTATACCAACGTTAACCATCAAAATATAAATTATTCATTTGAGTTTGATGAAAATTAACCAATAAATTCATTATGGAAACCCAAAACAAGTACCTTTTAATGGATATAGCCTATAGGCCATATCCATTAAATAGATACATGTGCTTAAAAGTGTTTTTAAAATAAAACACATATTATTTCCACCATGTGAGATATAAATAAATTTCAATTTTTTTGAAAAAGAAGAACTATTTGTGCCTATATTACTCTCTTTTAAAATTTTGAACAGCTCAACATATGTAAAATAACAATAGACTTAATTATGAAAATGTTAAAAATATCAAATAATAATTTTGTTGTTTAAACACAATATATCTGAAACATTATAATAAAATAATTTCGGCTTAGGCCGGTCCTTGGTACATTAAATTATTTTAGCTTGGCCGGTGGCTCTTGGTAGTTTAAAAATTAATTTTGTATAATACAGTAAGTGTAATTCAATACATAAAACTAAAATTTGCTAATGCTAATTCAACCAGTAATTTTTTATAATGATAAAAAGTAAGTGTTTTGGGTTGTTATTGACCAAGTTGAAATGTTTGGGATTTGGAAAATTGGCTAGCATCGAGGTTCTATCGGAGCTGCAATGACTAAGGGTTTAAAACAATGAATACAAGTAGATATAAAAGAAATGACTTAAGTTCCTCTTATAGAGGTAATATACGCTGAGGTATTATTGTAGTGACTGAGGCCTCTCCTCTCTGACACCCAGTCTAAGTATATGACCAAGCACTAAGAAGCAAGCACACAAGAGTTATAAATAGTGAAATTAAACGATTTTTAAATCAATCTATTGCTTGACCGTTCTTTACTCAGATTATTAAATCTAAATAATTAGGTTAATGTGAATTTACTTACTTTTATTAGATAACTTTCGTAAAGATTGTCGATGGTTAAAATATTAAGTACGAAACTCTTGAATTGTGCTAATTCGCACACGCAGAAATTCTATAATGTTTCTTTTTATATAAATAAATATAGTCTCGACGAAAAACAAATGTATTTCAATATCGCATTAAAAAGTACCGACGACAACACGGGGTCGTGGCTAGTTTGATAAAATAAATTAGACAAGAGAATTCTGAATTCTATATTGAATACAGAGCTTCAAAAGTAATCTTTCTTTGAAAATCAGACCCCCATCTTAGGATGTTCCCGTCAACTTTTTTATTGATTTTCAGTTTATTGTATTAAATTTGAACATAACACGATTATTATTTTAAGATAGGACGCATAATATACAATTTTAAATTTAACATGTACATACTTATAGAATAACTAGTCTACAGCAGTGTATAAGTTATGATAAATAAATTATTTGTTTGTATACAATCGATATTATATATAGATTATTAATTTTTCATTTATAAATGTAAGATGCATAAAGCAAAGCATTTGTACATATTACGACATATTTCTTTACCTACTAACAGTGCAAATAAAAATTTTTTGATGGCTGCCAAAATTAAATCTATACTAAATTAGAGTCCGGGATTACATGCATTTAAATTTTTTGTTAAGTTATTCCGAACACACCAGACAGTAACTAACTAAATTAGCAATGTGTTGTTACCGAGGTTATAGTTTTAGGGATCTTATACAACCAAAACGAAGAATATCTCTTACGTTACTTAGGCGGATACTTTTACAATATGATCATTAATCATTATAGTATTGATTATTCCATTATTATAAAAATATACTAATCAGTATCTGAACTATAAATTGTAACATTTAGACGTTATATAATTTTATAAGTCCAGCCCATCCCTTCGTATATTTTACAAAACCAGATATTACGAGCCCAGAATAAGCCCGACCCCTGTAGCTCTTTATTAGCTATACAATATATAAAATTAATCAAATCCTATACTGTTTGGGGAACGTTTTATTATGGTATATTATTTCCCACATACACCATAACATACCACTATGTATACAATCTTTCTAACATAGAAATTTTATTAGTAAAAGTTCTAACACAAGACGTAATCATTTGACAGTCAAAGTGGAATCATCAATAATAAGTCATCAATTTGCAATTACTAGTTTTTACCTACGCAAAGTAAGTTATTATTCTCTAATGACCTATTCATTTAGATAAATTTATTCGTACAATGCAACTCATCGTTTTAACACTCGTACCATTTGTTGCACATTATTAAATCAGCGTTAAAATATAATTAATCAACAGATATCAACGCAAACTAATAGTTCTCTCAATAATTTTATTTTATTTTTTTTTATTCAGTAGATTTATATCATGTATCCTATTAAATAAATCGTTTTATTTTAAAATACGAATTAAAGTTTTTTTTTGCAGTGGCATGAAAAAAAGTTTTTAACATATGTAACTACATAATTAAATTATAAATCAAATCGTTCCTCGCGTCTATCGTGTTTTAACTAAAACTTGGAAAATGGTGTTCCAAAAAAATGAATTGAAGTGTTTACGTAATATATGTTGACTCTCGGTAGTGTCTTGAATTTCACAACCTAAAAAATGCCACCCGGGTTAAAATATCCTCATGGTACGAGTACTAAGTGAAGCGCGTGCCTTTTTTATGGTTTAATACCTAATTCCTGGTAAATGAACATATTTTTATTTTTACGTTCCTTCTTATGCAATAAACTTTGTAATTAACTACAACTCAAGACTACTAAAAATAGAAACTTAACATTCAGCTACAATGGTTACTTCAAGTGGGTTACTCAGAATTCATTTTAAAGTATTTTCTTATAACACATCGTAAAAATAGTAATATTTATTTTGTAGGCTGTCATGTTCACTCGGTATAAACACAATAACTTTCTTAGGCCGTTGCTGTAACGCAAAAAAAATGATAGTACCGATTTTTACTNAGTAATATTTATTTTGTAGGCTGTCATGTTCACTCGGTATAAACACAATAACTTTCTTAGGCCGTTGCTGTAACGCAAAAAAATGATAGTACCGATTTTTACTCAATAGTAACTGGTAGGAAGGCATACCTGCAAACGTTCACTATGTTTTCCGTTCATGGTCGCGGTGTGATGTCCACTGTACTATCAGATCAACAAGTTGTCGGAACGCGTGTCGCCCGTACTCGTCGTCTTCGCCCGTTTTCATTGTATTGTGCGTGTTGCTCAAGCTCTGCGCGTGCTAAAAACGTTACTCATGTCACCGGTTGGCAAACACTGTACCACAACCAAAGACAATTGATTTTGCTTACCACGTCAAGATCAAAATAGCTAAAGGCTTGTAATCATGTAAGTGTTTAAAGGCTGTTCTTAAATCAAATTAGATGGCGCGCGGACAAAACGAAATAACTCAATAGGTATTAATTTGGGAAAATTGATAAAAATGAATTTCTTTTTTATAATTATAGTAGAATGAACTTTTCTTTCTCGGAACTCACTGTTTAGAACATAAACGTAAAAATAAAATGTGTCGTCAGTTTAATTTGTATTTATGAGAATCTCAAAAATAAGAAAATAATATAATATTTGACTGATTCTCTTCCAACACCGCTTAATAAAATTCACAAAATTAGAATTTACTAGACTATAACCAAACAAGTTCTTTAATTACGTGGTTTAAACGAGTTCAATAAATGATAGAATTATTTAATTTCCAATGAAATAATAATGAACTTTAACTATTGCTCACTCAATGAATAATTACATTAATTTGGCATATTTAATATTTATTAGTGGAGAGAACAAAAACGGATAAAAGTTAAAGGTTTATTTAGTAATTCACTATAATGTATTTCAAACACATATCGAACAGCTAAAAAATGAAAATATATTTAAAAATAATATCGATTCGATATGAATAAAATATGATTGTAAAATATAAATGTATAAAAAGTTTAACATGAAAAAATATTTCTAGTAGAACAAAATAGGGCACGCGCAAGAAATTTACAATGTTTGATCGAGTTAAATTTTCTGTTATTTATAGTTTTAAGAATATTATAAATGTTTATTTTGACTACAAAACAAGCTTTATGCCTTAAATGAAAATATTTAAGGATATTAAATTTATAGAAGGACGTAAAATAAGAAATTTTATAAAATATACGTTTAATACATTTTGCTCTATAAATCAATTATTTTTTTTAATGCCAAACATAAACATTTTTATAAGTATATTTTTGTCAGTGATGTAATATTTAAATTCAATAATAAAATTGATTTATCGATGCTATCCGGTGCTCGGTAACAGCACAGGTCACCGACTAAAAGTACATGTTTATTAAATTCATCTGTCAATTTAATAATAGTGTTCCACATTTGTAATATAAGAGATAGTTTCTCAATAGAATGATCTTTCCGAATCGCTATACTTTTACCATTTGCAACCATAGCTTCTTCTTTTTTTCATCTGAAAATTATGTAAGATGCTGGACGCGTAAATACTCCACGTACAAATCTTGACAAGTGCACTACATTATAGAAGTAATTACTGGCTGACGGTAAATTTGCAATGTAACGTTTCAATGGCAAATGAAACTGGGAAATAATTTATTTTTACTTAATTACATAACATTTCGAGCAATGTGCGCGCGTCGTGCGCTTCGGCTGATCACAAGTAACGCGTATCTACTGATTTTCGGATGCTAATGACTTCTCTGAATAATTATAATATTGATCATTAACACAATACGTACATATATTATACAAATGATATTTTATTTGATTGCGGGAACTTGTTGTTGAATGAATAATTAGACACCTAAGCCAAACGACGGAAACGCAAACAATACTTCTTTGAGTAAATAGACTACACGTTTGTTTTATGGTAAATATTACTCGACCTTGGACCTGTTGATGCATCACAAGTATTATTATTATTAACAGAATTATTATTAGTATTATTATTATTTTTTTTTTTAGTATTTTCATGGACTTTTCTCTGAGAAACATCTTTCATGATCGTTGTTATTACTGCCGTACATTTTTAAACGCAAAAACCTTGTCCGTCTGTGGTCAGCTATAATTTTGATTTGACTGACGCTTCGTCTAATAAGCATGTTCAAAAGGCTAATAAACAACCGGCTATCAAACGCGAATATTAATTAACTATGATTTGCCAGCAGTAATAAACCGTGGAGAAGGCTCCTCTTTTGAACTCATGACTTGCATATGTCTTACTATCCACATACATGATTTGTAATACTATACATTATTTCGAGTATAATAGAAATTTAATTACATTTTAAACAAGTGTAACTAGTTCAGTTTTATTTTTTGTTATCCCTAAACGAAAAATAATATTAAATCAAACTATACAATTATTTAACGAGTTGAAAACCATTCTTCAATTAGAATAAATAGTTTTATTAATGAATTTAGTAATAATTTTATTACGAAAATGGTTCTTAAATAAAATCTTCTACTGACATTATAAATAAGTAGAAACAATACAGTTAATTGAATTATTTTCTACGTTAAAGCAAAACAAATATTTTCAAAAAATTGTACAGTTATCATAAATCTAAGTTTCTCTTTGAGATCAAATTACTTGACGTTAATTAAATCACAGTTTTAACGAGTTTAATCATTGCTAATATTGTCGGTGACATAATTACCCGTATTTAGTCCTTTTTTTAGTCGTTAAAAAGGTTTGGGATTTAAAAATGATTAAAACTGCGATGAAAGCTGTTCATGTTATCTCAAATTTCTCACAGCATTTTTTGGGTCATTTTCCCTAAAGTTTTTTTAACACTAGTTCTATATTTTATTACATATTTAAAACTATAAGCCATGATTTTATTTTTATAAAAAATCAATGGGATATTATATAATAGCCAATTAGTATTAAAAGTGAAGCATAATGCCAGCGGTTATAATCCCTAAAGAATTTACCGCAATGCAAAATAAAGAAGTAGAAAGTAAGTGCTTTTCCAAATTGTGTTATGGAAACAAAAAAAGTCATCTATTACTTCTGGAGACGGTACAATTTTTTTAATACTAGACATCGGACTTTAAATACTATTTGACTTTCCATAATTTCAACTACTAAGGCAAATAATCCTACTGTATATCCGCTTCTTTTATATATATAAAAAAAAAAAAAGATATTAGCTCTTCAACACAGCAAACGGTCATTATTTAGATCCTAAGTACCCAAAAAATCACTGTTCTCGTAGAATAACGAAGCTGCTGCAGCAGCAACTCATCATTTCGCACAGATAACGACAGGAGACAAGACAATATAATATCGTTTTCAATAGTGAATACTTAAACCTCGTCTATGATGAAAATTTATACGCAAAATCCGTTACGCTATTCGGATAAGTCACGATCGTTTGGCAAACCCTCTCGGGTCGCGTTACTCCTGCAACTATAGTGTATTACATATACTAAATACAATACTCTGGTTTGCACACGAGCGGATTTTTAATATATTTTTACGCGTGATACATTGTAAAGAAGCTGAAACTCTTTTTTTTTTCTCGTGACTTATCATATGAACGTCGCCTGTACCTCCCGTCTATCCAAACTAGTTGTTATAATTATTTATTTTAATAGAAATCGTATTACCCGGTAACGTCGTTTATATCTCACTCGTCAGATTGAAATCTAGACACTGTTATTTATGTCTGAAAGATAATGTTAACTTTTAACGTTCTACCGTGAGAAATTATGCAAATACGTTTGATATAACACTCATTAATGTCGTTGGGGGCGGATAGATTCATTTTTCTCAACTAACTCATAACACATAGTTCATATGAGTACACAACAATTGTTCTAGTATAGAAATAACATACTATAAATATGGTGTATCCCGTGTGCGATTTGTTCTGGTTTGCATAGGACCTGACAAAGGAAACGGACAAACGATTACCCTAAAATAATAATATTTCATCAACAAAATTGAGAAGACAATCGATTGAACTTTTACTCGCGTTCACTAATATCGTAATCTCACTATAATAATAAAATTGATCATAGGTTGTCAAACCATTTAAAAGTAATGCTGATTTATTACTTAAACGAATCAAATTAAACATTTTTATTGAAATCGTTTTTTTAAGTTCACGTGGTCATAACGACAAAACTTATCGATCTATACTAACGAGCACCACAACTATAAAATTACATTACAATATATCAATTTTCATTACGTAAGTAATCCTTTAATACTGTGCATTTACTCGTAAAAATGTATTCTATGGTGTTCAATAGAATATTGATTACGATCTGTTTCTTACGTATGTTTACGTTTCTATGGTTTTGGTCTTTAAACGAATCTGAATTGTTCCAGACAGTAAATAATGTACTAGAACATATAAACGAATGAATAAGTTTTAATTAAACAATTGTTTTATGAATATTCATCGCTGAGCAGTTCACTAACCAGAATATAGTACAGCGTTTATTTCAATATATGCTTAAAATTCAAATTTATTTTTTCGTATTCAATAATTTCAATCAGCAGAAATAATTAATTAATATTTTTAACATAATTTCGTACCTTTAAAAACTAGTTATTCTTTGACTTCAATAATTAGTTACGAATTATCAAACCAAAATATTTTGATTTATGTATAACCACACTATGTACTTTTCTGTGTTTTACAAATTGTTTTAAATTATTACATAAAACCACTTTTTGTATAATATACACAACTAGCTTAGTGCCTGTTTTTTAATACATTACGAAAAAAGTAACCCCGAAGCAATTGTTTTAAATGAAAATAAAATTAAGCCGCTCATATCATTACTACGAGCTCGTTACTGTTTAATTTAAGGTCGAAAAATGAATAAAAATTTTTAAATATAAATGTTTGTACATTTTAGGTAAAAGCCAACAACTTTTGTTAACAAATTTTCAGATGGTGTACTCAATTTTTCTTTTTTGCGCGCACCTACTGCACTTATTTCTCATTTTATTTGCCAGCTAATCTTAATAACAAGATAAAATCAATTTAATATTGTGTGGATCAGTTAAAATATCTATGTATTTTGTGTATTACTACGGATTAAAACGAGAAACACATTATTTCTTTAAATAACAAATGACAAAAGATGATGTAATAGTATTCTTATTGCCCAAATTAAATTAATACATTAAATACACTTACGGTGCACAAAACCTAAAAATGCCCAGAGTACTACTAAATTTAAACTGATTTGAATTATATTAAGCATTATAGCTAAAATTCTATTATTTAATAGACACACCTTTAAGTTTTAAACAATGTAATGATTGAACTTTTAGTAATATGACTGTTTATATAAGAAACGCGTTATTTCACGACTTAAAGTAATAAACCAGTATTAATACTTAATTAGACTGATTAAATAGTTTTGTTTAAACCCGAAAGTGAATTATTATGGATTAGCAGAATCATACTCAAGAAATGACAGCTTGTCTTATGTGACTATTGTCCATATTGTTATAAGCATATGTGATGCAATTTTATAGAAATTTAGCGCTAATAGCTAAATTACTGAAATTTTATGACAATGCACATATTATAATACATTGTAATATTTTCTATTCAGAGTACAGTAGCATTAGGTTTTGATCGACATAGTACTGATAAGCTAGTTAATCATCCTCTCAATATGGTCATTGGATTCGTTGTGCCAAACCCATTGTTCAATACATTTACACTGGGAATCCATTCACATTTAGTACTTGCCATATATATGCTACATTGAAATAGAACAATCATAATGTTCACAGAATTATTATTACAATTGAACGATTATTCACGAATAATAGGAAAAGATTGTTAAAAAGCTATTATAGGAACAAGTTTTTACATATGAGATATTTTAACTTTAAATTGTAATTACAAAATCATATGATTTTTATAGACATATTAATATACTTCAAATATTTTTTTCAGAAATTAATCATATCTTCCCAATTTTAAAATTGATTCGCATTTATGTTTTTTGGTACTATTAGTACAATTTAAGGGTCATTTGCTTTTTATTTATTTTTTATCAAGATATTTTTGATATTAAATATTCAGTCATTAAATAATACCATTTTATTTTTTATTTAGAAATTTAAAAAATAATTATGCGTTTTTTTGTATAACTTATGACTTTCTATTTGGGACAAGTTGTTACAATATATTATAATCCAATACTAATTATATTAGTCTCTTTTTTTTATTATTATAACCCATAAAAAATTTATTTTCAGTAAATTTTATCAAAATAGTAAAATTTATTTGATTTAAATGAAAAAATTACAATACCTGAGTAACAATACTACAAACAAATCTAAAAATTCAGCGGCTAAGATATTTTTCTAGGAAAGTAATGAAATTGCATAAAGTGATATCTCATTTTTATTTTTTATATCTATTAAATTTCAAGTCATAATACTGTTCTCTTTTAAATATTTTATAATAAAAATTACTCTACTTTGTTATTTTAACGTTAATATATTAGAAAAAAGTATAATATAACAACTTACCCTTCCTTGGGGTAAGTCGATACATTTAGACTAGCTCCAGTAAAACATTGTTTTCAATAATAAAAATATGAATTTATTAAACAAATTATATTTTTATAAAAGCTTATAACTTATAAATTAAAATAAGTTCATAAAATTGTTTGTAACTGTTGAGAAAATATTCATAAATTAAAATTTACAAATTGTAACAACGCTTACCCAATTTGAAAATTGAAATCATGCAGACATAAACATTTTAGATTAATTTTTTTAACGTATATTTTTTGTGATACAAAAAATATTTATTTATTTCAACAAAAAATATGTCAATCAATATATGAACTAATGAACTTATATCACAGCAATAATTATTATTAAAAATTAAAAAATACTGTTTTAGTGATATATATATATTAATTTTAAAATAATTGAACACTATTAAGTCAATAAAAGATGATAGATAAAAAATAATACTAACAAATAACATTAAATGCAAAGCTTCAGTTTAATTAACTTCATAAAAAAACAGTTAACATTTATTTAATTATATAATAAATGTTCTTTGATATAAATAGTTCTTCATAAACTTCATCAAATATATTATATACGAATATATTATAAATTTATATTGGTCTTGAAAACTTGAAATTTAATATTACGTTGATTCAATATTCAATATATACATATATATATATATATATTTTTTTTTTTGTGGTCTGTAACTTTTCACTAATGGATTAAAAAAGGGTTAATTATAAGTTAGTAAATTTGTAACAAAAATTCCAATAGGAAAATTGCTTTTGTGATGATTATGAAAGATTTATTAAAATACATAGTCACTATAAACAAATTACGCCATTTCAATTTATTGTATAACAAAGCAATTAATACATTTTATTTTAATAAGCACTTGATAATTTAAAAAAGATCTTGTGTTATTAAAATTTTACTGACCATTTATTATCAAAATATAAAAAAAATCTGGCACTAGATTAATCTACAAAATAATTAAAATTTTGTTCATTGAATAATATACTGCAAAATAAGTCTACTTTGTATCTTATGTTAAACTTATCTAAATACCTTGTTACTTACAATTCAACCGAGTTCAGTACCATATTTGTAACAATTATACTTTCTACAAAAGGTACGTTAAAATGTGCTTACGTAAGATATAACGATTCAAGATTTAGTTTTAAGAAATCCTAAGTATTGCTTGTACAAATACAATAACAAGCTGTTTTTCACAGAAATTTTTAGGAAGGATTAAATTCATTATAATGACGTTTTTCCTTGTAGTTTGTCCATCAGTCAATAAATCAAATCTCAAAATTTTATAATAAACAGTCACATGGTACATTTGTCGAATATGGTAAAATTTTAACAAAAGTGATTAATAATTATATTATAGTAATTATATTCTTAAACTTATTCGAAAATTTTTTATCGTTTATCGAATTCAATAAAAAATATCGCATGAACAATTATGGTTGCTATAAAAAATGATATTATTATTGATAAAAGTATGAACTGTCAACAAACCAATTGCGTTTTGAAGTAAGAATGCATTTTATCATTCGCAAAAGTCTGAATTGAATACTTTATTAACCTTATGACATAACTTATTTTTCGTTTTTTATTTGTTTTGTGATAAATAAATACACATTTTATATTTACTTAACTATTCAATATACACGCATGGATGGATTTAACGGGAGGTTTTAAGAAAACTTGCCTCATGATACATATTTTCGGGACCCTCAGACGTCAATCGCAAAAAAATATTCAACATATTTGACATCTCAAAGACAGATGAAAATGATAGATACAATTAGAAGAGTATAACCGCCTATTACTCCCATAAAGAGAAAATAAATTAGACATTATATTAATTGTATCATAAAAAAATTATTTAAGGAGCAAAGGAATTTCAGCCTCTATTATAATATATTTTATGGAATCGAATTAAATTAAAAATATTAGGATGATTTCACCCCACCCTCTCCTCATAAAATTGTCTACGGCTCTATACATACACCTTAAATTTCCAAATGGTTGTTTAACATCGATAATGCAATTCAATTTTTTTTTTTTTAACTTGTAAATGAAAACTTAAAAATTATTAATAATATCGTGAACTTAATAAATTTATAAAACTTTTAAATAGAAAATTGCCCGAAATATAATACTAAAAATAATAGTATATAAGTTTACAAAAAAGAACTGTTTGTTCTCCAAAAAAACATATTAAGAAAATTAAAAACACACCAAGCAAACGAATAAAACCAAAAACCTGATAAAAAAATGGTATAATATCATATTTACCCAAATTTTTATTTAAAACTTTACCTATAAATATATTATGTATATATAAATTAACCTTACTTTTAACATACGATTTTAGTAGGATATCTTGAGATAAATTCATTTATCGAACGTGATATAATTTCTCACTGTTTCATGAACAGTTCCCAGATTTAATTAAACCAAATCAATGATAAATTTTTACTTTACATCCAAATTTTTACACAGTTTAAATCGTAATTGGATAAATAAAAAAATGCTAATAACAAAGTTGTTAATAATTTTTTTTTGTCATATTATAAAATTAAAGAGGTTCCTATTTAAAAAAATTATAAATAAAGATTTGTATCATTGAAAGGGCGAAAATTTAACTGTATATTATTGTAGAGTTTTTGGAACCTGGTGTTTTTTCACTTTATGAAAATTAAAAATTCTCAATAGTGTTTGAAAAAATGATCGTTTATACTTTTACATCACAAACCAATGTTGTTAAATATATTAAAAATGTTGAAATAACATTTATTTCATCATAAAATTATAAAACATTTGTGATTTTTTTTTTATCTGGCATTAAATAAACAGTTGGCACTCGTCATTAATATTGCGATTTTGGACAACGTTCAGCGGTACTGTAGTCTGGTTCATACAAACTTTCAATGGTATCTGCACAGTATTAGTGGAGTTTATTTTGATTAAAGAACTCATGAAAAATTTCACTGTAAGAATAACTCCAATTTCTTAGGAGACAAAGATATTCTTTCACTAGATATTTGTTATTGGTAACTGCACAAATCATGTAGTCGTGATGATATCATTTTCTTAGACATCCATTGTCGCATGAGTAAACATAAATTAAGACATTAAATACCATGTTCACTGGCTAATCGAAACACGTTTGGATACACGCAACACACCAGCATTAGTTCAATCGGACTTATAAAATTATTTTCATTACTTCGCTTTACAGACACCAAATGGCATCCACTTCAAATGTTTACATTATTTTTTGCTGTTCCTTACGCAATCAGCCCGTACAACATAAAATTCGTTATGCGATCTTCGTGGTAGGTACACTACAAAATACAATGTAATAATATTGTTATTGTTGTAATAAAATGTGTGTCGTTTATTCAAGTACACTATAGAGAAGCTAGCGTGGGCTTGGCGCCTGCTAAAAACTCAAGTGCGCATTCTTAACGTTATTCGTAGAGGCTTTACACTTGTTGACCGTACAGAATCATTACAATTTTTGTAGACTTTAATATCAAATATCAGTATATGTTTCAGACGTAACAGTATAGAACCTTTGAAATTTGAATGTATCTTTAATGGGTAGTAAAATAACAAAAAAAGCGTCAAGTGCCGTCCAGATAATAACACTAAAGAAGCAAATTATTTTGTAACGTTTTCTTGATTCCATGTTCTTTCTTCAGATAAAAAATATTAAAAACATTAAATTTTTAATATTAAAATGAAAAACAATTGGTTCATAACACAAACATTTCGGTGGCTAAAACATGATAACATTTTTAGTACTACGTTCCGGCGAGCTTTTCAATAATAACAAAACAAAGTTTTCAATATTTACATTATAGATTTATTCTCTTGACAATAAATTATAAAGTTTACAACTTGTCTTGAGTTATAGTTAACCTATTAGATATGAAGTCTACAATATTAGTAAAGCTTATAAAATGATAGAAAAAGACCAAACGCTTAGTTCAGAAAACTAAATTATTCATTTTGTCATGACGTTTGTTAAACGAGTTAATATACTGTCACTTCGACCCTTCTCGTGTTTAATAACCTATTACGTGCAGTTAAGCCCTGAAGCGTGGAAATATTAAAAAATATACGAAAGTAGCCCTGAAGCAATATGTAGACGCATTATGAACGAACTAGATCACATCTACATGGAACTAACTGAATTGTTGACTAGGAACAAATAGACCGCCCGACTATATTAATAATCTCATCCATCATAAAAGATAAACTTAGATAATATTGTGTATTCAACAGCGTACAAAATACTCGAGGGCTTGTTATAATTATAATAAACCCTTGAGTACTTTTGTAAAATATTAATTGTAACTAATATTTTACTAAACTTAAAGTCTAAAAATTAAACATTTCATTAGATATTATTATTTTTTGACTACCAACTAATTAGTATAAAAGTAATAAATTATAATTACAACAATAAATTAATTAAATCTTATTAATTACAGTTGCAAGGAAATGTAATTAAAAATTATAATCATATTTTATACTATTGCTCTATAAGATACTGATAATTACATCAGTTTATGATGATGCCTTTAGTTTAACAATTACCAACGGCTATTAAATAGGAATTTTAGAATAGTATTTATAATTTGCTTTTGATGTTGTTACTTTGATGCTTTTGTTATTAACTGCTGTTACTAACTTCTAGATCGCAATTAAACACGTCCTTTACATTAAACTTCAATTTTTTTTATTTTGAATTTAAATGTTCCAAATATGTAGACTTAATTATTTTTTAATAAAATTCTACGTAAAATTATAATTTCTATTTTGTAAATTATATATTGTCCGATTAAAAACGTGCCATCTACTTAAACCATTATTTATTATCTATCTTTCTAGTAAGAATAATAGCCGAAGAAAACATGATAGCACTATTTTTTAAGAACCGCGCAGAACTTGAGGTGTAATTGAAAACCTAGCATGATCAGCCATATCCGGTAATTTCCTTAGAAAAATTCTCTATCAAAGGGCAACTTTTTAAAATCTCTTTACTAATTTATACATAAAAAAATTAAAAAAAAAAATATTTAGTCTTTGAATGCTGCTTAGTATTGTATTTAAAAATATACTTCAATTCTTTTACGATTAAATAAAAACAATAAACGAATTTTGATTTTAAACTGTAAGGGAATAACATTTAACCATTCTATTAAAAAGCCACAGAATATCCAATTGCACAGAAGAAATAATTCACGTAATAAATAACTTTGTTTTGTCGATAGAGCACGAGATTAAAAAAAGCTCGGGCTTTTGTAATACATTAATATTTAAAGCCGAAATATCAGTACTATAATGTATTTTTTGTGTCGTTTAATGCTTATAATTATATTTATTTGTAGAATGAACGTATTTTTTTTTTTGTATTTATTATGAAAAATATATCATTTTAATAGTAAAAAATGTTGCTCTTCGGACCTTAAAATGGTATTATTTGCATAAAGGTTTTTTTTTTAATAGACCATCCAACAGAAAAGCTATTGTACAACGGAAAATTAAAAAATAACTATTTTAATTATGATCAAAATAGCCAGAGACAATTCAAAGCAGGAATGGGTTGCTTTTTGTTTAGCATGGAATCATAGTAAACAAATGTAAACGAAGCTTCTGCTTTTGATTACAGCGTATGTACGCGCATCACGATAGTTAAAACATAACAGTCGTTCTGTATGATTAACAGATAATGCTCGTGTAGGTCTTCATTCAATTGTATTTGGTAATATTTGCATTGTGGAATTACCGCAACACATTCGAAATGCCGCGAACGTAAACGTTTCGGCCGCCGTCATTCCTGTGAGTGTTGAATAAATAATTACAATTATTATTAGCGATATTATTACATGATCATGTGGATTTCGTTTTGACGATGACGTTTTGTAATATTTTATTCAATTTGAATGCCTCCTCCTGATGACGCATAATAAAATTACGGGTGGCGCATTGTTGTTGGGCTGTGCACGATATTTCCTTGGTCGGCCCAAGAAGAAAGCCAAACTCATTGTTCGATTGAATTCAGCGATTGTCGATAGCTTGTCAACATCCGATTATCATCTGTAAGAGATGATAGAAATATTATGGCCAACAAAGGAGACCGATTCGTGACGACTTGCCATATCTAACAATAAATTATGATTTTATCCATTGAAGTCTCCATATACGGACGGCAATTAATGAACGTGCCACGTTTCACTGTTAATTGTAGCTAATTACTGGGCAAATTTGGTTAAATTTTAGTGTGTAGGTTATGAAATATTTTCTCGCGATAAAAGCTCAGTGTACAAAATGTAGATAAAGAACTTTTTTGTTTCACAACTCGCTATGTTTTTTGCGACCGGCTACTACAAATGTTATTCGAAAGATAACAACACAATTGTAAGTTTCGATTACTTATTGTAGAAAAGCGCATTTCGATCAAACGTTTTACATTTTCATTGTTCTGAACGAATAGAGCAGACAGTACGATATGTATATATGTATTCGATGAACACAACCGAAGGAATGAAACCTAAACTTATTTTAACCAACAGACGAAGACACAATCAATTCATTCAATATGATTTCAGTCAGACATTATCTTCGGGTTTATGACAATTAACAATATTCAGTAAAATAAGTAACTAACTAGATTAGGTATCGTGTGAGTAAAACCAATACATGTATGTATAATCGGAAATCTATCGACACGCCTCTTAGGAGATTTGGATATGTGTTAATCGAAAATGAAAGTCTCAGTACTTGCGATAACACGTACTGAAATTCAATTAAGACATGTATTTTTGACAGTTTAAGCTCCCCGTGAAAATTGCATACATTTTTTTAACTGCATTGCACGTCAAGGAAGTAATAACTAAATTATACATTGTAAGGTTACACATTACGTGATTGAAATTGCAATCACAATATAATCGCAAAATAAATGCTATCTGTTGGCAAATTAAAATAATTATTAAATAATTCAATGTTTTTTTACATCTAACATACCTGTTATTCAACAAATCTACTGACAAATAAAATAACTTTTGATCAATTTTTTCAAAATGATTATTACCTAGACTTGCGAATCATGTTTTTAGCATTTCTTATTTTGCTTAATTTTTATAACTGATACAATTTCAAATAATTTTGATAATATATTTTCCATACTATTCAATTGTCAATAATTCGTTCGAAACAGATAATCAAAATTTACATGAAAAGTATTTTCAAAACAAAAAAGGTAATACACCCTCTCTCCCCCTCCCTCTCCTCGAAATTATTTTCTAGTCGCGCCACTGATTTCAAATATGACTCAAGAAATATATGTAATTGAGTTTAGCAAAAAACAAATATATTTCCAAAATTATTTCACTCCACTCATGATTAATTATGATAAACAGATTATTCTGTATAAAATATGTCGGGAGTATTCACTAAATCAATTTAAAAATATGAATCTTGAAAGATTACCACTTATAAGTGGTTTAAAAATGATACCATTGAGTTTTCATATTTGCCATACGATGTTAAGTTGTGAAACTTTTATAGTGAAAGACATACGAGGTAAACAACATCTACGAATTTTAAAAATGACACTTATACTTCAGCAGTGTACTTTCGCGACAGTGATCCCTTCTCTCGATGAACGAGTATTATCAACCATTATAATTTTATCAGTGCATAACTTTATAATAATAATAATCATAATAATAATATTAAAATCTTTTTAGTCACGATTTTTCTGGGATATTATACTGTTAGATGTTAGTAAACTATGTTTGTTCCCATAACACATACACATACAGTCGCTTTCTATTTAATGGACAATATGGTTCGTCATTATTATTATTATTATACGAAAAAAATATTAACAAGAAAATGAACAATAATAATAATAATGTACTATGTCTACTATATTTTTCCTGGATTACCAAACAATCAAAAGCCCTAAATATTATGCGGTATGCAGGTAATTTTACTTATTATGAAAACCAGTTTTTTACAAAATTATCGGGCAGATTTTTAAACAGACGTAATGGGAAATTATGCTAACAAGCAATTTTTTATTATCATTTGATCCATAGAAAATCTATTGAATTTAACAAAGAAATTCTTACAATTTTCAATACGTCGTATTAAACATTTTATATCTTTTATATACGTAACATTAATACATATAAAATATATGAAATCAAATAAAAGTTATGAAATAAAAAATTGCCAAAATAATCTTGAAATTTATTTTTCAACAAATGAAATAAAGACTTTACTTTGAAACATTTATCGGATAAATTAATACGTACTTATTGTGTAACAGATACGTAAATATTTACTGATATTTATCTAACAATACTTTTCTAACTAGACCTAAAAATTGGTTGTAAACATAATTTAAGTATAAATGTTTATAATTTTAATAAAATACATTAGTTATTTGTTTTCATATTTTAACTACTTCAAGAACATTATTAACTATAATCAACATTTTCTTAGGTAAATATAGATAAACAAAATTAATTATGTAGTTTTAAGGTCCATACTGTAAATAATGGCTTTATATTATTATTATTATTATTATATTTACAACGCACTTTAGAATATTAAAAGAGTATTACGAGTATTATTATTAAAAAAAAAAATGTTTTTAATATCCTTACCAAGTACAGAATGTACTAACTCAATGACTATCCGATTTCTTTTTAATAAATATTTCAAAATCAATACTCCCAAACATAGTGATAAAACTTGCTTATAAAAATTATTATAATCAAGGAAAATCCATAGAAGATACTTCATTGTATTTTGTAAATAAGTAAAAAATATATAAAATATAGATTTTACAGCAGTCAGTTTTTTATTATTTTAAAACCGGTTTTATATATGTATATGAGAATTGAGTGTTATTGTATAATATTAAATCAGCTCAAACACATTCATTATATTATTTGAATGAAGAAAGTTATGAAAAAAAATAGTTATTTAATAATGATAAAAAACGTAGTCTAGTTTAAATATTTTATTTGTGCAATAAACTAGACTATGATTAATTACATAGAGACAATATAAACAAGATATTTAAAATAGTTCCCTGCAAGCTTTTATTCTAATTAAATATAATAATAAGATGAAAAAGAGTCAAATAAAACATTTGAATTTTAAAAATTGTTATCTATAATGTTAGTTTTTATTAGAGAATATTTTGCTTAATTTAAGTGATTGAAAAACCAAGGTTTAAATGATAAGAGATTTTTTTAGAAAGAAACTGTAATCATCTCAAGTCGTTCGAATAAATGAAATTAAGTTAATTTTAAGTTAATTTTTCTTACTAGAAAAATACACGTAATGAATTGCTTTATTACCAAAGTTTCTAAAAATGTTTCAACTAGAAAACTAGAATGCAAAAATTTAGGTCAAGATGATAATATTACTATAAAAAAGAAAAAAATTACTATTCTTAGTGATCAACTAGAAATTTTTATTTATTATTTGTTTATTTAATTATATTCTTGTTTTCGCTTATATCAATCAAATCGATGTTCCGATCACGCGAAACTTTTAAATTGGGGATGGTAAAAATACATTCAAATCTTTAAATGGTTCTACTCTAAATTTTTAAAATCTTGTAGTATTAAATGAGAAATTTGTATTTTGTTTAACTCTAAAGTTACATTACAAAAGAGAAAACACAAAAATTGACATTTTATAAGTAAAATTTAAACACATTAAAGATTACTGCCAGTTATTACTTGATATACTTAATAGCTTTGACATATGACTAAACTATACAATATCATATGTGAATTATAATGTTAAACGAGTTTAAAAGGTTCTTTCTTTTTATCATTCGATATTATGTTATAAGAGTAAAACATTTAACTGGATTTTGTTTCAACCAGTAAACACTCGTTAGTAAAATATAATTTATTATCTCTTTTAGAATAACACATTTTGATTTTTCGTTAATTTGATTCCCTAAAAACGTTGTATAATGTGTTTTATACACGATCATTAAATTTATTTTTATATGATTTATATTTATAATGTATGTATCATATAAATTAATAGATAATTTCTAGTTCGCACTAAACTCAATTATTTCTATTTCACAAATCTAAAAATAATTAAAATGCAAATCATTTTTATTTCAAAAGTTTCTTAAACAAAATTTTCCCCAAAAAATGTTATATATCGTAAATTTCAAGAAAAAAAAACAAAATCATACTGTTCATTTATATATTTAAATATTAAAATAAAATAAAAATTAGTTGAAACTCAAAAATATTTCGCAATATATTATTTTGATTTCGGTGCCACTGACATGCTGAGGCACAACAAAATTAGACATATTCCGATTGCATCCAAAAAACAACTGGTAAATAAAATCAAACGTAGAGAATAATTGAATATATTACACTTGTTAATATTGTAATGTAAGATTTTGTAACTGTAAAGATAATATGTAAAATAAAACGTATAATTAATTTCTTAATTAAGTTGTGCACAGCCAGTACAAGTTTCAAATTGAAGTGCCAAATTAAAAATGTATTGACTTAGAAATAATTTGCCCACTTAGCAAAAACAACGCAATGAAGTCTAATATAAAATTTTATTTTGTATCCCGACTATTTTAATTATGTTAAAATATAACAATTTTATGTCATTCTTATTGAAAGAACATTAATTTTAAGTCGTTTCAACAAGCAAAATGGATTAAAAATAATTAAACTGAACTATTTCTATTACTTTATAATTATTATATTCCGGAAATATGTCTGAAAACTTATGAAAATATTCCAAAAAATATTAAAAATTCAAATAATATTATTCATTTTAAGAGAAAGTAAAAAATTTACTACCCTTTTAAATCAAAATTTTAAATGAAAAATACGCCACTAGTTCTTACTTTATTTTAACCCGTTTTAAAATGTTTTGTGTTTATTTTTATCTACTATCAAAAAACTAAGTAAAATTAATTTTTTTTTTATGTAAATTTTGTGTTGTAGAAAATAAGCGCATAGTAATTAATAATTTACTCGTTCTTTGAACTAAAATTTCATATTATTATCACAACCTTGGGTTATTTTGAAAGCTATAACCCCAATATTTACATATAAATAAATATTTATTCATTTATTTATATTTAAAATAAATATTACAACTATGCGATTCAAAATTTAAAGTTGAAGTATGTATTACACATGTTTTGTATTTATAATAGTATTATTTTATCCTGAAAAGGAAATAGAACAAACTTTAAATATTGGTTTGCATTTATTAAATATTCCCATACGATTTAAGTTTAAATAGTTCTCCGAGGACATGGCCTAGGCATAAGTATTCTCGTTACTCCGTTTATGTGGACACATAAGTCGTTTCAAAACTTATATCACGTGCACTTTAACTAAATGAGAAATTTATCGTAGTGCAATACATCCAAATAAGTTATAGCTTTTATATTGAAACTAAAACTCGTGACTACTCAAATATTCTATTTATCAAAACTTGAATCATCAACATTAGTATTGGTAACCGATAAGNATATTATTCATTTTAAGAGAAAGTAAAAAATTTACTACCCTTTTAAATCAAAATTTTAAATGAAAAATACGCCACTAGTTCTTACTTTATTTTAACCCGTTTTAAAATGTTTTGTGTTTATTTTTATCTACTATCAAAAAACTAAGTAAAATTAATTTTTTTTTTATGTAAATTTTGTGTTTTTAAATAAAATTATCTAATATTCTTGAAAACTATTTTAAATTTAATTCAAACTTATATTTTAGTTTAATAATAAAAAATAATTACATACTAAACCATGAATTGGGAATTTACGTTTAATTAAAATTTCGTCAATAAATACACTATTTAATTATAAATATAAAAAGATATATTGTTTTGTATGCTGTTGGAGTTGAAAAACATGATTGTATTTTAAGTAAAATATTTTAAAAACAGATCGCAATTTACTTAACTATACAGTAAGTTGATAGTTACAACAACAAATAGTAACACTATTAAAGTGCGATATTCTTTATTTTATCAGAGAGAAATTAAATAATGTGTAAGGTTTTAGCTTTCAGAGTTGTAATTAATTTCAAAATTATATCATCTCAAATGACAATTATTTATTTTAATTGCAAATAGACTGAACATGTTCAGATGAACATTACTGTGCTAATTACAAAAACTTTTATTATTGTAATTTTTTAAGAAATATTAAAGTATCCAATATCTCATAGTGTTTTATGTATGAATAATAAACGGAAAACTTTTTTTAATTGTAATATTTTATTTTCTCCATAAATACAATTAGTCGGTAAAAAAAAACTAAACAATAAATTGTAATTAAATATTTTTAATGGAACAACGGAGTAAGAGATTGATGAAGACAAAATGATAAAAATGTATTCTTGAAAATATAGAGCACCATTATTATTAATTAATTTTTTTAGCTCAATTTACATTTGAACACAAATGTACAATTTTTATTAAAAATTATAAAAACCGTTTACAACATGAATTAGTCTTGTTTTCTAAAGTCAATGTTCGATGATAGGTTGTCATTTAGTCTTGTTCTTCAGTGATAAAAATTATCATTGAAAATATTAACCGATTTTGTTATGCATATAAATTAAAATATAAACTAATTCATGCCTTAGGACCCACTTAGCTAACGGGTGTATGATATTTGTGTCCCCCCCAGCTGTTTTTGCTTTGCCGAGTTGAAGGTCTTGTAAATGGCCTTGTGGTATCTGTTCTTCTGATGTACACATAAACACATTGTCACTTCACAAACGTCTTCTATAATGTTGTTTTTCTCATCATTTTTTCAATTCAAATGTATTCTTTATATTAAATAAGTTTTATAATTTATTTTCAAATTACTTAATACTTTTACATTAGTGAATTAAATTTTTCCGTTAATATTATTTGATTTTATTTTTCTTATGATCGCAGATAACACAACATAGCTACAAAAAGTATTGTCAGATTCAGTCTTCGAAATGATTGCATTATTAAGTACCACCGCCATTTCTGTAAGTACACAATAAAGAGTTATCATTATTATCTACAGTGTATTTAAAGTCAACTTTCAAACTGAAAGTTTCAATATTGGGTATAAATGAATAAATATTATTTACTTTTTAATTTAAATAATTAAAAAACAAAACATAAATTGAAAATTCTTTTAAATCAAATTTTTATTAAAAATATCGTAGTGTGAGTGCAAGAGGGCCGTATCTCTAAAAAGTCGTTTCGGGATAGACGATTTCAAAGTTTCGACTTCCAGAAGTTCATTGTTTTGGACTTTATACGATAAGTATAATATATTGAGTTGGAGTCAAATTTTATACCAGTTGATTTCGTATTTAATATGAGAATAATATACTACAATGAATTATATCGAAATATCATTAATTATAATAAGACCTCCTGTGCTGTATGATGCAAATTGTAGCTTAGAAAAATTCTATATATTTGTACCGTTTTTATACATTTTTTAATTGTTTTAATTTTCTACGCACATCTTTGAACTACATCACTTTTTTCACGTTAGAAAAAATAAACATTCTATTAAAATAATTATAAAATTAAATTAATATTTAAGGATTTTCAAAAATTTCATAAAACAATTTTTTAGAAACCTAAAAATGTTGATATAAACAAAAAAAAAGTAATCTTTCAAAATAAATTTAACTTTTTCAAATTTTTTAGATTTATCACAAAAATTTTGACTTTCTTAGAAAAATATTTAAAAAATATTAACACTGAGTATTGTTGTAATTTTAACTTATTTAGAGAATTTAATTATATTTTATTATTTTCTAGTACTAGTAACAGATAAATACTTTATTATAGTATAATAAAAATCCGATTTAAATATAATAAATAATATGTACAAATTATAAAAATTTAGTCGTAAGTATTTAATATTTATATTAAATACTATGACATAGAAAAAACATTCAATTATAATATAAAAACTAAAGTAACCTTTTTTAATATACCTTGTAATTTTCAACGTAGGTTATTACAGTATTACTTTTGATACGATATAGTTTTATGATTGGTACCTGAACACACTGACACAGTCAAAAATAACTTCACGAAGATCCATCCCGTTTGTTACATTAAGTAACTTATAATAACTCTTACACGGAAAAATATCCTAATTGTTGTTCGTGTTTACAAACTATTTTGACTTTAATAACCGTATTCTATTAATTAATTAATTTGAAACTTTGATAAACTTATTTAAACAATATAATTTTCATTAAAGGACTCATATTACAAGTGAAATTATTCTATTCGACCAATACCTAATGACGTCGAATAAATCTTTGATTTCATGTTATCTTATTGCCACCGTCTTGAAATGCACAAAAACTATTGTATAAATTATCACATTTCAAATGTATTCTTCTTTTTGCGTTTCATGCGATTTTGCACTTAAAAAATCATTTGTCTTTTATTTCAAAGGTACTCATCGAAATAGGATGTAACAAAGCAGTTGGAGACGAGCTCGTTCGACCATAATATTGTTGTTTGTTTAATTCTTCATTAATTTGTATTATTCATAAGTCTTTGAATAATAATTTTCATCCCTTAATTTTATTCCTTGGTAAACGCTCAAATATTGCTAAAGTTGCTGTTTAATTTTTGTTTTACTCATCAAATTTTTGAATAAAATAGTATTATACATAAAAACCCTAGTGAACACACAAAAAACTATTTACTAAGTATAAATTGTAATAATTCTTATATTTACATTTTTTTTTTTTTGTTTACCGGTCATAACAGATCATAAAAGATCATTTATAAATCGGTTTTTGAACGTACGAAAGCTAAAATTTTATTCTAATTTAAACAGACAATGTTTGTCATCACAAATAAATTTACCTTTCTGGCATCTCGATTGTGTCTAAATTGATTAAATTCCACTATATCAATGAAAACATTTTTAAAAGATTTTTCTTCCATGTACTCGAATAAAAGCTCCGGAACAATAATACATTTAATTTATCTCGTTCTATTATTGCTAGACTGTGAAAATAATTTTAAAGCAATAATTATCATTATTAATTTTTTTGCTCTGGCATCCGACTATTTTTAATAAAGAAAGCGATTCAATTTTTTTTTCTAATGAATAATTGTCATATTTCGTGTCACATTGTAAATAAGGCTAATATTGTATCGTTGAAAACACCCAAGTACGGAAGTTATAACCGCTGAAAATAACAAGGCATTCTGGTATGTTGTTCAATGGCCTCGAGATAGACCTCTATTCGGATGCACATGAAATGATTACTACTGCCGATGAAGACAATGATGCAGTGTCGATAGCTGTGAAAAATAATAATTTGCTATGATGTATGATAGGTAGTAGTCCTACAAACATACCATAGGTATCATTATATTACGGTACAATCGTGCACCGCCTTAGCCTTGCCATGATCGCTCATGTTAGTTTTTTAGATGTGGAAGATTATTTATTTTCCAATGTTTAATCTGACAATTTCCGTTTAATTTTCTTAGTATTTTCCAACCAATGCACACGATACAAAACAAGTACGAAAAATCTCTTAACTTATAATTAAAACTATTAGATAGTAATCCAATGTTCAAACTACAACAATTTTTGGAGGACTTTAACGTCGAAACGTCATACTAGATGAAAAAATAATGTCTATTATTAAATACATGTAATAATAATAAATTAAAAAATACAATTGCTAAAAAGTCTTTTTTTTTATAAATAAAAGCCCAATGTAAACAGCAGCATTCTTTTCAACAAGAAAATTCAGTTCTTCAAAAACAGAAAATTATATTTTTTTAATAAACGTAACCAACGTACTAAAAAAGTATTCATTCACTATTGACATGACGTTATTGAGCATACGTTTAACAATAAATTTACTGTATAAGAATTAAAACTACGGTTTCAATTTAAAAAATAATTAAATTGACCGTCTTGTAGATCCTTAGCATGAAGTTTGCTAAATAAAATAAAATATTTGCATCATATTTCATTAAATTCATTTGAAACATTCTTGAAAAACAAAAACAGTCGTTCTTAAAATATTTATATAATTTGATAATATTATTATAGAAAATGTTTAATTTAACTGCTAAATATACTAATAACATCAAAAAACAACACTTGACCCAAGTGAAAGTTATTTTGAAGTTTGAAATTTTTCAATAAGCCCTGCTTGGCATAATTTTTAAAAGTCAATTGATTGTCAAATATCATGGTAGTCTCAAAATAATCGTCGGAAAAGCAAGATTCAAAAGTTATGATAAAACTCACGGCTGTCGTTTTACAAATAAAAACAAATTACTGTTTCCAGAAAAGTTCAGTACCACTCAACAAGTTGACACATTACTCAAACAAGTAATTACTTTAAAATTAAATTTCGTCGAGTCATCAATGTACTCTATAATTTCTCAAATTGTTTTAGAACTACAACGCTATTTGAAATCATTTATTTAATATTTATCCAAAGTTGCGAGCTCAGTCGTATTATATGTGTGTAATTGCATACCACCGAATACATCAATTGTATAACTGAGGCTCTTAAAATTACCATCGTCTAGGATCAAATAACAGAAACTATATGTATGTTGTAACTGATCCAACTATTAGTTAGTGTACAATAATCCTGCAATAGGTACTTTGTTCAATGTATAGCTGTTACGTCTTTGAGAACCTTTTTGTGTATACTTAATTAATCCTCGAGGCATATATTTCATATGAAATTATTTTCAATTAAAAATAATAATACGTGTCAAGTAACAATTTAAAATGAATATTATAATAATTGTTTTTGAATAATAATCAATTCCCAAACAATAATTATTTGGAAACGCGTTCCTAGAGTACCTTAAGTAAACTTAAATTGAAATTAATTTTACTATATACTACAAAATTTTTTCATTTTTTCTAAAGCTAAGATTTATCATAGCATACTTAATTAGAGAAGATTAATTTCTTCTTATACCTAAAAATTAAAATTTTCTTATAAAAGTTTCTTACTTTAAAGCTTTAAGGGAAAATAAAAATTAAGGGATTGAGATAATAGATCATAAAAAATATTTGTTTTATGTGTGACTAAATGATATTCAAAAATAGTTGTTGCCAAACCCCACTTAGCGCCACTTGTTCTATCAGCTTAATTATATTTATAATGTCTGCATTGCACATTAAATATTAAAATATTTCTACTTTTAATAATTGACAACGATCAGTAACACTATGCAAATGTTCTAATATTTAGAAAGGAAATAATTCAGTTAAAATACTTGATATACAATGTATTCGTCACACCGTCTGTTTAAATCTCAATGTCATATAAACAAATGTAAAATGCACACCTACTTTGTCTACACAAAAGAACAGTTTTAAATTTAATTTTTTATGAATTGTTACTTGATATTAACATAAATATTTCGATACCATTTTAAATAACATTGTTTGAGAATAAGATTTCTTCATGGAGATAAAAATCGATATTGCATGCTCATCTTGAACAAGTATATCTACTTAGACTTAGTATTCTTGCCCAATAGTAAGACAACTTGTAAAACTAGATTTTTGATGATGACACCACACAAACCAACTAGGAAAAGTTATTTATGAAGACACAGTGGTCACCAACAACAATAATATGTGCTACGATGATAATTATAATACAATTTAACACCTGATTGTGGTTGTAACAATTGTTATAATTCTTATGAAATCATCTTACTTCAAATAATTTAGCTTCTGGCAATGTTATACGTGTATAAATGGAGTTAAGATTTAGATTTAAGAATTTATCTGGTTTTTAGTTTGATTGGTAAAAATACAATGTTTACATTAATAAAATCACAATTTCACATGATAAATGACATAATTTTCATATGTAATATTACACTTGAAAAACTTAAAAACTCAAATTTTATTCAAACAAAAAGTATATATTGAATTACTAGTTGATAATTTTTTACTAAAATAAAATTATCAGTGTATAAAAATAAACTTTATATTATATATTGTGTACTCTTAAGGTTTCCTTTCAGAGTTCATGAAACTCATACAATTAGTTTCGTATGATTTGTTTACTCAATGGATTTTATCGAAATTTCAATGTCGTTGATATTTTGTTAGATAATATTGTTTGACTCGACTTTTCAAAGATTTATAACAAAGGAACACTTCCTCATTTGAATTTCTATGCTATAGTTACTAAGAAGTAATATCGTTTTTCTCCTCTTGACCGAGTGTTCTAATATTTATTCAATGCTTTAAGACTTATCGAAATGGGTTGGGTTCATAAATAATAAATACTTTCAAACCCGAATTTTTTTTCTCCTGATTAAATTTTTTTGTTATTTATATATGCTAAGTGTCGTAACTATGGGTGTATTAAGTAATATTTGCGCTTAGTCAATAAACTATTTTATTTAGCTAAGACACCATTTATTTGGCCTGATGTTATGACAATTCAATTTCGTTCTACTAAAAAGTTTGAAAATACAAGATTTTTAGAATATTTTATGCGACCATAGTTAAGTACACAAATGTATGTATATGTAGTATAGTACTAAAATTCTTTAAGGTGTTGTTGTTTTAATTTCTACATTAACATTTCATAAAAATTTACTTTTTAAATACTCCGTAATAATAAGAGTACAAAATTATATGCATTTATAAATTTTGATAAGTCATTCCAAACACACCATTAACCAGTACAAAACTTTTATTAAATGCCCTTAGAACTTATCAATACGTTGTTATTGATATTATAGTATTGAAAAAATTATCTCCCCTAAAACGAAAAATTTTTCTAAGCTACTATATAATCCTACGACAAAGTTGCACAAACTTCAAACTTCAAATTGACAAATGTCATAGTATACTGAACACATAATATCATTCGTAAACATTTAATAAAATATAATTGAAATAAGTGCTAGATAATTACAACGAACATATTTAATGGTGTACTCAAATAGTTATTTAGTAAAATATATTTTTTTTACTTTATAATTGGAAATCACTTTTTTAAAAACTGTGTCAAGAAAAAGAAATTAAAAAAATACATGTAGTAGTAACTCTGCATGTATCACAAGTGTGTACAGTAAATTCCACGTTTCTTCAGATCTTTATAATGTTGAGATTTCATTAATCTCCTATTTTATATTAAATATTCATAGTTTTTTATCTGTGATACACAATTTTTATTTTATTTTTCATAACAATCTTAAAATTCTATAACTTTAAAAAAACAAGTATATTCGAAGCCTTATAACTTATGTTATTTGTATTTTCATGTAGATTACTTTTATTTTTAAAATAATTATATATATCTATGATACAAAATATAAATATAACACAAAAAAAAATAATAATTTTACCTATATTATAAGCTTGAAATTTGAGGAAATTGTTTTTCGAATCAAGTTTCTATAGTGCTGCCTATATACCCATAAAAAGCTTCTATAATAATACGGCTAAAAATAAAAATAAAATCAACATTTTAGATCTGCCTAAGGATTATACAGTAGTGTAATTACACCATTGGATGTAGACATCCTTGTTAAATAACTTTTCAAATATATGTAGCAATTTATTGTATTTGATTTGTCGTCACACCAAAGTCTTTATAACTATGGCCTGAATTTATATCGAAGAATATTGGAAAATATGCATATAACATACAAAAAATATGTGTTTGTATTAGTATAAATGTATCTTCTATGTAATAATGCAAATATATGGAGTTTTTTTTTCTTTTTTACTGATATACGTCAAAATATGAAAACAAAAGTTATTTATATTATCCAACGTAATTTACTAATTTTATTAATAATTTATATGGCCAAATTAGTAAATCATGGTGGGAAACCTGTATATAGAATCTATACATTAAGAAACGTCAACATTTTTAATAAAAATTATTTTACCTAGATAACTGAAGAATATGCATTTATATAAAAATCTGAGCCTTATTTATTACTATCATCTACAAAATATCAAATTCAATATCCGGTATTTAAATAGAAATATTTTCAATTGACATATACTCTATAGCAGAGTTTCTTAAAGTGTGGTCCGCGGACCCCCAGGGGTCCGCGAGCACATATCAGGGTTAGGTCTTTAAAACTGTAGGTCTTTAGATGGGGTCCGTGATTCATTTGACTTTGAGAACCTCTGCTCTATAGTAAACTTGTAATTCTCAGTAATTTTATCAATAATTACCACGAATATCAAATCCTCACTCACACTAAATTTTAATATTTTGATNGAGCACATATCAGGGTTAGGTCTTTAAAACTGTAGGTCTTTAGATGGGGGTCCGTGATTCATTTGACTTTGAGAACCTCTGCTCTATAGTAAACTTGTAATTCTCAGTAATTTTATCAATAATTTCCACGAATATCAAATCCTCACTCACACTAAATTTTAATATTTTGATATTTTTAAGGATATGATTAATTTCTTATTAAATACTTCGACCTACCTACATAACAAGTTGATAAAAATAAGGTGAAACTTATATCACAGAATAAAAATAATGGACATTTATAGAAATGTACACAAAACAATTTAGGGAGATGATTAGAAATAGTCTGTCATTTTTATGTAGGGAATTCAGTGTGACCACTTTTCAACACTAAAATTGTGTAAACCTTTTTCTAAATTTAACAAAACAATTTTAATCAAGATGTTTATATTTTTAAACAATACTATACTATAATTAGTTTAATAATAAAAATACAATAAATAATAACGATATATATTCAATAAAATTATATATTTTAAAAAAATGGATGAAAGATTTTATAAAAATTTTCATTGATACATATTTCATTTTATATCATTTTTTATATTGTACTTTTGGACACAAAAAAAAATAAACTAGCATAAAAATGAAGTTTCAAAATCAACATATACATTCATTACATCAAATATATAATAATTACAATTTATAATATTAAAATATAATAAAAATTTAGTCTAATGCAAAATTAACTTTTTCAAACGATCTAAAACGTGTAAATTAATTAAACTATCAAGCTTTTTATGTTTTAGCTCCTTTTGAGCTCTTTAACAATATCTTCAGATTTCTATTAAGTAAAATTAACAAAACTTTTTACAATTAGTGACAAATTAGGAGATAAATGTATGTCACACATTTCAGAATTTAAGTTAAAAGATACTTATTAACTTAAAAATGCAACCTGTTTCTAAAGTTAGCACTTTTTTTTATATGAATTTCACTTCATTTCTTAATTTTTAATTTAATTCTGAGAGTAAGTAAAGAAGAATTTGAATTGATGGACTATCCTGAATTTTATCTCTTTCAACGTGATAGTACTAGAAAAATTACCTAAATATATTTAATAATTATTTTTTGATTAATGGATGATTATTGTTCATATTCTTGAATATTTTTAAATAAAATGAAAATATTACACTTAAATTAAATTAATGTAAAAGAAAAATTTGTATATTTTACCTTCCAGAGGATTTGACAAATTTATTGGAGTGATATTCCCTTCACATACATTAAGTGCATCTTGTAAATCAGTATAATTAATTTTTATGATTTTAAAATAGTTTAAATTCAACTTAAATAATAAAAAATTATACACCTGATTAATACTTACGAAACTCTGTAAGGACAGCATGAGTAAGAAGTCTAGATTTTTCCGCATATGAACACTTATTGAAATGAACATTACAAACCACATAACATTTATTCAAAATATCATTCATTGATTTGTCTAACAAATCATTTCAACCATAATTCTGTAACCATTCTTTATTTTTTTGAATAAAATAAAGATTTATTAAGATACAAATATTATTTTTATTAATCACCCTTAAAAAAACTTAGGAAAATCCATTGACATTTTAAACATCTTACAATTATTGTTTTAGAGGTCAATTTTTTAATTTCATAAATCACAAAAATAAACCAGATTACTAATTATTATATAAAAGATAATGCCAAATAAATAAAATAAAAATAAAATAGTAAAATAAACCGATTAAAAGTGCGCTAGTTTTTGTCACGATAGCAAAAATATTAATACCAAATACCTACAATAAAATGGCTGCCACTTTTTGTTTACATTTGTTGTACAAAAATAAAATTTTTAAAAAATTGTTCTTTTATTTAAAAAATTGACTATTATACACAAGAAACTTACTGCTATTCCATGTAATTGTTCAATTGAGATGTGAATGTATTGTTTCATGTATGAAAAACTTCATTTAAAAGTATATATATACATATTGTATATTTTTCTCTAAACTCTTACAATATGCAAATAATCTTGCACTATTCTTTACATTTAAATTTAAAATATTATATTTCTGATTACAAAGAGTTTGTTCATATCATTTCTTAATTTCTTGTATTTCCTTACTTTAAATGTTTTTTTTTCTCCAGAAAACATTAACATATTTTTTTAAGAAGCGATCGTTTATTTAAAAAAATTAATGCAAAATAATATTTTTATGTTAAAATATATTTTGTGAAATACACATGTAAATAAAGCAAATTAATTAAAATAATTTATTGTTTAATTTACTGATTTGAACAAAGGACAATTTTATTATTAAAATTAAATAAGTATTGCTTCATTTTTTTTATTTAAATAAATATAATTGAAATTATTATTTGCAGTATTTTTACCTAATTAACTTGGTATCATCCATATCTGTGCCGACCGGCAAGGATACTCCCATCGAACCTGCAGTTATACAACCCAAAATTCTTCCAATACCTGGAAACAATTTACAGCCACCAGCACCCGTACACGAATATACTGAAGAACGACCAGAACCTCCACCTTTGGATCCATCCTTTGTACCAATTCCATATGATTATATTGAATATCTCTCACCTAGAAGAATACTATTGGTAAAAAATAACACAAGCATTTATTAGAAGTGCGAATTAGAATAAAAATACATACTTTATATTTGCAGTTGTAATGTATTTTTAAAATTATTTTCTTATAATGATCATATTAAAGAATAAATATTTAGTCTGCTGATAAATAAAAATTAAATACTAAACTCGACTCAAAATATTATTGCATAATATTAATTACAATTTTTATTGTCTGAATTATTAACTTTATATAAGTTATAAAATTTAATATTTTAACAAATTATTAAAACTTGTTCATTAATTAGTTATTCAAACAATTTTTTTTGAAAATTATTTATCTAATAATATTCAAATAGATTTAAATTTCTATTAACCTTTATAAGTTATCCTCCAAAAAATATTCAATAAATAATTTTTGTTTATAGAAATTTAAAATTGGTTTTAGAAATAATAAAAACTTATTTAAATGATTATTATAAGCTCTTTTTACCATCAAATTGGTGAAATTTATTAATAAAATTGTAATTAATGCATTATTTATTACTAGAGAGCAGAATTATTTGCATTTATAAATTTTGTTAAGTTATTCCAAACATATTAGCATCCAGCACAAATTTGTATTAATAGATTTGAAAACTTAGTAATGTGATTTATTATTAGATGTAAGGCTATTACTTAGATGGATTAATGTAAAATAATTTTTATTATAAACTTCATTATAGGTTCCAATGAAAATTAAGATCCAAAGGCCGTATTCTAAATATGAAAAATATCTTCTCTCAGCTCCAAAGTATCAAAGGTTAATGAAAAACGACAATTTAAGGCGAAAGTATTACTCAACTTTACAAGAACAAAACGAAATACCAGATAATTAATTTAATAAATTATTAAACTGCATATGAAGCATCCTTAATAATAATATTGAACATATTTGCCATGTTTTATACAATTTATAAGTTAGATATGGATTACAGAATGTAATGTAAAATCTTTTTTTTTTCAACTAATGATATACTTACAATTATTTGTTTTATAAATAATGTATTTTTGTATTATATAAACTTGTGTAGAGGTAATAATATAATAACTATAGTTTTTAGAGTGTAGTTATATATACATTTTATATGTTTTTAATGACAAATGTTAAATTTATTAGAATTAAAGAACACAAAAATATTGAAACTTATTAATTTTTATAATTGATTCTTCAAATAACAAATCACAAGAGCAATTAATTAAATCATAAGTTAAAGTTTTAAATACATAAAATTTACATACAATTTGAGATGAATTCAACATTTAAAAATTGGCTATTAGATCTGAATGTTCTTGTAACTTTTGATTAAGTTATTATGATAATATATGCCCAAAGAAAAATGAAATAAATTAAGTATAGTTTTACATTCTACATTATTAATAATTATAAGTGAAAATTAGGACAATTAAAAAATTAGCCCATAATTAACCTAATTTTTTACAACCTTTTAAAAGATTTTACAACTTCGTAATGGGTATTCGTACAATTGATTTATTTGAAAAGGTTAATAAATTTTAATTTTAATTTTAATCTAAAAATTATTTTAAATTTCAGCCTTTACAGTTCTAAAGTTTTAAAAATATATATTTACAGACTAGTATTCGGTGTATTTTATCAAAAAAAATTATAGATTTCTTTTCATACTAACTATCAATCAAAATATAAACAATACGTAAATAATAATAAATATATTAAATTCCTTTGAATTACATCGCAATAAACACATTTAAATTATTATCAGAATACTCGATACAAAATTCACCATTAATCCTTTGAATAAAATTCAAATTCATTATTACATTATTATATTTTTATTTATCAACATTAGATAGGTAATACTTATATATTTCTTTCCAAGATGATTTGAAATTTCAAAAAAATGACTTATAAAAAACAAATAAAATTTAACACCCCGAGACTAGATTTTGCTAGTAAATTAATATTAAACACTAACATATATTTTTAATATATTTAGTGCTTTAATTTTTATAAAAAACTATATAAGATCTTAATAAATTTTTTTAATTTGCTCTACAATACTATAACAAATTTTTGCTCAAGTGTGTTAATATTTTTAATAATAAACAATAATTCAAACTAAGAATACATTTTGAATGCATGATTTATAACAAATAAGTAATATTCTAAAAGAAACATTATAAACTAAAACATAAAATTTAAAAATAAAAATATGAACAAATTTTACAGAAATTTGTTTTAAAAACATATTTTTTTTACTTAATATTTTGGGTTTTAACATCAATCATATGCTCGTTTACAAGACTTTAAATAATTACAATGATAGTTCACTAGTGTTAATCGAATAATTTAGTTTTAATGATATTAATAAACTTGCTTTGAAAGATTTCTTGATCTGTATTTGTTTTATAAATTCCGATTATTTTATATTGACTCTTAAAAATTAATTTTTTGGTATGGTTGGTTTAATGTTTTATTATGTATTACCTTTGTTAGTGGAAGAAAAATTGACTTACTGTATTTTATGAAGCGTTGTAGAAGTGTTTGCGGTAGTATTTTCAGTGGATTTATTGCTACTGGTTGGTATAAGAGAGAGTGTAATTGTGTGATTACACACTTATCTATATTTTTAACGTCCGTCAGACGTGATTTAGTGTAGTTTTAGTACTAACGGTAAAATTCATTTAATTCGCATAGTATTTAACTGTTGGGCTAGTTCTAAAAAGTTCAGATGATAGTCAGAGACTTAAACAATGTAAAGATTCTAATTGTGTATACGTTCTCAATTAGCTGAATTGAATATTATTGAACTATATTCTTGGGTATTATGATTGTTTTGTATATTTTTAATAGTATGTTCCAATCAGCTCCCCGATTAAAGTAAAATAATACATTGGTGATTTTGAAGCTAGGCCCTACTTTATATTTAATTTCTTTTATATGAGGTTTCTAGGTGAATTTTTTATCAAAAGTAAATCCAAATACTCACAAACTTTGTTAGTGCGATAACAAATAACTGACACTTTCTTAAAATTAGTTATTTCACGTCTTGTTTTTTTATCTTTTATAGTGATTAAAAAAGACATTATAATAAACTACAACATAAAATATTAACATTAGAGTTCAAAAATAAAATTTATACCATAATCAATAACAGTTTAATGAATAAGAGTTTAAGTGATATGAATTATTTCATTATTTTTATGAAAATTATTATCATTATTATTATCAAAACAAATCAATCGTCTAAAACTAAATATTGAAGAAATAATTAATTAAAAATCTTCATCAATATTATTGATAAAATAATTTAAAAAATTTATCACCTTGACATTTATTTCTTGTAAATGTGTAATAAAGCATGTTTTTAAATAATAATTAGTACAAAAATAACATTAATTTAAGAAAAAAATGTATTTTTTTTATCAACTAAAAACAAAACTGAATATATACATACTAAATATATTAACAATTATTCTTTTTTTTTCAAAACATAATCCTCAGGATAATCTATAATTTTAGGATATTTTTCAATTTCCTCTGGACTATATGAATCTAAAGTTTTTGGAATAGACCGAAGCGGTCTGATCTGGTTAGTGACATTTTCCATTATTTCATTTGGTACTTTTGAATCTGGATAAATATGTAATCTTTCCATAACTACTCTTCTAAATAAATTTCCTTTCATGTGGTGATAAATTGCTTTTCTAAAAATCTATAAATGTATAAAAATTATAAGAGAAAGGAAAAGTATGATAAAGTATCAGTAAGTGTATATATAAATATGTAAGTATGTACACGACATATAACAATGATATAATTTAGTCAATTAAATGTCGTATAATTTTGATAATGATGCAAAATCTCTCACAAAAATATACAAAACAATCATAAGGTTTAAGATATATAATTATGAATCAATAATTTACAATATTGCTTAAAACAAAACACTATCACTCCTTGAATCTATACAAAATACTTGTTTAAAATAACTATTAGACGGCTTAAAAAATAGCCCAATTAATAGTATCCAAAAGTAAAATCACTATCATTAAGAAGACAATTATTTATAAATAGATAAGTTGCCAATTTCAAACAACAAAAACCTTCAATCCTATTTGGAATACCATATTTGGAGAACGTCTAGCCAATGAAATCCAAAATCTTTACTTTATGAAAATTAAAAATTTACAGTAGTTCCTAAGAAAATCAAAATTGTATCCTAAATAAATCACCCTGTATAATGTAATATAGATTTACCAATGTATTCATCTTGTAACTAAGGCATACATTAAAAAAACTAATGCAATCTGAAAATATTTTCGAGTAAGAATGCAAACAAAAATGTTGGTATTATAATCTCTTTTCAATATTTCATTATAGAATATTTTATAGTTTACAAAAATTTTAATTTTTTTATGTTTTTTTTAAATTACCATACATTAGTTTGTGTTGCTAAAAAAAGGATATAAGTAAATGCAATCTTATCATTCTAATTTTTGTTTAAATATATTGATTGATTTGAAAAACTATTTACCATTGTTGGATCTTTATCATGCAATTGCCAAGCTGGTGTCCAAGTTGCTCCACCTTGATAGCCAGTGTGATGAAAATATACACGTCTTCGCCATTCATCACCAGGAAAAGCAATCTTTTTACTATTAATAACTACAACATGATCACCAGAATCCACTAAAAATATTATTATATAATTAAAGTTAGTTTCTTTAGTAAAACATTTAAACATTTTAGTTTTTAATTAATTATTTTTTTAGTAAAATCAAACCTCTAAAAGAGTGCATTTAAAATATTGAAATTAGTGATAACAAACTCTATGAATCATAATATAAATCATCTAATAAAACTCTGTTGTATTTTTGTTTTTATTGATAATTGTTTTTAATTATATGTTGGATAAATTATGCAAATATAATATACATTTTAAGTTTGTTTGATGCATTATACATGCATCTGACTAAAAATTAAATTATCTATAACTACCATAAGGATGATAAATTGGTTTGTGAAGTCCTTTTAGATATTTTTCAATAGTTGCTGCACATTCCAAAGGGTTTTGCCAAGTAGCATCAAATAAATGCCAACAGCGAGCAAATGTATTCCATTGCTGAAAAAAAAAATAGCTATATATAGCGATTTCAATCATACTTAAATTTATTAATAATATTCAAACAAAAATTTGATTAATTTTAAAAGTAGAAACTTAATTTTACTGAAGCATACTATATGTAAATTTACCTTAACTCTTCCCAATTCAGCCATTAAAAAATGTTTAAAAATATATCTAATTAAGAAATAATTTCATATGATTATCTAAAATTATATTATAATTGATAAATTTACAAGGTATGAATTGTACTTAGTATCATGAAATAATATTGTCGGCAATTTCGAAAACAGACATGCATTATTTTTAGTGATAACTTTATCTGTACTATTAACTAATCAAAAAATGTAGATTATCTAAAGATAACAACATTACCACGGAAATTCATTATTTCCAATTGACAATTGTTACGAATTGATTTTGACAATCGTACAGTTAATACTAGCTCTCTAATATATCTGTCTGTAGGAATATTATAAACACAGGAATCAAACACAATAAACTAATTACCTAAAAACTTTTTTTAAACAAATTTTTGTACAGAACTCTGACAAGTTTCTGGGTCAACTCCTCATAATTCCGACACTAATAAAGGTCTAAAATATAGTTTAGAAGTCGGTACTATTTATATATTTTAATTCAAAACCTAGTTTATCAAACTTCTTACAACTCCTACGTTACTCAATTATGTAAGACTATCAGTAGTCAGAACTGGATCTATCTACAAATAAAATAAGTAATGTTGCTCGCAAAAAATCATCCTTATAAATGTTTAGTATTTAAAAATATACTTCCTGAAGTTACGTGAATGGTTTTTTCATAGAAGGTTTATACATAAAGAAAAATTAAACTGCTCCATCTAAGTGTATTTTAGAAATGTTATTATTTTCGCCATAGTGAATTTTACCCACATCCATGTGCAAACCATATTTTAATCAAATTTAATTACACTTCCGTCGCACTAGTTATAAATTTTTATAAATTTGCTAATTTCATAACGGGGCTCATAAGGTAATCCACAGCAAGTTTACACAGTTAATATTTTACAAAATATCAATGTTTTATAACAAACAGCAAAATCAATTCAGGGATTCATAAGGGCTAATGTATACAATATCATAATCGTACACACGATGTGCGGATGTCTCGTTAAGAACTTTCAATGGGCTACCAACACGGGAACATTAGACGCCTGTGAAATTTCGTGAACGTTTATCGACACCAAAATTTTACCACGAGATTGTGCAATTAATGATATCTAATATTGCCGACGATGATTCCTAAGAATTCATAGTACTAAAGTTTTAATTTTCATCAAAATTTCTACAACATCAATATCACTTTTTACTCCTTTAAGTGTAATTTAGATACTGGAAAAAGAAGATATTACAATTTTAGTTTTCATGATCACCTTCAGATATTTTTAATTTTTTGATAGTTAAATAGATTTCACTTTCATTGATTGAATAAAGATTCGTTAAAATTTAGTACAAATCTGTATTGTAACATGTTGAAATCAAGTACCAAAGGTTTTCAAATAAGTAAACTATGGTAGAATACTATTTTTTACATAAAATTTTGTAAATATTTAAGTAAAAACCATTTTAATAATTAGTTGTATGTATAAATTGCTCACATTTCAACAATTGTAGTATAACAATAGTTTACATTTTAACTCATATCTGACCCTTGTTATCGTGTGAACATTTTAGAAGTCAATAATTCTTAGGTAATAAATTCAAATTTTTCTATTTTAAGTAAAATTATAATTATAATTTCTTTCGGTTAAAAATAAGCACTAAATAATTAAATCATCTTAAAAATTTCAATAGAATGAAATTGTTTTAGTATAAAAAGATTATAACCATGTTCATTGTATAATCTGATTTGCTAATAAATACAATTTGAATTTAGGATAAATAATACTAATAAATAAACTCATTAGTAATATTCTAGACAATTTGGATAGAAAATTAAATATTGAAGTATTATTTAAAGCCATTAACTAACTTTGCTAGTATAATATATTATTTTTAAATAATAATATAACGATACACATATATTAAACAAAACATGTTTATTTTTCTAAACAGTGAGTTTTTCTTTATTATTATCATTATTATTATTTAATATTCCATAATGATAACTAATAGAAATAAAATTTAAATACATATCTTATACACATGTTACATTTAAAAAATTATAATACAATCAAATTATAACAGTGAACCTTAATGCAGAGATCACAGCCAAAGAACAATATTACATATATATAAATATATATATATATATATTTATTATGTTTTGTTTAATACATACTAAAGAGGGCAATTTACAATGCAATATGTTTAATGGATCTAAAAACTTAATATAATATTCACACAAAATAAAAAATAAAATCTAACATGTAAATTAAATTAATTATATATTTATATATAGTAAAAGTATGCTATACATACTTACATTGTAAGAACATCTATGATATTACTATTATCATTTTGACTGCAATTAGAAATTAGTTGAGCAAAACGCATTTAAACAGTAGAATACTATTTAATATTATATACATAAGTGTAAAGATTATTTTTTTTTTTGTTTTCCTATTTTTACTTTGTTTTATTATATGTAATGTATGAATTATACATAAAGGTAAATATTTTGTAGTTATTTTTCTCAACAAGTTTTTTCATAATATATTAACACGAAAACTCGTACAAGAAATATTATTCTATATAAGTACATTAAACATATTACCAAATAATACTGTCAATTTTTAAATTAATAAACTTTAATTACAATAATAAACACACATTGTTTTCTGTTACTTAAATTACCTTTTGGCTGTTCAAAATATTTCAACAACATTACATTAATTTTTTAAGTCTACCTTATTTTCTACAAATAAATAAATAATAATAGTAATAATTATAATAATTATATAATAATAATAATAATAATAATAAAAAATCGAGATAAAAAAAGTTAGAATTTTTGAAAAATAAATAACAAAAATTTTAAATAAAAAAACAATTTTTACTCCTAAATATTTTGTACAGTAAATTTTGTTTTTACAGGATTTTCAATATTTACAAGAAAACATCTTAAATTATGGTAACCAATTTGAAATCATTAGCATTATATTTCAATAACAAATTGTTAATGCGTAAAAAAATAATAATAAAACTGTTAACAATATCATTAAATTTCTTAATGATTTTTTTTTTAACTAAATATAATTTGTGCACCTAATGTGCTAGAAGAAACAATTTGTACTCATTATAAATTATTTACACTGTTGCTATGACAATTATTAGATGTGCCATAGATGCTATTTGTTTCAATACAGAAGGATTAGCTGTTGATAGAACACTGTTGATATAGTCACAAGGTGGGAACATATGTACAATATATGCATTCTGAAACAAATAATAAAAATTATTTTTTAATTAAATGAAAATTAACCTTTTTTCATTATTAAATAATTTTTTAATACTTTCATTTAATATATTTATTTACCTGAGTGCTCCCAGGTGCTGTTATATTAATAATGCCAGCAGCTTGCTTCTGTTGTAGATAGGTAATAAACCCATTATGTAATGTGCAACTTTGCTGATTCCACTCTTCTTCAGTCATACCAATTGGCACAGCAATTAAGACACAACATTCGTCTTCAATCTAATAATTAAAAACACAAGAAATAAACATGAAAATTTTAATTAATAAAGTATTATTTGTTAAATATAAAATTTTTTACCTGCATCTTACGTGTTACGCCATCTAGTTGAGTTTGTTCCAATCTCATCCTTTGTGAAAGTTTAAGTTCTCCATCAATATTTCGTTGCAGTGAGTGCTCAGCCACTGCAGCATTTCCAAACAGATAATGCATCTCCACAAGAGCTTTATCGTTCTTTAGTGCAAGGGTGCCTTGCCAATAAATAGGATAGTTCTGAAACAATTTTTTTTTTTTAAGTTTATATATATATATATATATAACTATTATATATATAAATATATTACCTTTAACACTGAATTAATGGGGCGGTAATTGTAATGAATTGGCACAACTTGACCATAAGGAAGACTACCTAATGGATGATTTAATTGTCTTGAACTGATGTAATGTTGAGGAACATTAACATGCTGAATTCTATCAGGTATACTCTCTTCAGCAAGTCGTTTACGTAGTTCAAGAGGTGACATTTCATCAATTTCTGAAACTACTTTAACAGTACCTAGAATAGTTAAATAAATATATAATTGGTTATTTGAAATCATTATATCATTATTATCATAATTAATAATAACTTACGTGGTGGAATGTAAGCTCCCAAAGAGTCTCTTATATAATGTGGATATAAAAGCTGTGGATGCATATAATGGTGTGCTGAAACCATGTTTATTGCAGCAGGATCAACACTTGTGTCATATGCTATTGTCTGACCAGGTAATGATGGATGGGGTGATGGGCTTCTCATAACTATACATCTAGAGTTATCCATTTTTGAACCATCAAAGCCTTTAGGACAAATTATCTAAAAAATATAATAAATAAATATTAATTAAGTATGGAATTATTAATGATGGAAAAATCCGTAATGGGATTTTGAGTGTAATTTTTATTAGTTATAATTATAATTATTTATTACTTATTTAAATACTTAAATAAGCAGAAGAAAACTTTCTCTAAATTACTATTATTTTAGAAGAAATTAAGTGATCAACAATAAATCAATCACTCTGTATTAATTATTAAGAGTTTTATGAAATTCTAACTTCAGAATTAATTGTTAAAACCGAATTTTTTTTACAATAAATCGGATTTTAAGACAATCAAAGTTTATTAAGATTACGATTTATTTATTTGATATGGTGAATACAATTTTACATCATTATTTATGATAATGGAGTATTATATTAATTGATTGCAGGCTAGTTGGCATAAGCAACATTTTTTCCCTAAAAATATGAAAGTAACTTATGGATACTTCAAATCAACTAAATCTGAAATTTTTTGATAAAATATCGCTTATGTCAATTAGCCTGCAAATAGTAAATGTTTTACTGTACAACAAACAAATTTCTCTAATTAAAAAACATTTATTTTTGTAATACTTACATTGGGTGGTGGCACTGCTAAACCATGCAGATTTTGAGGTGGTTGAGGTGACTGTGGAATATTTCTAGAAGGAGGACTTAACAAACCCCTTGATGGAGAGTTTACTAAAACTCTAATAGGCGGACTTAACACATTTCTCATTGGAGGACTTCTTACACTTTGAGCATGTGCCAAAGGTGATTGAAGTGGTAAATGTGAAGAAGAATTAGAATTATTGGCCTCTAAAGATTGTGATGATGTATAAGCTTGCACAATATGTCCTTTAGGTGATAATAATTTTGGCAAAGGTGGTGTGCGACTAATAGAACTTAAATGGGTTTTGATAGGTGGATGCATAACTGCAGACTTGCATATTTGTTGATGATTTGACCCGGGTTGATTTATTTTGCTAATATTTGCTTGGGGTTTGAAAGGAGGGGGAGATGGTGCCATGACAGCAGTAGACTTTACTATATTTGTAGGTGCTATTACAGAAGCTGTTATATTTGGTTTTACAAGGCCAATTGGTGCAGAATTTGCAGTAGTCATAACACATGGTGTTTTAGCTACATTAGACATTCCAGGTGTAACAGCATATGTTGTTGTAGTTGCAGGAAGTATATTATTTGGTGTTACTGCTAAAGCTGGAATAGTATTACTACTCTTAGGTAGAGTAGGTGTCTTTTCAATACGCTGTTTCTTTTCAGGTGGTTCATCAGACATGAACTTCATTCCACTGTCACTATCACCTCCATCTTCAATTGGGACATATTGTCCTTCTTCAGACTCTTGCATAGCAATTAGTAAACCACTAACAGGATCAATAAGTGTAGTTGTCTCAGAAGTAGTAGATGAAGCTGAAGATGTAGATAACGTTGAAATTGAAAGTTGATTTTTATCATCATTCTGATCATTAGATGGATCAGTTTCTATTTTAGAAGTTGGTTGAGGCGATTCAGCTTTTAATTTCTTTCCATTTAATTGTTTTATTCTTCGCGGAGAAGTTTCTAGACTTAACAATGGTACAGTTTGAGGTTTAGAGCGAGTAATACGCCTAGTACATGGCCCACGAGCAACTTCATCAATTGTTTCCTCTAAAGTACTCTTACTACCATCTTTTTCCTATAATGTTAAAATAAAATACATTAATAAAATAATTTTTTATATAAATGAATTGTACTAAAAATAATTACTTATAACCTAAGATATATCAGAGATAATATAATTTTTAATAAATAATGCTTTAATATCTCATTAAACACTATATTGTTAACATCTAATAGAAAATAATTGATTAATTATATTGATATAAATCTTAAAATAATAATCACCTGAAGTCTTCTAGATTTTCGTGTCAAAGGTGAAGTACTAGCTAAAGCTCCAGGTTGAGGGGATGTTGCAACATTAATTGGAGTATTCATGATTGGAGGTTCTGGAGATTTACTGTATTTTTGATTAATCTTTTCTTCTTCATCAGTAAATTCATAAACATCTGTCAATGAATTTTGTTGAGACATATTTGACGTTACTAAATTTTGACGTGTTTTACGTGAAGTTACAACACAGTTACTTCCACGGTTACCTCGACCTCCTCTACCACCTCTTCGTCTTCCTCTTACAGTTGAATCTAACGAATAAGTTAAATTATTAGTTATGACTATTATAATTAAAAGTATTAAATAAAAATCTTACCTCTATCAATCTTAGACATATCTTTGATAAATTCATCTTCTTTTTTTATTCTAGCAGCATCAAGTTCTTTAGGTTCACAACTACTTTCTCCAGGGCTTGCAAATATTTCATTAGTGTCCTCGATTTTAGGTGTTAATGGTGCCACAACTAAATCTTCGGGTGACTCCATATCCACAATTTTTAATTTAACATCATGATTTTCAACTTTGTTTTCAATTCTGTTTTCATCTTTTTCTTTGGCAATAAGTGCTTTCTTTAACGGCATCATTCTTGGTTCTTTAGTCAAATTCAAAGCTACTTCATTTGCTTTAGCTCGCATTTTCTCATTAATTTGTTCAACAATACGTTCTAAGCCTTTTGCTTTAGGATGTTTCGGCATAAATTTATCATCAGTCTCAGATACAGCTAGTTCAATATTTGGCGATGGTAGAGATTTAGTTTGACTTTGGGCTAAATTGGAAACATCATTAGCTTCTAACTTTTCATCAGAGACAAATGATTTTTTAGCAAAATTTATTATAGATGTTTGACTAGATAGTGTATCTTCAGAGGGGCGATTAGATTTTTCAATGATTTCTTCAGTGTGTTGTTTTTCTAAGTTAGAACCAACTGTTGATTTATCGCATTCAGTAATAATTTTTGGAGAAATAATACAACTTTGAGTATTATTAGTATGTTGTAAAACTGATGGTTGACTGATAAATTCTTGTTTAGGTTCAATAGGTAATGGATTACAGGATATAACAGATTGTTTTAAAATCGATTTAGTCGATATTTGAGAATTTGAATATTTGACAACAGACACATGATCTTCAGTTTTATGTTCTAATTTGGGTGTTTTATGAACTGTTTCGGCAGTTTCTTGGTGTAGAACTGGTTTAGGCTCAATTAATGGTTTGGCATAATTTATATTCAAAGGTCTTATACTAGTTTGTTGAATAACCATCTGTGGAAGTCTAAAATTATGACTTAAGGGAGGAGGAGACAGGGGTTTTACATCAGTGTGTTTAAGAGATGGTACTTCTTCACTAAATTTTGATTTTTTTTCAGCAATTTTAGATTCAAAATCAACCATTTCAGATTCTTTTTCTGAATATATTACAGGATCACTTGGTTCTAATTTTTCATTGACTACTTCTAACTTTTTCATACTAGTTGAGTTTCCAGATGATTCTAATACTTTATTTTTACTTTCATCGTCTATTGAATTAACACTATTTTCATCATCGGTATCAATTTGAAGTTCACTATCTGAAATAGGAGTATCTGGTTTAGCGGATCTATCTGAGTAAGAAGAATCGCAAAAATCTTGTCCAAATGATGCTTCAAGTAATGCAGCAACAGCACCCTCAGTTTCTTCTTGGGATATTACAGGAGTTGTTTTTTCCTCTGTGGAAGACAATTCAACATGGTCTGATTCTTCAATTAAACATTCAGGAGTTTCAGAAATACTTTTAACAGCAGTTTCATCGTCCATCTGTGATCCAAAACCAATAATTTCCCTTTGAATTGGTTCAAATGTACTAGCAGATCGAAATAATGATACATCCTCTTTTGACTCATCTAATTTTCTAAACATTACTTCAGTTTTAATAGTGTCATCATCTCCTTTAAAAATAGTAATTGTTTCATCTTCAGGGCCTTTAGAATCATCAAAATCAAAAAATGAAGAAAATACATTCTCTCTTTCTGGAGTGATAGCTACACCACTATTAGGAGCAACAAATTCTTCTTCGGGTTTTTTCTTAGATTCAATTATAGTTTGGAGATTATCCATCACTTTTATTTCTTCAAAATGTTTGGTTTCTTTAGGTAATCTTTCATCTATACTTAATAATAAAGACTTATCATTTTTCATTTCTTTAATATCATTTTTTCTATCGACTATTAATTGTTTTTTCTCTTCAATTTCAACGTCTTTGATGTTGTCTTTTAATTCAGTTTTACGATTTTTATAATCTTCTTTATTTTCATCTTTTCGATGATCTCTAGTTTCATCTTTATGATCTTCTCTATAAATTTCTCTTTGTTTTTCTTTAAGTTCTGCTCTGTGATCATCATTCAATTCAGATTTATAGTCATCTTTTCTTTCAGCTTTACGGTCATCTCGCTGTTCATCTTTACAATCATCTTTTCTGTTATCTTTATGATCGTCTCTCCGATCTTCTTTACGATCCTCTTTACGTTCGTCTTTTCTTATTTCTCTGCATTCATCTTTACGTTCATCCTTAAGTTCTTCTTTTGTTCTTTCTTTGTCCTTCTTTCTTTTCTTTTTCTTTCTAGTTACATCATCAACATTATGAGATAGTGATTTTAATACATCATTTCCATACTCGTATTTTTTAATGTCAATTTTTGGTTTATTTTCTTTTCGTTCAAATTCAGTATCAGAGTCAGTTCCAAAAACATCAGATACACTCCATTTATTGACAATTGTCTTATCATTGTCTTCGTCTGATAAAGAACCAAATATATCTTGCATGCGTTCATTAATATTAGATTTGCGACTAGTAGAATGCTTTTTCTTTTTCTGTTTAATAGATCTAAGAGTGCTATCAGAAGCATTGTCAACTGATGACATTCTTGAATAGTCTGATTTGGGTTTCTTCTGTTTCTTTTTCTTTTGATGACCATTATAGATCTGAGCTTCAATACCATTTTGAATTCTATCAAAACTAAATGAACTTTTACGAATAAATGCATCATCACTATCACTGCACTCAGACTGAATTCTGGACTTAAATTTGGATGACTTTTTAATTTTCTCATTTTCTGAAGAATCTGATACTCTTTGAGATTTAATTCTTTCATTTTCATACGATTCTGATATTCTTTGTTTAAGTTTTTCACTTCCATATGAATCTGAAACAGTTCTTTGAATTTTTGGTCTTTCATTTTCAGAAGAATCTGAAACAGGTCTTTGATTTTTACGACGAAAGTAGTCATCATCATCATCTGAACTAGTTATCATAAGTTTTGAAGAACGTCTAAGACCTCTATCAGAATCCGAATCCCCATCATAAGATGCCGATCTCTTTTTCTCTTCTCGTTTTGCTCGACTTTGCTTTAATTGGCTGAATTTTTCTTTCAGTTTTTCTTGACGTTTTTCTTCTTCTTGTTTTTGCATATTTTTGGTGGATCTAGCTTTTACCTTATCATACATAGATACATAAGGCTCATCAAGCACCACTTCAAATATTGAATGGTTTTTCCTTCGTTCTCTGGCTTCTTCGTCTTCATCATCATCATCCGTTTCAGTAAGATTTGGAGTTTTAATCATTTTTCTTTCATCTTTTTTCTTTTCAATTTTCTTTTCATGATAGTCTTTCTTTTGATCTTTATTTTTGGCATCTAAAATTTTAGATATAAATGAAATGTGTTTTTCAGAGTTCTTTTTCTGTTTGTCTTTTGAAATTTTATTTTCTTGTTTTGAACGTTTGGAATCATCTAAATTTTCTGAACTATCACTCATCCTTCTCTTTGAAGAACGACCTGTCGAACTATTACTACTTATACTGTTTCTATCTATTCTTTTATCTTTCTTTGGCTCTTTATCTTCATTTGCTTTACAATCTGAATCAGTGGCAATTACTTGATGTGATTTTTCATCCTCTTTGACTTTGTACTCTTTTGTTTTTTTACTGTTTTCATGCTTTTGTTTACCATTTTCGTCAAGACTCTTTTTTCTTTCTTTATGTTTTGATGGATCTTTATCACGTTTTTCTTTTTTCTTTTCTCTAACTTTGTCACTGTCATCTTTTTTATCAGTTTCTTTACAATGAGAAAACTCTTTCTTTCTTTCTTCTTTTTTTAATTCAATTTTTTTATCTTGTTTGATTGTATCTTTTTTCTTTTCGGAATCTTTTATTTTACTACCGTTCAATAAAAGTGTTTCTTCCTTCTTCTTATTATTGTTAAGACGGTTAATTTCAAACATGTTAAACTCTAATTCCTTAGATTTAACTTCGAGTTCTTTTGATTTAGAAGAACATAAATTCTTTTTCAAATCAACCTCCTTTTTCTCTTTTAATTTAGATGTATCTAAATCAATAGATTTCTTTCTTTCATGTTCTTTCTTTTTTATAACTTCATCTTTCTTTTTATCTGTATCTGAAGTAAATTTGCTAACTGATTCATTAGAGCTAGTTCTTTCTATTTTAACTTTTACATCCTCAGAATCTGTCTTTTTCTGAACATTGTCAATAGATGAAAGTAAAATATTTGCAATTGTATTTTCTGCAGTAATGAGATCAATTTTTTCTTCATCTATGTTACTTATAGAAGAAGGTGGAGGTTGTGGAGGTTCAGGTGGTTTTATTTCTTCAGCTAATTGTTTTAATTCAGTGTGTTCTTCTTGCTTAAGTATTACATCTTCACACTTTTTGGGTTCAATAGAGTTCCTAGCTTCATCAACACTCTTTGTTTTATCACTAGAACTAACATGAAATGGACTAGGATGAACAACAGTTTCACTAGAACTTTTTCTTTTGATGACAAATCCATCTAAGAGCTTTTGTTTGTTTATTTGTTCTAATTTAATTTTTTCTTCTTCTTCTTTTCTAAAATCACTAAACCTTCTACGATCGTAAGAGTCAACTAACCTGTAAGTTGGTTCACTTTCTTTTCGTTCAAATGTATGTAACCAATTTTTAGTATATTCATCGCGAATTTTACTTCTATAAAATGCTTCTGGACCGTCTTTTATTTCAGCATCTTTATGTATTGGATGTCTAGGGTCTTTGGTATTTAATATATCGGGTACATATCTATTGTCATTAATTGTACATATATTTTGTTTGGTTAAAAATGATCCTCTCGAATCAGCTGATAATCTAGGATCAGCAACAGATAAACGAGGATCAATTAACAACCTTGGATCTGATGGAAGTCGAGGATCTATGGGTGAAGTTCTACAACTTTGAGTAGTTGTAACTGATTGAGGATGACTTGGAAATGGATACTGTGTTTTAACAGTGGCTGGCGATGAAGCTGGAGGAGATTTTGAAGAACCACTACTTGATGGTGTTAGAGGTGAAAATGAACCCAGTTGTTGATGTCGGAAATTTTGTAAATTAGGACTTGTCCTTGTTGGAACAAATTCTTTAGGTATATATTTATCTGAGAAGTTTTCGAGCCTTTTAGAATCTTCGTCAAAAACACTTGGTTTAGCCAATACTGATTTGACAATGTCTGATGGTTCTAATTTATCCACTGTATCTAACAGTTTATACCTAGAGCGTAATCTAACGGAAGAATCAAGTTTCAATACACTTGTTCTGGAACCGTTCCACTGTTCATATTTTTCATCAAGACTTCTCAACCTCTCTTCTAGACCGGGCGCACCAGGATCAGACGTTTGGGAATCATCAGAATTTGATGACTGCGGCCTTCTTGGAGAACTGAGAGGTGGGCTGAGCAGAGGGTTAGAGACGTGCACAGCAAATCTGGGCAATGGTAGCGAGATCGGTACATGAGATCTAGGAACTTGTGTTGGAGGAGTGAGACTCTCCGGTGGGCGTTCATCACATAAAGGAGTGCCAGAACGGCTTTTTACTTGCTTGGTTTTTGATGAATCATTTAAAATTTCATCACCAGAACTATTGCAATCTTCAAGTTGTTCCAATAAGGAGACACGCTCTTTTTGTAAATTATGCATATCTTGAGGATTAGGAACTGAGCTTGAGTTACTTCGTGGTTCATCAGAATTCCTAGGGTAACTTTTATCACCAGCAGCACTACTACACGATGATGATGGAGTTTCAAAACCTCGAATAGCAAGACCATTATTACTACCAGGAGATAATTGAACAATATTATCTTGTTGCTGGCTAGTAAACCTAGGACTCAGTTCACCAGATGTTTTATCCAAATGTTCATAAAACCCTTGCTGACACTCTCTGGATGCAAAGTCTACTTGTAGTTTTCTTCCTTTCATGATAGCACCACGCATCTGAGTAACTGCTAGCTGTGCATGAGTGATCTGGAAATTAAATAATTATTTACTAACTTATTTCCTTAGAAATAGTCAAACAGTATCTCTAGAACACTGTTAAACTATAAAAGTAAACTACCTGCTGAAAAAATACTAAAGCATGTTCTCTTGATCGATCAATCACACAATGAGTTACACTGCCAAACTGATTGAAGTGAGATGCAAGGTATTTCTCACTAACAGATTCTGCAACACCATCAATCCAAACACAAGTGGTCGCAAGAGATTTACCAAAACCAAGATTTATACGGTTTTGTCCCAGATATTCTCCATCAAGTGTCCGCATAGCTTTAACAACACTAGTAATATCAACATATTGACAAAAAGCATATGTTCCTGTACTACTGCCATTGATATTATTCCCTTTTTTTATATCAATTTCCTAAAAAAGTATTCATTACATTTAACTTCAAAATCATTAAAAACTCGTCATAATGATCATAAATTAAAACTTACTATAATTTCACCAAAAGGCTCAAAATGTTTCCTCAATTCAACAGCAGTAATATCTTTTTCTAGGTTACCAATGAACAGAGTTCGGGTTGCTTTAGGATGAAACTCATCCAGCTCCGTCTCATAAGGTCTAGATTAAATACACAATTAAAAGTCAATCATATTTCTATTTTGAAAACAAAAGAATAATAACCACCTATAATAAAATTATACTATACCTGCTTTCATTGTCGTCGACATCTTTGTATCCTTGGTATGCCGATACCTCGATTTTGGAACCAAAAAAGGATTTGTCGTGAGACACTTGTACAGCTTTCTCCACATCATCAGTCTTTTTAAAGAACACCAAGGCGTACCTATCGCACCCTTGGCCCACCACTTTGACACACGTCACTTTGCCGTGCCTCTTGTACTCGTGGTACAAACCGTCTTTTAGACTAGTATCTATTTATCAATATTGGTAAAATAAATAAAACAACGTAAAAAAAAAATATATATATATATTAATTCACTTACCACTAGACCTCAACGGTAGGTTTTTTATACAAATGGCGTGATGCCTTTTATGTTCGGAAACGGTCTGCGTCAAGCCCCCTAGGTTCGGTAACTGTACGCCAGATACGTGGGACGGAACAGCGCTGCTCTTCGAGCTACCATGATGGCTGTAGTAAGAGCAAGACAATATTAATTAAAAAATAAACACATTTCAGTGCGCTGATGGATCATGTTATCTTTTCTTACCTATGACTCGAAGAAGATTTATCAGATAATGGGGGATCTGGACTAGGACTGCGTGGTAGCTGTGGTATAGGACTGGGCGACGAAGACGAACTACACGAACTACTCGCTCCTGAATGACTTCCGGTTGAACCGGAACTCGAAGGCGAACCTGAACGATCTTCACTACACCCCCTAGACTCACTATAATAACAAACAAAACCATTCGAAATGAGTTTTCATACTCATATGCATACAAGAAGACAAGACATAAGATTTTTCAATATCACGTAAATACGATAAACAACAGACAAAAACTGTAGACTACTAAAAAACATAGCCTATTAGCCATGGCATACCTTGGAGGTTTGAGGTGTTTATTTCGGACGATGATTAAAGGCGGTTCCACTCGCCTGTCTTCCGAATAGGACAAATCCGGCGAGCTGCTTAGATGATGAGTGTACCTCGGATTGCCTGAGTCGTATCCCCAGCCGCCTACACGATGATGGTGACCTCTACTTGAAGCGACAACGCTAAAATAAAAAATAAAAATCGCTTAAGTTGTGCGTTGCCAAAACAGTATAGAGTGACCTGTTGCTGTACATTCGTATCACAGTTACACCACCTACGAGTTATTAGGTTTCCGTAACGATTAAAAATTTTAATCAAAACTCGTTGCTCGATTGATCACATTCATGACGTGTACATTTACTGTTCGTGCAAACGAATAGAAAAACAAAAATAGTGTTTCAAATATAAACTTTGTATTTCTAGAGAAGATATTCGCGGAGCAACGGCGCAAACGAGGCAATAGCGAAATGTCGAAAGAACCCCAGGGAACTGTTGGAATACTAATGGGGCTGTGCAAGACCAGGACTTTAGTCCCTTCCCGCACACCCCTTCGCTTGCATCCTGTTACCGCCGCCGTCGTTCGCTTGTGCCGTAAACACCAACAAATCAATACTGCTGCTTCTATACAATACACACACAAGTGCGACAGTTGCCTATTATTTCCGCGATAATAGTAAAAAAAAAAAATTGGCACCCCGGTTAGTTATTATTTTGTAGCTAATATAAAAAACAAAAAAAAACCACAGTATTCTACATCACGAAAACGAATGAACGTGGTCGTGGGCGACCCTAACCTAAACGAGACGACCGGACAAACTTATAAAAAAAAAATCAAAGAATTCAGTGAAAGACACAAATAATCTCTGGTGCTTTCGTAAATTAACAAAAAATACGGAAACGAAATGATTTTTCTCATATTTTACGGCATTTGGTAAAATTGAAAACATTTTTTTATTATTGTAGTCAACATTTTAAAATTGTAAATCCAACAGACACTTTTGCTCAACCTAAAATATGAGCTGAATTCCATTTATTTACTTGAATAAATTAGTATACTTGCAAAAGAGAACCTGGGCGCAAAATAATATCTAAACACGACATAGAAAAAAAAAAAAAAAAGGTTATCGAAATCAGTAGTTTANACGAAAAAAAAAAAAAAAAAAAAAAAGGTTATCGAAATCAGTAGTTTACGGAAACTCGTGAATGGAGAGGCGCAGCCGCCAGCCGCTTCAAACTTGTAGTTGTGTTTCAAAAACACAAAATGTAATTACACAGCCAGAATCATCGCTATAAGTTTCTTAACAATAAATCCAATAGATCCAGAGGAGTAGGATCCAAAACTTATAAATAATAACAACGCTACTGCATATGATAGTTATACCTGTCAAGTGATGGGTACGCCCTAAAGACGGTTCGGTCCCGGGCTCGACTCCGAAGTGGATCTGGAGATGCTTGGACAGCAGACACGACATGATAGCCAGCGGGGGAAGGTCGTCCGCGATAGCCAGCGTCTCGTTCGCGTTCGTAAAAATGACTAGAACGTTCAAAGCTGCCGAGTTCCTCTAATGGAGACCTGTGAACAAAAAAAAAAAAAATTAATTATAGATGTTGTACAAAGAAGATAGGAACCATTTATAAAAATCAACCACAATTATAATAATTAGCCTGATTCTTCTTCAAATTATTAACATTTAAACCGTTTCACGTTACGTTGTGTATATTTTAAATATTTTATAACCTGACGCCAAAGTGAAAGTAATAATAACTGGATTCGATCGAAAATAAAAACACTGGTACGCATTCAATGGCTGAAAAATGGGTACACCACATTAGAACTACACACTTTTTATTGATTTATACAGGTAACTGTAGCGGAAAAAAAAAATAATCACATAATACTCAATATTTTGAATATTGTAAATTATTTCAATTTATTCGTAGTTTGTATGATAAATTCGACTTGAGATTTCTAAAAATAATAAAACGTATAGATTTACACTCGGATGTATTACACACACACAGCAGAGAATTCAAGACGATAGTTATTTCATCAACATGGCAAAAACAAAAATATTGTATTACTGACATGTTATTATTTTAAATAGATAATAACAGTTATCTGCGTTACAGACAAAATATTAGTCAGTACAATGTTTGTGTTTAAAATACATGAATTAATTTTTTTGTTGCAATACAGTAAGTACTAAGAGTAAGAAATTTTAGCAGCAAATTTTTTTAACCAAAAACGAGATTACTTAATTTTTTTTCTAGTAGGCACCGTTGATTTCAACAATTGAAATAACCATTGATAAAATAATTCTTGGATCATCGACGATAACAGATCCACACGTTTAAATTAATCACCCGATGGCTAAAATATCATTTTAATCAAAACTAATTAACAAATGGTTGAATTAAAAAATATAAATGTACTTAATCTAAATTAAAATCTCAAGTTGTAGAAATTATACTTTTTCTGAAGCAAGTTTAATTCTTTAAAACAATTTTTTTTTTTATTAAAAAATATAATAATTGATTAAATTCATTACCAAAATGATTATATTCGCTTAAAAATGTATTTATTAAATTTAGTTACCAACAAACAAAATGCACCATACTTAAAATGCATGCCTAGCAAACAAATAAAATCTATTTTTGTACTTGTAAATGTGTGACAAGGCGCACTGTAAGGTTAAGTAAATATAAAGAAGTATTTTTTTACATGTGTACAATTAAAAAAAAAATCCCGGTAAATATATTGAACAAAATAATAATACCGAAAAATAGATTATTAATGGTTAGGTATACCAAACTTACCCGGAAACCTAAATAAACTTTAATTGTTATCCTACAAACAAAACTTTTACATTTTACTATTAATGACATACCTTAAACAGAACTTTCATGTACATATTTTCTAGAAATCAAAATTTTCATCACAAATTAATAAAAATGCAACAAATAGAATTTATAACATTATTATTCTCTATTATATTCAATCCGTGAAACGTACTTCTTAGTAATTTATACAGGAACTTTGAACTCGGCGAAAAAAATACCTTTGCCGATATGATTAAATAATAAAAATAAAAGTCAAACAGAGACAAATATAGTTCGATGAAAGGTCGAATGCATTTTAAACAAGTGGGTTTTGAATCAATTTAAGTTACAAAAAACACAACTATTACACTGTCAGATTTATAATTGCTTGAACATGAAAATTAAATTGTTAGGTAAGCCAATGGTTTGGTAATTTATCACACAATATAATGCACCACAATGTACATTTTATGTTGGGACATGCCATAGAGCAATAGTTTGGTATGCTTGACTTTGACCAGCTTTGATAAGTAACAAAATTCAAAAGGTAAGAAATACTTTAAAGAAATTTCAAAATACACTCACCATTGAAAATAACGTTTCACAGTCATTAAGAAATCAAACTGCATACTTTCCAAGAGTTTAACAAATAAGCATTTTTAAACGTAAAAAATAAAGGTTGCATTAGGATATTTCAAATGCCAATATAAATCAATCATAATTAACCGATGATGAAATTTTAATTGAAAAATGACGAAAGTTCTAAAATGAAATGCCAGCGACTAACAATAGTCGAAATATTTTTTTTGACATAAAACTTAAAAATTAAATATTCGGCTCGAATTTAACATTGATAAATTTTCTTTCGTGGTTTACAATCAAAATAATTGATTGGCTAATTTTTGTTAATGGATAATTAATGTCAAATACGGTCTATGGTGAAAACGGGTATATTTTCAAACTGTAAAGTTTTGTCATTTTACAACGAATATTTAATTAATAACGCAAATAAATATAAAGATATTTAATAAATAATATAAGATTACATGAGCATTTAAGCATTTATTTATACTTTCAGTATATGGCAATAAGTGTAATTTCACATATTTCTTTTTTCTTTAAATAGCTAATATTATCATACCAATTAATATATAATAATAAATAATGCCCGATAATAGTAAGTGATATTTCTGATATAAGTCAATTGCTGTCAACTACGCGAAACAAAAAATAGAGGAATAAAAACAATGGCGTTTGCCTGAAAAATACGTATCATGGTAAATTGAGTACTTTCAAAGAAATTCTTAATTAAAAAATACTGGACCGACGAGGCGTTTTTTAATTGAGATAAATTCAATTGCAATAATAAAAGTAAAATAAAAACATCAAGTTGTATACGTTCACATACTATGAGGACACGGCAGAGATGTTCATTAGGCCTTCACACCTTAACGACCGACACGAGAACAGAGTGCGAACAACGAGAAAAAAAAAAAAGTATCGATACAACACAAAGTAATACAATAAGAAAACCGTCGCCCTGTTGTTGTTTTCGGGGTCCAGAGGATTTGCAGGCCAAGAGACAAAAGGCGAACGGCGTGACGGAGTGAAAAAAAAAATAGCAGCGACGTCGTCGATCGTCAAGAGGTCTTCGCTCGAATAAAATCGCTAAGGAGAGGCTGGGCAGAGACGATGGCCAACATCGCGTAACATGTTGGTGAACGAGTCAATATATATATATATATAACACGTATACAGTTTATTGTTATTATGGAAAAAATCGGTCAAACAGAATGATAGGAATAGTGGGGGTGATGACGAAGGTGAAGATCCGCGGGTGGAGAAGTCGACGGCGGCCACGTTACATTCGACGGTTTCGCGGGCTAAGAAAATAATGTACGTACTCGGGACGGGCAACTCCAATACGACGCGGGTACGGGACCGGCCGACGAGCCGAACAAGACACGACAGTTGAATGAATTTGGCAACAACTACGGGGCCGTCGGCGAACGTGTTCTCTCCGCTCATCGACAGCCAGTCGCCCAGCATTGGCCGCCGCGGTCAGTTGACGTCGCGCGGTCCGCAATCCATCAACGCGCCAAAATTAAAAACTACAAATGTGACCAACGCGTTCGATGATAAAACGAAACGTTCTACTGCTCTTTTTATTTTAAAGGGTTTCGCGATGAACATAATTACACACTTTTTTTCCCCCGTCAATCGTTCGACTTTTGCACACAATGAGACAAGAGAGAAATTATAAAAATTTGTGAAAGCGGCGACGGCTTTGTTGAGCCGTCTGTCGCCATCGTCATCGCGCGCGCAGTTGGGGCAATAGGGAAAGCTCCCACGAAATCGAGTTCAGTGCACTCGATGGCGGCAGCGATTCGAACAAAATATTCACAATATTGTTTAGCAGCAATATGTTCGGAAAACGGTTTTGCAAAAATAAATGTTCACTCGATTACATAACGACCAGTGATGAATGAACTTCCCGTCAATAAAATGTCGACTCAAAGCTATTAAATTGGATCATCTACTAGACTTCAAAACACGTTTTATTATTATTATTATTTTTTTTTTTTGTAAAAACAAAAAATTATACTGCAATATTTTATAGTCGAATAATTAAAACCCCAAAATATCAACACGAGAAGAACCGGAGATTTTACAGGGCATACGCTACAATATTGTTTTAAACAGCAACTATTAATGCTAAAAAATATGAAATCGTTATTCGTTTGCAACACACGCGTATCACGTGACTGTTAATAATGGATTTTTAGGACCTAAAACCTTAGGGAATTACCTGAAACGCCCACAAGAAAAAATCCGGCACGGGTTACTAATATTGAGTTTACAGCGCGTGCAAGTACATACACTCAATGCTAAATAGTAAACAGTTTCAATGAATTAAAATGGTTAGACATTTCACGAATAGTACACAGTGTATTTTTTTTTCTGCGAATTAGAAGACCTTCAAATGAATCTTTTTTAGTATAACCTGTTAGACAGTTTACTATATTTGTAAACATCAGTGTTGTCAGTCGATAGTTGTATGTGCTCATTTGCCATTAGTTTCTTTGGGCGAGGGATTGTCTTTGCCAGTCACTAGTCTTGTTTAGTTCTCATATCATCACATATTAATGATATTTCGACATATTAGAATAATGCAAAAAAAAATAACTTTTAAACAAAATAGATATAAGATCTCACAATATGCAGTACACCATTACGTCCATGAAAACATTAATCGAATGGTTGTATCGCTCACAATTAAGGAAGTTATTATTAGAGTTCATTTTTTTCTAACATTATGTAAATATAAAATAATACATTAATACGTAAATATTTAAGTAGGATGATGCAAGTAATCGAATTTCAAAGTAATTCCGTACGTACGACTAAAATATTATTTATGACTTAAGTAAATTATTAATATTCGTTATTCAAGCCCAATATAACGTTACTTAATCTATGCATAAATAACATTTCATAATTAACAGTAATAATTATGACATTAGAACATTATGAGGTACAAATATTAATGAAAACTGTAGAATTTAAATTTATCTGTCCAAGACAAAATGTGTTTAAATGAATTTACTTAGGATTACTACGCCAGAAGTACTTATCAAGATAATTCATCGATAACTGTTGCACAAGCAAGAGAACTCATCAAAGTGGTATTGAAAACACAACGCAATGTACTAGTTGAGCATTAACAAAACCGAGATTATATTACACTAGTGATAAATACTTGGGATGCGTGCAAAGGCTATAGTAACAAACGAGTTTGTATTTTAAAAAACTAGATAGTATAACTCAAGTCGGTTGTTAGACGAATAAAATTAGAACAATCTACTATAAAATAAATCTAATGATGAGAAATAGTATCGAATGTTAATTTTACGACATTATACTCGCTAATTTATCAAATTAAATACAAACTTAAAGACCAAAGTGTGAAATAATTATAAATGTCAGTACGATCACCTAGTTAGACTCGACATTCATAGGTTTAGAAGCCAAAATACATAAACCCTAATGGTTGTCATAATTATTTTCAATAAAACTTGATAATGATTGATTCCTCTCAAAGTACTAATTATTAAAATATAATTGAAACGCGGTTTAATCAATTTTCCTTAACGTCAGCGGCGCGCACTCATACAAGCGTGGAACGTATTGAAATATAATTGATTGTTGTTGTCCTCTCATCAATGTTTAATACGGCGTGATGATAAAAACAAAATTTCTCAAACTTCTGTTTACATTTCTAGGTTCATTACCATAATAAAATAACCAATTTTCTATAATCGTTCTGTATAGCGTCGTAGCAAAGGAACCGAATGACAAACTACGGTCGGGTGTTAATAGAATAGACAAAATTAATGACGTGCAACGTTTCATAAAATATTATTTCCGCGATTAGCTATTAAGACATTTTGTTTATTGACACAACCAAGGCAAATGTGATAACTATTGCACGTAGTTGCTCGTCTAAATCACAAAACTACTGTCCTAATGGATAAGGTCGTTTAGAAAAGATAATTAAATAACAATAATTCGCTATCACAACACGGTTATGTTTTGGTTCGCATAAATCGAAATGATTTCATCTTAAATATTCTTTTTTTAACCAATATTACGTCACAAAACACAACCGATAATAGAGTGTGATGCATTTTCAAATGCTACTGAACTGAAGGGCTTATAGGAATAACAGTAGTTGACGCAACCCGTTTGGGACAAATTTGAGCCAAAACGACATTACTGCTCTAATATTATTCTTATAAAAAATAAATAATTTTATATCAATGAAAAAAAATTACTTTTTAATATTCCGCCGAAGACAAATTTTAAACCTACCAATAAAACTTGGGATCGATTTTTATTACTAGCTAATCAAGTCGTCTTCTAAATGGAAAAAATAATATTAAACGCAATGCGCATAGGAAATGTATTTGGCTGCATAATTTGTAGACGTTGGCAAAATGGGTTTTTAATAGGTTTTCCACTCGATAATTTTTAAATGGTTCTAAATCTAAAATAACAGCTGAGTAATTCATATTTTTTTTTTTAAGCTAATAAATAAATCATATTTAGAAGAATATTTTTAAATTACAAGTTAAACACCACGTTAATCCATTTCATTTGTTTAAACTTGAAATTAAGAACAAAAAACTATTTTTACTACTTCGGTATTTCGAACCTTGATCTAAATAATTATTTTAAATACCTTACAGTTAAAATATTCCATTGAACTTCAAAGAGTTAAATTTTATTTTTAGAAAACGATCACGTTAAAATTCTACTCTTTTTAAAATATAAAATGATATTACTTCACGAGAGTTTTATTGTTAAATATAAGTAGCGAACAGTTAAAGAGAACAACTCAAAGATATAGATCTATAAGTAAAAATAAAAACCATACTAATGACTAGCCTGTACATTCTCAAATTATATTTCCTTAATGAAACTCTCTAATTGTCTTCATTGTAACTACACTACTGAGTACGTGTGTATTTAATTGTTCAGAAAATTGCACCAAACGTAAAATGGGAAAAGGTAAATAACTATGAATAACTTTATAAGAACCGAGTCCGAAAATTGCTCCGTTATTTTTTATCTTAAAGTATTATCGCGCACCATTACAACACACGGTTAAAATCGAATTAAAATGTGTTTATGCAATGTTAATGCGCCAACAACAGGGAAATAAGATCAATATTGAGGCCGGCAGTAGAAACAATTTCATGACAAATTTTTTCTAACCGAAATTTGATAGAATGGACTAAATACAAAATAACAGAAGGTGAGTAAACGCACACATGGAAAATACAGCTAAAACTCATATTGAACATTATAAAAACAGTGCCGTGTTCCTAATTAAATGACGTACTATTTTGCAAGCGACTAGGTCGTTTATTTTTATTAAACCAAGGACAATAAAAAAATATTTCATACCGTAAAAACAAAGAAAATTACATTTTTATACGATCAGATATGAAAGAAATAACAGTAAAGCTTAGATGACTCGAACGTTAGTATACTCAAAATATTAAAACTTTAAGAAACCATAAAAACTTAATGCGACTAAATTGATAAATATGAATAATTTCATGTTGTACACAAATAGTATTCTGCTTTTGCTAAATAAACAAAGATACGTCAAAAGTTAATATATCACAGATAATACACGATGTGGCTCATTAATATTATTGTTTATACACATCTATCGTTGAACAGTTCGAATAAACTAACTGCAGAGTTCAAGTTGTACGTTTCTCTTACCCGTGAATATACGGCCTAGTGGGGGCCGGATACAGGTGCGACGATATCGTCGGACTAGCCGATGGGATGGCGGCTGGCTCGTGGTATTCCGTGCTGAGACACCTGTCGTCCAGCTTTTGCTCCACGTTGTGCGCTTTCGAGGCAGACTTGATGTCCATAAACGACACGGTGGCGCACACGCCACTGCCGCCGAGCGCCACCTCCTCTTTCGATCTCGCCAGTATCTTAACGCTCTGCACGCGTCCATACCTGTAGAACAAAAAAAAAAAAAAAAAAAAAAAAAAAAAAAAAAAAAAAAAAAAAAACAATTAATACAAAACAACAATAATCGCACAATGATCGAAATCGGTGAAACATATGCTAGAGACGGGGAAAGGAGGCTAATAACAACAACAAGCGACGTTAATTATTTGTTGCTGTTATTCTTGGTGATATTTTTTAGCGACACACCACGGTATCTGGATGGATCGAGGCCGATGAACCAAAAAGAGAAAAGTTAGTGGGGGCGGCGACCGCCGCACACTCCTCCGGGTGACATCTACCACAGGGCGACCGTTTTCTACACCGAATTGTCAATCAATAAGCGTACACAGTTTTTTCGCTCGTCGTCGTCTCCGGAGGACAACGGTCGTGTTATTATTATTATTGTCGTCGGGCACACAACTGCGTGACGCCCATAATACCGGCCCCGTGCGTTCGTCATAGATACACTGGTAGTTATTTATCCTGTTAAAAAAAAAGAAACACGTTTGCTGCACACACAGGACACGCACTATAAGATGTCCCCAGCGAACGGCTCACACGACAATTTTACATACAACAATCGTCATGGTAGTAGTAGCAAAGTTACACACACAATTTCTAAATAATACAAGTAATTCATTTTACACAATTCAATGAATAAGTATCGCCGTGATCGATATTGAACATCGTTGAAGGTCAAAAACTGCAAATGCTAAGCGACTGTGTGCCACGAGACACTCTTTTTAACCGCAAAAAAAAAAAAGGAATGAACAAATCGGAAAAACGAAATTCAAATTACAACTTACATTATTAATACATACAAGACGAGTGGATTCGAGTAACCGATCGAATAAAATAATAATAATTAGGACGTTTCATACCGCCAAAATTAAAGATAAAACTGTTTTGTAGAGAAATTAAATAAAAAAATAATAACTTCGGAAAAATATATAATAACGCTGTTCATTTGCTATGGAATGACGAAAAAACTTATTCAAATAAACCTAGACGCAGTTATTATTAACCGCATTGCCATTATTTATAATACCCTGGGTCGTGTATAATAATAGTGAGCTTTTATTTTTTTCACGTGTGCAAATCGTACGAGAGATAAGTCAGATTAAAATCTATTGAATTATTACCGCAAACGTGTACATTTTCAAAATACTTATTTTTAGTCGCTAATAAAAAAAGAACTTACGTGGCTAAATTTCGCTAGAAAATTGATATACACGCGCGCGTAGCACATCTGCAGATAATCGACCGACATTATCGTGTCGTGTCATTTCAAATGGAAAAATTGTTTTTCTCACGCCCCCGAGGTACCATTGACACGCCACTAGGTAAGTAGTTGAAGAGAAGAAAAACGTTTTCAGTATACGAGGCAGCGTTTTTCACTTTCAAAGCACTTAACGTAATTTAAGAGCACGTACACCACAAACTGCGGTGCCTAAGGGAAGATAAATAACACAGTTTTCATAAATTTCGTGCAACCGCAATGCTCAGTGTGTTTTTCAGTCCGAAGGGGAACGAAACGCTTCCGCTTGCTATTCAAATTTTTTAATACAAGCGGTTATCGTTTGTTAAAACTATCTAAACGACGTTATACTTGCGATGGACCGGCGGCGATTTAGAGATTGGATTTTTCCCATTTTAAAATAATATATTGCGCGTAATAATAACTGAAACGGTTGTCTGAACAGGGTTTGTAAAAAAAAAAAAAATGCCAAAATAAATAACCGAATACGCATTAACAACGTTTTATAAAAATATATCGTGTTCTAGAAAGCAATACTTAAGAATATTTAAAAATAACTCACAACCATGAGGTGTCCTAAAATGGTACACCGATATCCAACACGTGCAATTGTTTTAAATTCTTAGACGTTCGATATCATTTGTGTTTATAAATTATTTAGTTGGCGGGCAATCCATACGATAAAATGATAATTCTAGTAAAAATAGCGAATGAGATACCAACGTTCCTTTACACAACAATGGAAAGATGTTTTCATGCCGAATACACCAAATGGTTTTTCCAATCCCTCTTATAAGCTTTCAATGTGCGTAGTGTACAAAACAACCCAAAGCATTTTTTATTCTTCAAACAAATACGCTAATTATAGAAAATAAATGAACGCTAATTCGACAAAATTGTTTTCAACGACACATATTATAAGATACAAACAGCAGATGCAAAGGAATTCTTCAATCGAGAACACGTTTTACAATAATTGAGTTAATTGAATAATTAATAAATAATAAACGGTAAAGTTTTTTTTAAAAAGCAAAGTCGACGAACAACAAAATGCCAAATCTACATGTCAATCAAAAACATAAACATTACTTTTATGAGCGTAGAGTTCATATAAACACACACGTGAAATAATGTATACATTCCAGTATATCTAGTGTGCTACTATGTGTTTATTTATAGTCCTGTGTCTGTAGATAAGACAAGATCAAAACAATAATAATAGTTTTTTCATAAGTTTGAGTTATCACGTGGACATGTTTTGGATTTTTCATTCAACAGTAACAATCTAAAAAATAACACCAATGGATTTGAGGCATACTCGATTCAGCTAAGCGTTGAATGAAAAATTAAAAGATGCTTAGGAGTGAAAAATTGCGTTTATTCTCAGTTAAAACGAAAGAGCGACTTAGTTTCCACGATTACCCTAAGAAATAAACAGTCAGCCATGACAATACTGAAGCCCTACTGACGGCTAAATAAATTAACATAATAATAATAATAATAATAATGATTGTAGTGAAGAAAAATCCGGTTCTTCAATCTTATCCGTTGGCAATATTATAATTTTATAATATACATATATTATTCCTAATACAGCGAATTCAATCTCTATATAGATACTGCATTGACCTAAGGTCGTAAAATTGCTCACTATCTTAAAGCCAACACGTAGCATTTATTTGAAGCATACAGGTAACGACGAAATAACAATATTCAATATAAAAGAAACTATTCACATACGCGTCGTTGTTTATGACAGAAGAATAACCAGCACCGACTTGAGAAAATTCTCTCCATTATGCTCAATGAAATTTTTTTACACGTTTATGAACCCAAACATTAGTTAAAATTTACATTGGCAAATTAATGCATATGATATGTTTTGATAAATTAAAATGAACGGAATAACGCACTACGTACACATGAAAATCGGCCATTCATCTTATGTGCGTTATTTGACCATATTTAATCGAGTTTTTTTTTGTTTAGCGACTTAGAAAGAAAAACACGTAGTCTAAATGCAAATGTTTTTAACGCGCTATACATGTTACAGACTTGACCACGGAAAAATTTGAACAGTAGTATTTTTCAGCGGGTTTTTGCGTGGAAAACAAATTCGGCGCGGTAAAAATGGCAAAAACAAAAGGATGGCAAGCAGCAGCCATCGTTAAAAAGCCTTTGGAACGCAAAATAACGGCGGACACGGCTCGGTCGGCGGTGCGGATCACGAGCATCACGGGAAGCCGGGAACCCCCCGCCGCCACAGCGGTGTTCGCCCACCGACCCGAGCACGTCTGTGTGCGTGTGTATGTGTTTCCAGGCTGGCCCCGCAAGCGCCACGTTGCCCAATCGTGCACGCAACAACGCCGCACACCACGCACACACTAAACTATTTCCCGGCTTTCACATCGATACACAACGCCAGGCGGCCGGCCCGTCCGTCCGACCGACGGCCACACCACCCCACACACAACAAACACTTAACTACTAGCCCACAGTTGTTTCTTATTTTAAATACATGAATATTACATGTAAGAATTAAACGAATGGGGCAACGACAGATAATCAATTTCGTTCGCTGTAATGTTGTTTGTCCGATAATACACTTATAGATTTATCCAAATCGTTCACGAAATGGAGAAAATGCCAATTATTCAATCAGTAACGACCGAAAACTGGAAATCGAGAAACAAGAATTAAGTCTAAATATGGTAAGTTTACAAAAAACCCGATAGTTTCGATACGAATCGGTTTTCAAAAAGATAATACGTTACTTGAGACACGCCCTACGCAAAACCGCGAAAACGATGTCGTTGGCGTCGATTTATATGAAAACTAAACAAACAGTAGAAATATAGCAAAATTTCACCGGGAACGACGAAGGTAAACGGCGAAAACATCGTTGTCACACACATGTGACACACATTCGTACGTTAGTACGTTGTTTTCTTATTTGGTTTTCCCGTAAATTAAAAAACACACGGAAAGTCCAATGTGTTTTCGTTGGTGTTGCAACGGTTCAAACACAATGTTTTTAATTGAATTATTTCAAAATCTATTTTTCCACAGTGCGGCGGTGTACTCGGTCGTTGCAGCCATAGATTGTAAACAAACCGAGACGATTATTATCGTTAACTGGATGGTAAGCGTATGGATACGTATATAAATTAATAGTGTATTATTTATTATAAACTAGTTGCGCGGAGTCTTTATAAAATGCAAGAGGTCGAAAAAAAAGACAGAGAGATTCCCTGCTACTACAGAGTAGTACTGGGGGATATTATCGTGCAGGTATTGTATGAATACGGCGATGATGTTGCGGTATATGTGCTCCAGCAGATCGTGAGACAACAGCGACGGGGAGGGCGGAAGGGAGTCATGGTGTGGTGAGGAGTAGCAAGAGAGAAAACCGAACACTTACGGCGGTAAGATCGACGTCGTTGGCGGCAACGGTGCGACGTTGCCGTTTCGATATTTTGATCCGTGACGGTCGAACCTTCCTATGGCACTGTGGCCGAACAACAAACGACGAACGCTATGTGCGCTATAATGATATATATATATATATAATGTTTTATTTTATACGCTACGCCACCGACAACACCTTCACGAACGTTCCTACTGGGTTATTCACCCACAACAATTATGAATAATTTAAAACGGCCGGCTAAAAAATATTCTTGAAAAAATCATAACAGAAACACAACATTGAATTTCGACATAGCGGCGGGAACGATGAGAGTAATAATTATTAGCGCGGCCAATATGAGGTGCAATTACGTAAGGACGGCGGCGGCATGCGTAGTGTTGTGTTGTGAGCACAGAACTAGTAAAATGCCAAGTCGGGGTTAACTAAGTGACTAGACATTGGTGTGGCACTATCTCACATAACAAGCCGTAACGCGTTCATGATAAATAAAAACAGTTCATGGACGATAAAAAAAAAAATATATATATATATATATATATATGTAATTACACAAGCTTTAAATGTTCAGAAAAAACAAGGCTCGAGAGTAAATTAATTATCGAAAAAACAAACAGACAGAATTGGTAAGAACAACGGATTTTATTAACCGGATATCAAAATCATTGGCGTTGTTTACTAGAAAATTGATGTTGTCGTAGCATTTAAATAAATTCATCATTTGTGAACGCACACTTTTTTATGCGCTTCAACGCCACACGATTACTAAATAACGGTTAAGAGACGATGATGATGACCCATATTCATTATATAGTGATAATTGCAATGAACGGTTTTTTCGTCATGAGTTATTATTGATTTGACCAGGCGACGGCGGAGGACGTGTGGTAGTCTCGATTCAAACAAAATAACGGACAATCACAATATTTATTTTATAAAAAGGAGGAAAAGACAACGCACAACGAAAGGCGACCACGGTTTCTTTAAACGAAAATTCCAGCAAACATCAAAGAAAACGCTACTGCTTTCTTTCTTTTTTATATATACATATAAATTGAGTTACGTGTTGATTTTAACATTTTTAAGTATTCTACATTGCATTATAGTTATAATCTAAGAGTTCACTGTAAACAAATAATTTCTAAACAGACTCTAAAATACAGCAAATTATAATTATTTTTAACAGACAAATATAGGTTTAAAGAACTCCTTGATTTTTTTTTTTAAATAAGTTTTGAAAAGTTATGTAACACCAAAGAATAACACTAAACAATATTTATGTATTGTAAAAATGTTCGTGTACAGGAGGCGTACTCGAAATTCAAAAACTAAAAATCAACAACAAAATAAATAGTTGACAAGAATATTTTATAAAAAAATTTGCATTGGTTCGCAGAAACGCAGATCAAGAGAAAGTACTAGTTTATCAAGAATAAAATATAATTTTTTCCTCAAAGCGGCTTCTCACGTGCGATTACAGGTAAAATACGTGCATTTCAATGGCCTCAGAGTTGGTTGCAGTTTGCATTACGCAACACACGCCGTGTTCTGCTGTACTCCAACAAAAACAACAACCATCGGTGGTTACAATCATAATAGCCAACATCAGAAATCATTATTTTTACCCGGCAGCTCAACGGTTGAAGCCAAAATTAGAAGACGTCGTGTACTTTTGGCACAACTCCGTCACTACTGCGAGTAGTAGTCAAATGTGTAATTTTGTAATTTTCCCGTCAAACGCACCGGATGTTGACCGAACCATCTGGTTTTACTCCAATTTTGCAGTCTACACACTCAGTCATCAAATTTAAGTTAAAATAAATATTGTGTGTACACGGGTTGTTGATGAATGCATCAGATTGTTTTTGTATTATTCTCAACATGTTATCGACTTTCAGAGTTCCGTGCATGACGACAATAACCGCGTTTTCTATATTGTAATAAAGTTAGTCGTGCTCAAGCAAAACATAAAAAGTTTGGCGTGAACCATACAAAGTTTAGAAGAAGAACACAGTTCAGTTACTATGAACAAAACCGACGTACCAAATCGCACGAATAATAAAACATTATCATAAAACCCGTAAAAAAGCTCTATTCGTTTACAAAATAAGTAAGTCGTTATTAATAGTCGTCACTCGTATTGATAATGAATGATTGAACGTACGTTACTATTGCGTTCGATTAAATTAAAAATAAGGAGAACGCTTAAGTCGAGAGATAAATTTTGTCTCTAATATACAATATTAAACAACGCGTAGTATTATAAAATAACATGAACGGTCAATGCGTTAATTTGGCGTTGGGACCAAAAAAAAAAAAAAAAAATCATTCTACAAATTACACGACTCGTATTACTTATTACTGCGTGCTCACGTCGACCACAGTGAACTACGAATTCCTGCTGAACCCATCCGAAAAAGGGGCATCGAGTGAAATCTACATAAGCAAGTAAAAATAAAAATGTGCCACATAAGTATTTTTGGAATTCAAACGGGATCTCCCGTTTGCAAACGAAAGGGTATAACGAGTATAAATAAATAACAAGTCGACAGTTTTAAACACTATAATAACAGCACACGAAATTACACATGACAACCGACCGAAAATCACGTGTAAAGTAAAAATTTCTAAAACGCATATTAACACATTCCTAACAATTATAGAAATGTGTTAAATTCTATTCTCATAATCGATTAAGTAACTGAATACTATTATCTTTCGGATAAATACTTTAGCTACTCGCGAAATTTTTAGCAATATTCTTACCGGCAATACTACTGCTCATCTCTTTAGAAAATCAACTCGCTGATATTTAAAAGTATTTCTACTCCAGTTATTCTTTGTATTTTTTTGTCTTTATATAGAAAAGCATAAATACTGAGAAAGTTAAAAACGTCGCGATTGTTGTTCATTGCTGCTGACATCGAACGACCGTGATAATACTTCTGCTGTTAAAGGTGACCTACTCTAGGCATAGTTGTGCGAACAAGGTGGAAATATTCATAGCAATATGTCAGAATAATAATCATTGTTTGAGAATCGCGTGGCAATTTGCATTTACTTATCGTGCAAATAGTCGAGAGAATCGGTAACAACTTTGCGAGCCTGCGGTACACGTGAGGAGTACACCTTTGTGCAAAAAATGTTAAAAAGCGATACGTCAGTTCACAGCAGCTCAACTGTTCGCGTACATTATGTTGTTAATATGATATTGAGTTTAAAGTTCGTTGCCCCTCTCGTCAATTGAATAGGAGCAGCTTCATTCAACCCGGTCACATTGTAATGTGCACTTTCTATAACAAAAGTGTGTACCTACTTGACAAATTAATAAATGTTTAAATGAAATACAACTAACGGTTCGCCATTAATGATACTCGTAGTCGTATTAGCATTATTAATATTCCAAGACAAATACTTAAAAATATACTGTATTACTTACAGCAGTATAAATGGAAACTCTAAGCTCGAGAGAGACGACAACAAATTTTCATCGTAATAAAGTTATCTTTTATAAGAATTAAGTGTGATTTATTTTGACCGAAATGAAAAACAAACTGTAAGTAACTAGCGTAATAAATGGAGCAATAAGTCGAAATACTTCTCAACGTGATGATTCGTACTAAGATTTTGGTGAAGCCTCCTCAGACGTTTTGATTGAGTAAACAAATTCAAATTATTTTTATTTGACTATTAGGATTATAGAGTGACCAGAACGTATACAGAGTACACACACACACACACACACACACCTATAAACAATCAAATGATAAAAAATAAACTTTTACCGATCACATTTAATCGGCTACCTACGCCAATCGGTGTATTATCCCACACCTAGCCGGACTTCTATAGTACAACCGCATTACCCAACCAAGCATAGAGTTGTGTGTTGTTAATAACGAAAGAAAGAACGGTTGTCGTCTGTAGTAGTCCATTTCAAGGCGTACAACAGACACAACGACGTTTCAAATATTATGAACACGTCGCCATAAAATAACATAAAAAGTACATACGTGTGTGTGAGTGTGTAACCCAACCGGTTTAATTTATTTTTGAACCAGTTCGTGAATCAACCACATGCCACTGCCGCCGTCATACGGGTCGCAATTACAGTTGCAGCTAAATGCGATGGGAATATATTTTACATGGCGAACACCTGTCAGCGGTTTGGTGATGTTGACACGACTGAAAACGTTTTCAGTTTTAGTAGCGAAAATGCCCTAAACTTTTTGAGATTTTCAGCAGACAAATGTCATGTACAATGGAAATACAAACAACATTTTATTATGGCGGCAAAAGTATAGTGAAATTTTTGCTTGGCTCTGAACGCCAACGCTGTTCTTCATTATTGCATCATCAATTAAAACCAATGAAACACCCTCCTAGTGAAATCGCTATAACATGTAGCAAGAATTGAATAAGAAACTAAATTAAAAAATTGATATTGATATACAAGAGTCTTATACTTTGTTTGAAATAGTCTATTTTTTCAATTATAATTAAAATAAATAAAAATTTATAGAATAAAAAACGTATAGTTTAACCGAGAGAATGATCAATAAAAAAGATTTTTATCAATTGAGTTTAAAGGTTAAACAATCGATGGGTTTTATCTTGAAAATGTCAATAAAAAGTGTAAAATGCATTACAATATACAAACTACACATTTATTATACAATACCAAAGGTTGAATTTACTAGCTACTAACTAATAGACGATGCGTTACGTCTGAAATATAATTCAAATTACTCATAAAAAATGTTAACTTAAAACTGAAATCGATTACCTAATTAAAAAATAATGTAGCTGATATTTTAATAAATAACCATTTTAATTTTCCTTCATCCAGATTAATATTTATATATACAAATAAATCTATTCATAGGCTAATTTCAAGTATGACAGTAAAAAATAAATGTTATTTCACCTGCCATAACTTGGGATAAGATTATCCCGAATATATTAGTTCACACAATAATATTCCTATAATAAGAAAGCACGTAGAATTAAGAATATTTTTCACGTATCTATGTTAAAAACAATAATTAGAAAATCAGTCCATCTTTTAAAAATAATCGAATTTTTTAACTCCCATTGACGGACAAACATAGTCCTAGCTAATTTCCAGTGACTTGCAAATTTATTTTAACGAGCCGAAGAATTTTATGCTCTTCACAACCTGTTTGAGAAACCATTTTATGTAAGGTCAATGTTCGTTTACCATTAGAATAATATCCAGGACTAAATTTCATCTTTAAAACTAATATTCCATTAATTGATTTGTGGTTTGATTAAAAATAACACAATAAATGTTAATTTAAACGTTGTAGAATATTATTTGATTAATTTGAAACAGTTTATCAATGGAGACGATACTGATTTACGCAAAATGTGTGTAAGTCTAAACATGTTTATTTGACAATAAGCTTTTTTAAAATGGTACAAACTTTATGTTTCAATGAAGCACCTAATATCTTTATTCTTCGATAGACTTCGTTTTCATTTACACAAAGCAGTTAAGTATGGATATATGTTACTAATAGTACATTTTTTAATAATTATCTATTTTTGGACTTGGTTTTTTGCGAAATAAACGCATTATAAAAAAAATTTTTAATTTTCAACAAATACAGAGATTTAAAAAAGGATGTAATTGTTAAATGATTTATCAAACATCACATCGATGCATAGAATTTGTTTTAAGCAAAATATTGTCTTTTTAACATATTTTGAAAATGAGGCATTTGTATTGTAAAAATTAATTAAGCGTTATCTAATTTTTAATAATATAATTGTCATTAAAAATTAATTTAAATTTTCATTAAAATATAATTCAATTTCACAATAAATGTATAAAATAATGCGAATTACTTAAATATAAAAAACTGATTTTAAACAAATCATCTTTCTTAAGTATATCACTAAAATCACAAAATTAAATAAATGTACTATCTCTAGACTAATGTAAGCAGGTATATATTTCCAACAAAATCTAGTTCATACAAGCCACAAAGCACATAAAAAAGTTTATGCAACATAGTGTTTAATTACTTAATTTTTAAAATTTATCATTGAAATTATCATTAACCACTGTACTGAAATAAATACAAGTCTGAAGGTACAGGGCAATATTTAACGAGGTCATACGCTTAGCGATAAGATATTTTTCGACCTATTCCATTTCTTCCGGATCTATGAGACATGTTAACAATTATATTTTTAAACATATATCTAACAATAAACAAAACTAAAACCTAACTGAAAAAAAATAATATCCAAATCATATCAAAAAAAGTCTACACCATAATACCTAGTAAAGATCTTAATATGTACATGAAAAAGACTGTAAAGTATAATTTAACCCGATGGTTAATAAATATACTCAAAATTAAATGTTTATTAAGGCCTTAGGATAGTTATCTTGAGCTAGTACAGTTTTCATAACAGGGTTTCTCGAATACTCGTTAAAAAATTGTGTTAAATTATAAAACGTTTAAAAGAAAAATTTTAATTAATTTTCAACAATTGTAAACTTTCACTAAAGTGTGTATTCATTCAAAAAAAAATTCATGTTGTTTAAAAAGAATTAACACCAAGCTCTATAGATATTACTTGAATAATATAGAAAAAAAATTACTCTCAGCAATTTACTGAATATTTGGCGGGAAAAGTAACACTTAAGAATAGTACATTATAATAAAATTTCTGTGGGTAATTAGAATTAAATTTTCCTACTTGAAAACCTTGTTTCAATCAAAGGCTACATAAATATATGTAATATTAACGGGTTATTAAAAATTAATGAAAATATCAATATATCATTTATAAACCATCAAACACACATCTGATTCTTATTTTCATTAAAAAAAAAAAATGAATTAACTTAGCCACTAACGAAATACAAACGAAAGATGTACACGTATAAGGTCGTGATTACGTTATTCCAAAATATTAGGAGGGGGTTTACAAAAACTTAACAACGAGGAAAGTGGCAACACTCTATAATAATCTTTAACATGTATTATTATAACATTTTGTAACAATAAGAATCGCGCTTATAGGGTTGTGTCCCCTAAATAAACGTGCCGACTATGGCTGTGGTGGTGATGGTAGTGGAGGAAGGCACACCCGACGACAAAAGCGCGCCCTTTTACGCAGCAGCAACATTCCCTTCAGGCGGAGGCCAGAAATCAATAGACGTTATCATGTACGGGAGCAGCCCTGCCCGTTTCGACCTGTAAATTCCGCGCAGACAGCAGTATTTTTCCTCTCTATCGCACAATACTCCCTGCTCACTAAAATACTCTCCCACACAATTTGACGACATACTATTATGACGATGAGGGACTACCACACAGTGTTTCGTGTTCATTTTTATATTTCGACGACGGAAACATCAACTGAGGATTATAACAAAATCAACTGTAAACGGACGACAGACAGAACCCTGCACCTGCTGTCCAGCAGAGAATAAGAAAACCCGTAGAAATGTTGAGAAAATTACTTTTAAGTGGAGAATATCGCGTAATAAGTATAATAGTACCAAAAGGAACACATACTGGTCTTCCTACCGAAGTGAAGGAAGAAGGGCTGTTTACAACAAACGTCACATGTTGATGAGAAACCCATTTCCCTAGTACGTCCTCTCAAGCAGAACTGGTATTTTTATTTTTTACCCAATTTCATGTAACAACCGACATTCCTTTTCCCTAGGTAATAAACGTAGTTATATGGTGTTGGATTTCCACATAAAATGAGTATAAAACAATAATTCTTTGATCTTCGTATATCAATTGATCTTCATTAATCAATGTTGACCGGCTCACACGAAATTCAATCCTAAGAAACAACAAACGAGACGTAAAACCAACAACGTCATCTAACGTAAATATTAAACTGATGGAAAATGCTCCTCTCATTTGTTTCTCGTTTGTGCCACTCAAGGACTTAAAGTGTGGAAAGGAATTTTGGCAATTTAAGTGTTGGTGTAAAAGTAAATCATTGTTATACGCATGAAATATACAATGCCAAAACTTTGAAATACTAAGTTTGTATACAACAAGTAAATAGTTAATAAAAGTTTCGAGTCATTCTTTAATTTTAAATTTAGCGCATGTTAAAAATATAATCAAAGTAAAGCCTATCATTTCTTAATAATACGATTTGTTTGAGATTTTCGCATCATAAATTACGTATTGTTCAAATAACAATGAAATATTTAACGTAATTATAACTTAAAATGATACATAAAAAATTAAAACTGAAACCTATTAAACGTCTTTAATAAAAAAATCACAAAATTATTCAATAACGAAAAGTCATATGCACAACACAAGCAGATAAGTGGTTAAGATTCCTGTTGATTACTGTCGGAACGTATTTTAATAAAAAAAATTAAAATACATTACTTGACTAAGGGGCACATTTTTAAATGCGATCAAATGGTAAACAATGAAAACCTAGATTGAAAAATATTCTCTTTTGGTATTAAAATATTTTACTATAAAATCACTAGATTTTTTTTGCTTTCGTTGCTTTACAAACAATAATAAAATTAATAATAACTCGATTCAATTCTTGATAAGAATCGCAGAGAACATAAAAGACTAATAAGAATTTGCTATATCCTAAAAAGATAGGACAACTAACTAATGTCAAATGACTTAAAACGTCCAGGGACTTCATCCTTCGTCGATCACAACATCAAAAACCTATATTGACAATCTTTATATCGTAATGAATTACCTATGACGAAACTCGTCAACATCTACATGGTTTATATTTGAATAGTAACAATCGCTATACGTCATAATCAAAAACTTGCTATTCATTATATGGTTTTTGATAATACTATACAGTTGTTGATACTAGCAACACCCGAAATAATCTTTCACGAGTACACATATACGACAAGAAATGTATGGGCGTAGGTGCCAGACATGTAGAATAGTTTACTGTATTCGTGTCCAATAAAGTGCAATTAATTTATTACACGACACCACAGATACTAAATGACGTATGATACCAACGTGTTATCAATGTAGCGATTTGACTTTCAATAGATTTCCCTGGGTGATCTACCTGCGCCATACTGTCAAATCCATTGGCTAGTTTGATTATGCGCTCAGATTTTCAGTCAAGTATAAACCAAATAAACAGGTAAAAACACACTAACCTAAACTGGAGCACTCGTTGTGTTCATACACAGGTAAAAACATACAGAGGCTCACTGCGATATAAGCAGATACACTATTCTATTCTTTCAAGTGTGCACTTAGTTTGCACATGATATATAACCGATATGATAGTAGTAATCGAACAACGATAAATTTAGTCATAACATCTGCTAAAGGAATCGTTAAGATTAGATCGACATCGAAAACGGTAATTTCCGCTTTCTGCTTACCTCTTGAAGTGTTCGCGGATTTTCTCTTCGCGTATATTGTCCGGTAGGTTTCCGACCCAAAGATGGCGAGTCTCCCTAACCATTATGTCTCCAACTCTTCATCATTCGGGAACACGCCCAAACACACTGGCCGCACACAACGAATCAACCGGACCAACGAATTTGGACACCAGAGACCGGGATGGCGGCGGCGGCGGACGACGACGCGAACTCAACAACGGGCAAAGCCAACGACGACGGTCAACAGTTAATTAGCGTTAACATCGCACAGTTAGCACACACACACACACACACACACTGAGAAACACGCACGTTTTATGCGATAATCGACACTGACAACAATGATTATCGCCACTAAAAATGCACAACTGAACTAAACTCACTTCACTTTAACACGTCCATCGGGCGGCAGATTTTAAACAAGCGCACTAATTGATTCGTAAAAAATAAATATCAAACAATATTTTAATTAATTAAACAAAAATTAAAACACAAATATTATCATTTATATATGATATAGATGTATATACGTATATATTTTATACCACACGGATATTTTATATACTACTATTTAGCCGATAAATTAACGCGGCACGCGTACTCGTTTGAATCTCATCGGCGAATGCGGCGGAAAACGGAGCAGGGAGTTGCTATGGTTTGTTGACGAGTACCCCCACCCTCCCCTACTGACGCTGCAAGCATACCGTCCGCCTGGCGCGCTGACGTCACCGCAAAACCCGTAGTCCGCGGCTGCCGTGGTTGCGGAGACCCGTAGCGTTTACGGTCGGAGCGGTGGGGAAGAGACGATAGAAACCGCACGAAAACAACTCGCCTCCCACTTTTCAGCTCAGCCGTCGATCGGGCAAATCCATTTCTATCGGGTATGGAACCCAGCGCGGCCGCCAATTTTTGGACGTGACTCAACATCTACTAGGCCACCGCCACCGAATAGGTTTTTTTTTTCTTGATTCTCTTTCTCACTCACTCTCGCACTATTCTCGTTATAACATAAAAGCCGCCCGTTTTCCCGACCGCCGCTTCCCCATCGACAACGATCGTTACTCATTCCTCCTCATGTACACTATTCCTCTCATCAAAATAAAAAGGTTCGTTTATCCAAGAGGGGACCAACACGGTCACATACATTCATTAGCAATTGCCGTAGTCAGCGCTGGCATTATCATTCGACGGCACTCTTGCGAACGTATTTGGGACGTGCATACGAACGTTAACGCCCGTCGTCGGCGGTACTCGTAACGCGTTTGCTATTAGCTCTTCACCATTGTTGCATTGATGTTGTTCATGTGAGAGGTGCTACACTCGTCACCGTGTACGTTATTTCGTAGCTAAATAATAACCTATTCTATCGTTTCTGTTTTGTTTATGGTTTTTTATATTATTGCTAGCGATTACTTAAAAAGTACTTCAATGCAAATACTAAGTAACTAACCTAAATGGTGCGTCATACGATGTATAGTGTACAAAACGTGTCTGTGACCGAACGGCACAATAACAATATAAAAATATTATTTTATTGACATGATCATGTCAAATAATTGGTTATTTTGTTATTTAATAAATTTACCGTTCCATTATGATCAATGTATTGACACCCGTCTCAAAATTTTTCCTTAAATTTTTTACCATTGAATTAAAGAAGTAAAATTATTCACTCATACAACTACTTAAAGTAATCATCTATACAAAATTCTTTGGTCATAAAGGTAATGTGTATTTGAATCCAAAGTATAATGTATTGGATGAAATTATCTATTGAAAAAAATAAGAAAACTGAGAAAATATTTGACTTGAGGTATTTCAATAACTTTTAAATAGATAACATTATATCACGAAAAAATGTTGTAATTTTCGATGAAAAAGTACTCAATATTTACATATTTTAACTTTATTACTGAAACCAAAAAAATCGAAAACTACATTGAATTTGAAAAAACACTTACCGATTGACAATTACTTCTGCCCATTTTTTTTCTTGTAAATTATATTATGCTACAAATGTACTACATATCTCATTGTTATTATGACGCAGACTTGTATTTTATTATTATTGACTTTTAAGTTTTTAAACTGCGATATATTTGAATAAGTGTACTAATATGTATATATTTGAGGTTACTTGCATATGAAGTAATCTGATTTAGCAACATGAATAACATATTTTCTCAATTGTCATATAGTAGATTTACTTATTATTAAAAATATGTCGGAAACAAAAAATAAATTTATATTTTTTGGCGTTTTTAATAAAAATTTGAGTATTTCTGTATTGACGGCCATTAAAAAGGAAAAGTAAGAATAACTATCCTAAAAAGAAAAAAAGCAAACCCTTCAGAAAGAGGGTTTCCTCAAAATAAACGTAGTTAGTTTCATTTGAATTTTTGTTTAGATTTTATTTAATATAAAAAAGCTAATTTTACTCAAAATTAAACATGTCAATCTTGCTTGGTCTATTGTTGAAAGTAAATTTCAACATAGGCAATGTGAAACGTTTTTTATATCAGGTTAGTTCCAGATCTAAAAAAAAAGTAGCAAAAAAATTTTTTTACCAACTGAAATTCTTTTTTTAATTTAGTGACCTCATACAGACTATAATGATAAAATATTTCTAATAGGAGGTTTTACCAGCTAACTGGTAAAATTAAAACAACAATTCTTACCTATATTTTTGTAATAAAAAATCAGCATTTACAAATATTTAAATCAAGTAATATTTATTAGAATAACAAGCATTACGATCTTAATTTTTATTATTATTATTATTACATTTTTGAGCAGAATAATTGACATTAAGATTTTTAATATATAACATTTTATCAGAGACCTTTATTGTAAAAACCTGTCCGTGAATTACATTTTGCTGCAGCACTCTGTAAAATAAGAAAAATGTTTGACTTAATGATAATTTTATGAGAAACAGGCGCCCTTCCATTGTTAAAATTACGCTGTTATGAAAATTTTAAATATCCTTTTTTTTCTCTCAATTTAATTATTTAAGGAACAAAAAATATGTCAAAAATGTTTACTGTAGCTTATCAAATTGAAAATATTTTTTACCCTTCCCACAATCAATTTTTAGATACTCTCATAATGGTATTCTTATACATAAAATAAAAAACTATAATAAATTAGAATATGAAACATTATCATTCACAAGAAGAATAAATTTGTCTATTTTTATCGCAGCTAACACGTTAAAAAAGATTGAGACATGTTTTATAATTATTACATTTTTGTAATGAATAAAAAATTAGTTGGTTTATACATAATTTATACATTGTAGATTATTAAGTTTTTTTATATAACATGGTTAAGTCTATTCATTGACGTAATAAATTGTAATTATTTAAATATTTTATACATGATAAAAATATTTTTAAAAAATGAAGAATTTTTTCAATTAGGAATAGAATGAACTTTTAACTAACAATTTGTCAATCACTTATAAAAATCAGTTATTTTTACAAAGAATGAATGTTTTTTTACTTGTAACTCTGGTTCAAGTTTTTCAATTGAGATTGGTGATATTTGTGGAAACAGAGCACAGCACAGAGGAGTAGAAAATGTTAAAATGATTCCGCATAAAATAGTTTGTATTGGTGCCGATGCCCATTTAAAATTCTTTATTAACCCTTTTCTTTCTATCGCTTCCATTATTACTGGCGTTACAACTTTGAAGAAATATATCATCAAATTATTAAAATTGACATGAATAAGATTGAAACCTACTCATTCCCGGAGAAGCCATCACAATACGGCTAAACACTACTGCCCCAATACCACGGTACGCAGCCGATTGAGATGATCCAAGAAATTGTTTATTCTCATCGTATACTTCTATACCATTATTTAATTCTCTGTAAAAAATTTCATCTTTGGTCATATAATCTTAATTTAAAAACCAATTACTTACTTCTTCCTCATTAAAGGAATATTTATACAATTAGCTGCAGCAACAGCCGCAAATGGAACAAATCGTCCAATAACAGTTGGTAACCTCTAAAATAAATATATATATATATATTTTAATCCATTATTAATATTTGGTCCACTTAACTTTAAAAGTTAAGTAAATCATTATATTTTATGTATTTTAGATTTCATAAAAGTGTAATATATGAATATATAAAGGGGAAAAAAGTACGTCAATTGAAAGAGATATATAAATAGTATTTATCATTAAAAAAATTGTATTAATCCATACATTTTTCAAAAAGTTATAGCATTATAAAATTAAAAATATAAAAAAGAATATTTTTACAAAAATCGTATTTTTTTTATTAACTTTGATGTTAGTTTTCACCACGAAAACAAAATAAAATCCAAATTTTTTTTTTTCCATAATGAAGTATATTACATTAATTTTAATTTAAGGTTTATATAAAAATGTCAATATTTCCGAAACACTTTAAAAAGACAAGTTGAAACAGTTCTACTTTCTATATGCATTTTTAAGTTTTGAACCCCCCCTGTATTAAAGGAAATGGTCCAATTTAATGAAAAAATATGTTGAATGAAAGAGGTATATAAATATTATTTCTCATAAAAAAATTGTATTGATCCATATATTTTTCAAAAAGTTATAGCATTTTTAAGTTAAAAATATAAAATATAAAATCGAGAATTTTAACACAAAAATAGCATACGGCAACTATTTTTACCATGAAAACAAAATAAAGTCCGAATTTTTTTTTTCCATAATAAAGTATATTACATAAAATTATTATAAAAAAAAAAATTATATTGATTTTGTCATTTTTGAAAAAGTTATGGCAGTTTTAAGTAAAAAAAAATTGAAAAAATTTGGAAAATTAGCGATTTTTAAATTTGTAATTTTTTTGGAGATTTCCGCCATTTACGAAGAACATGGGAAATTATTGAGATAATGTCTGCGACTAGATACGATTTGTGATTTTTTGGCGTATCGTTAAAATAAATCGATTCGGAGAGAGCTGAAAAAAAGTGGTAACAGACACGAAAAAAAAACACATCATAGTAAAATTAATACCTTCTCAGCTTCGCATCGAAGCTAAAAGTCATATATAAGGTATCATAAATCTTTTTTTTTTATTCAAATAAATGAATTCTGATAGCACTATTCGGTTACTTGTGATTTTTATTACGAAAATCTTGAATAAACCAATTATCGCCAAGGCACTATTTTTTTATCATTCCTAAGACAAAATTAATTGTAATATATCTATAGGATTATGCACTAAATCTCATGAAACATTATAATTTTATTAAATTAAAAACTAGACATGAACAGTAGCGGATTTAGCAAGATACCATAAAAAACACTACGGCCATTTTTTACTTATTTTGAACCAAACATGAACACAAAAAAATGTTTTTCATAATAAAATATTTACATTATTTATCAATATAAATTATATACTAATATAATGAAATTATATTAATAAAAAACATACTTTTACTAGCTTATTTAAACTCAGAGCTGTAACCAAAGCACCACTTGTAGCTAACAAATATGATTTGGATACTTCACTTGAAAAAAAAATAAATAGAAAAGCATACAAATTTCATATTATCAATAAATATTTTAAGTTATAACTCATCATTCAGTTACATACTCTATAGACATGGATGAATTACCACTGCGATTTGTATAGTTAACTAGAGAATTGAATGACTGATTAGCCCATTGCCAAAATATAACAGCTGGTGTTGATCTATGAAATAATTATTTTCATATAAAAATTGTATTTTATGTATGAAAACGAGTAAAAACTTCGTGTAATTTTATGTCTAAGTTAGGATTAAAACTTGAATCATTGATAAATAAAATATATACATTACACTATATAAAACCAAAATTTAATAAAAACATTAAGGAAATAAAAAAGTTTGATATTTATATGAACTTTGTATTCTCAATAATGAATTGATATACCCACTTTATAGTCCAATTAGTTATAAAAATAATTTAAATAAACTTAAAGATTAATTATTTCTAAAAGCACTTTAAAATATAAATAAGCCCAAGAAAAGTATTAAATATTAAAAACGGCTATAAACAGTTTTTTAATAGTATATATTTGATATAATACCATATATATTGATATATTTGGTATAATATTAACTTTATGTTTTATTTAATTTTTATGCACCTTATGAATAAAAGTAAAGAATGCTAATAGATTTTATTAAATATTTTGAGAAAGGAATTAATATATAAAATAAAATAAATATAAATTTATATATATAAATATGAGTATAATGATATAAATATAAAATGAAGTCCCAAAATAACCAATTTGTAATATATTAAAAACGTCCGCCTAATAGCATTACCCGAGTGCATATGATGAAATCAAAATGGGTTTTTTTCATGGGTCAAATGTGTTTCTTTTTATTTAGCGTTATCCAGGGTACGCTGTGAGAAGGTGAAATTGATATTATAATTTTTATCTAAAATACATAGAGTATAAATTATTTGTACATAAATAATACATTAAGTAATAATACAAAAACTATTTTATCACAATAAATTATTAAACAATTGTATAGGTTTACATGTATGATTTATAATTTTTACTAGTGCAGCTCAATCTTTATATAGTTTATATATAATTTTTTAACACTTACATTGACAAAATCTACATTGTTAACTCTCCAGCCGTTTTTAATTTTTATATCATATTTATTTATTTTATTTTTGTCAATCTGTATTTTTGCAGAAGATTATTCCATAAAGTCGTATATAAAATCGCGGATGTATTCGGGCTCTATGAAAGGTATACGGAACGTATTCGTGAAACTCCCAAGTTTAAGGTGGCAAGCTCCCTCCTCCCTAGTTCTTTTTATTTCGTCCTTGGTATACATTATTACATGTCTTTTTAGATTTTAAAAATAACAATAAAAATTCCAATTGATCATAATTATAAAAATGGGTTTCCTCTTACTTATAAAACGTTATCATACAGCCAGTTATAATCATGTTCATTGGTACTTGGGCAGACATTCTTCCAAAAATGATCATTTTCTCTCCAGTTTCTGGGTGATATGCAGAGTCAACTACATCTTTAGCTTTATAAAGATCTTTTAATGTTAAACCATCGATTATACGATTTTCTTTTCTAACAACATAGACATTTTTTATTTAGTAAATAAATTATTAATCGCTGATAATGTACACTATTTCATTATAATTTAAAATAAAAAATGTTTAATTTAAATTTTTAACTTTTTACTTGTATGTGTCAACAATGTGTTTACATCTTTCCAATTCAGCATTAGACTTGAAGATATTTAATGGATTAGTAGTGGTAAAAAAATATTTAGCACGGCCCCAATATTGAGTCTGATCCCATCGGGGTTCATCAAGATTAATTATGTCGACCATTTTTAATATTTATACCGCCTCAATAGATATATCTATCACATGCGTTGTGAAGAGAATGTACTTTGACTGTGACGACCTAAAAGCTATCAGATAGAACTGTATACTAACTTGTTCGAGATCGATTCGAGTATCAGAATTTATGAACTAGTAATTTTCTTTTATAGTTTTTTATCTCTTGCTGTTAACTACGTTTGAAGGTGATTCGTTTAACAATATAATATGTTATACTTTGTATATTTCTTGAATCATTAATAATTCTTATATCAGCTAGTATAATGATAATGAATTAAATTGTTTGTATTATATTTAGCAATTGAATGGCTTGTTTAATAGCCATAATATGGTAGCCATATAAACATATTTTTTCATAATATTTAGTTTTCTGTATTTTAGCATGAATAATTATTCTTAAAAATAAGTTTTATTGCTCAGAAAGTTTTTAAAAGTGTAGTATGTATTCTAGTTATCAAAATAAGCCCGATTATGGCATTTTTGTACTTTTTTTTTTATGTGAGGAATTTGAATACAGGAAATAATTTTTTTAATCTAAGATGATAAATCTCCCTCCACAGGAAATATTTAAGTTGTAACTTGTGCTCTTCTTAGGGCCGAATTAAAATTTATATGAGCCCTAGTGTAGTACCTTGAAATTGAAAATTATAGCTACTATAAAAAAAGTAATGAGCAAAAAAACAAAATAAATAGTCACTAATTAAGACTAGGCCAGTAAAATTCAAGATGAGCGTCTAAAGCTCGTAAGTCATTCACCCCATCCCAATACCACCTTTAATCCGAGCCTGACCTTTCTAAAATTTTAATTACTCTTACTACATTGATTGTTAGAAAGATTAAACTCAACAATTATTTTATGATCTCATTTTATAATAATATAACTGCAAGACACTGCGATGATATGCTTTTGGCTATAGATTACCATTGTATAAAATGTTTTTGCCTTAAGGTCCTAAAAATAAGGACTTATCATGTTGTATGAATGCAACAATTTAACAATTAATGGGAACCTCAAATGTACTAACTATTTAATAATCTGAGGTCTCTCTTAATATCGTATAAGCTTTTTAAAAAATAATATTAATTTGAAAAAATAAATAAAATGGTTTTGTGTAAATTTTATAAAAAAAAAAAGCTCTTAATAATTTTTGATTAATTGTTGTTCTTGTTTAATGGCCACACTGTAACTTTTTGATTTAGCATTAATATAACACAAAAGCTAAAAAATGATAACATTTACATCATATTGAAAATCTGTTGTAAATGTCCTTAATATATTAATAATACTAAATTCAATTAAATTACAATTAATTCATGAGGGAATTATTATAATTTTTTTTAATTGTAATTTTTAATATAAATCTATTTTGCTAGATGACTGACGTGTTTAAAGGTAAGAAATAGAGTCACTTTTTTATGTAGTAATCAATATTTAAAATTTAATACGCCCAATTTTAAATTATAATTTATGATTTATAAATTTTATACATTATATTTCTTAACAGTCGATTAAAATGTAATCCAATGTTAAATTGTTAAAAGATAGAAATAATTTATTCATCTTAATATTAACATATTAAGAATTTGTTTTATACTTCAACAAAAAATTCTATTTTTCAATATATATCTACAGTTATTAATAACAATAATTTCTTATCTCAATTCATTTTACTAAAACTCAATCTTTATTTTATGTTCTTAAATTTAAAATTAATTTAGCAGTTGAATCTTTTTCTCTAGAGCTTTGACACTAGCCAATTCAGTTTGTATGTATTGTGTTTTTTGATACATCTCGTCATCATTTTAAAAACGATATTGTCAACCCTTATATCAAAATCAATTCTTAATTTTTGTACTTATAACTTCAAATTTTTAGATTTATGTGATATCTGGGACAGGCTATTTAGCCATCGGCCATTTTTACAAGGAGAAATAAAATATTTTTTATCAGAGTTTGATGTAAGAAAGTTTTCTTGAATTTTAGATATATTTAAGCTAATAGATGTTTAATATTTTATTTATAGAAAAAGCAGTATAAATTTGATGAAGAAAATCTCAAAAACGTTAATGAACTTATAGGAGATATAAAGGAAGATAAAATTAATGACTTTTTACTAACAAGTGATCAAAATTTATCTTCTTTAAGTAAAGTTATAAATAAAGCTTTGGATTTAAGTGCTGACATTTTAAATCAAGAAAATAAAATCATAACTGTAATTATATCAATATACTCAATATTTTATTATTATTAGTATTACAAATTTTATTCGTATTATTTTAAAACATTAGTAAAAAATTCATTGGTATATATAGGGTTATTTACTTATCATGAACCACTTCTTCTTGTTCCTCGCCATAATCCCAACTACTTGGGGTCGGCCACCTTTATTCTAAACTACCACTTGACACGATCTCCCACATCATCTACACTCACATCAATTGTCCTCATATCGCATTCAATAGCATCCCTCCATCTCTTTTTTTGTCTTTCTTTACCCCTTCTTCCTTCAACGTTCTGTACTCTATTGTATGCTTTCTTCAAATCTATAAATACCATACAACGCTTTTTCTTCTTTTCCCTAAACTTTTCTATTAGTTACCTCACACAAAATACTGGCACCACAATACTATTCCTCCATTCATTTGGAATTTTCCCTTCTAATAAGATTTTATTTAAAAGTTCCTACAACCACCTTATGCCAACATCGCCTTATATTTTCCATACTTCTACTAGCACTTCATCTGGTTCTACTGCTTTATTCTTTTTCATTGATGCCACAGCCTCCCATACCTCTTTCTCACTAATTAAATCTACCAGTCCCTCATTCCACGAGATATCCTCCAATGTCTCTTTTGGCTACTCATTCAGTAATTTTTCAAAGTACTCTTTCCACATAGTGTGTATATATAGAGTGGTTCACTTATCATAAACCACATAATTAATCGAAAAATAAAAATTATATTAGTAATTTTGTTATTTGTTTCTTTTAGTTCAATGTTCTCTCAATTTTTTAATCTTAAGGTTTTCTTATGTTCATCTTTTATACCTTATCAGAGTGTAACCTTTAATTTCTTAAATGGCAACACCCCTAATTAACTATTTTATTTAATAGATAATGATTTATTTAAAAAAATAACTGATGGTTAACAACTATTGAACCAGAATTTAGAAGTTAACATATTAAAATTATGTTACTGGTGGTGATAAGTGGGTGCTGCTATTTTTATGACTACACAATTCACGGTTGTACTCTTCTTCTCACCTAGATATAAATATATCATTAACTTCCAAGATACCAAAAAGTTGTTATTGACTAATCATTTTCTTTATGATTGAAAAATGTATAGATACATTGAACAAAAAAAACAAAATAACAAAATTATTAATATTATTTAAATTTTTTTATTAATTAAGTGGTTCATGATAAGTGAACCATTCTGTATACACACTATGTTTTATAATATTTAAATAAATTTTACTTGTGTCTTTATGATTATTATAAATACCATGATTTAAAAATTAACCAGTGAAAGTTTTAAAAAGGCACACATTATTATGTTTAGCTCTGCTTTTAAAAAAATAAATTGTAGCTGTAAATAGTTCATTTTCTATTTTTCAACTACATATTACAGCTGAAGAAGTTAATAGATTTATTTAAGATAATTTATACTTGGTTATTTAAGTCAAATAAAGAATTATATGTATTAAATACAATTTAAATATATATGTTTTAAGGAATCAAATTTGTATAACATTAAGTTTTTAATCAACTTATAAAATAAATTAGAACTATATTGTTCTATAACAATAAATTATATTGTCAAAATGTTAAAATATTATATCTCTATATCCTTTTAGGAAGAAGAATTGAATGATAAACAAGAACGTCAAAGAAAAAGACAAGAAGAATTTGATCTTTTTAAATCTGATTTGAAAATACGATATGAAACTATAGATAAAAACATTGAAGAAAAAATTAAATCAATAAAATTACAATACGAAGAAACAATAAATAAACTTATATCTGATAACCAATAGAAATGGATTACAAAATTAAAATAAGAGTTGATCAAAAATTATCAGAATTATTTTTAGATATAAAAAACTCCAAAATAGACATTCCTATTCATATAAATGAATCGTTTTCTACAAAATTTTTGGATATAGATGCCTTAAAATGGCTTAATATAAATTTAAAACTTATAAATGGTCCACCACTTCATACATTATTAAAAAAAGATAACATAATTCTGCCTAGTCCACCTGTAATTGAACCAAGTTTTGAATATAAGGAAAGAATTAGAAAGCTTGAAAACCGTCTTAAGAATAAACAGTATGATGCGATGACAAAAAATGTAGATTTTCGCCGAGTAAAACTACCAGAAGACACAATTTCCTATCATAGTAAGATAATTTTTCAGTTTAAGTTAATGTATTTTTTTTATGTATCAATAATGTTGTTTTCAGTAAAACAAATTAACAAACAATTAATAGCTGTTCTTCAATTTGTTATTTCTACTGCTGCAGGATTTCTTTTTGGATTTCATGGAATTGAACTAATAGTAAACAAAACATTTGATTTAGGTTTCAAGTTACTGTTAGGAATAATTTGTGCTTTAATAATAGCTTTAGCAGAAATTTACTTTTTAGCTAAGAAATTGGCTGAAGATTTTGAAATTCCTGAAGAACAAATGGTTATTAAAGAACATAAAGATTAAATGAATTATAATATAAATATGGGTTTGAATTATATTGTATAGTTGTTAAATAAGTTGCTATAAATTATTATAAAAAAATTAGTATTTTTATTGTTATTATAAAAATAAATTTAGCTAATAATTTATTATTTTTGAAGAAGAAATAAACAATTCTATTGAATTTAAAATATTAATTTATGCAGAATTTTTTTTTTGCATGGGTGGGGGGGGTATTTAACATGTATTATTGATTTTTATTTTTTGCTTGCTAAAAAGTTATCCTCTTGATCCGCAAATCGCTTAGTTATTGATTAGTCAAAAAAATGTCATTAAACAAATTTTTTATGGATGTTTAAAATTAAAACATTTCTTATCATTTCGATAAAGATTACAACCCTCTAATACCATCTCTGGATATGACACTGATTCTTAACATTTCATTATTTATGACAATTATAATAAATAAAAATGATGGAAAGTTAGTTGATGTAATTAATTTTTATCGCAATTGAGTTTGTAATAAATAATAATAGTACAATAAAACACCGATTAACCGTGCTTACTTTTTGAAAATTTGTATACGCCAAAAATAAATATATAGACACATAATAATTATATGTTACAATATACAAAATAAAATGTTATGTAAAATAATGTCCAGTATCATAAAGTATAAATTATAGTTTTATCTGGTTTTATGTTGGTACTTCCAACAATTATAACCATAGTAAATAAATTTTTACATTACTAGTTAATAAAAATCAATACAATAAATATTATTGAGTCAGAATCTGTAATAATTTAGATTTTTCGACATTATAGTAGAGCTATATCGTATTTATTTCAATAATTTGTTAGTTTAACAATTGTATAAACCGTAAATACTATAAAATTGCTTTTAAAACCTTAACCAAACTTCAATTTGAATTAGGTCAAATTTAAGTTTTATTAAGGTTTCAAAAGCAGTCGCGTAATATTTTTGGTTTATGTAATAATTTTTTCATAAAAAACATACAGATAAACTAATTTACAAAATATAAGAAAAATGTACAAAAACCAAAATGACTTCGGTATTTTGCTCGTTTATGCGATCTATTTAATTTTATGTTGTTTATGTATGTTTATGTTGTTCGAATATAATAATAGCACACAATTTTTAGAAACAATATTTATATAGTTTATATTTTGTTGCTCCTCTAAAATATTTATTAAGCAAAAAAAAAAAAATAAATTCTCAGCTTATCCAAAAATAAATGTATAATTTAAATAACTTAGAATTCACATAAAAACAATACTTAATTGGATACTTTAAATCAGTGTTTCCCAACCGGTGGTCCGCGAGCCATTCATAGGGGGTTCGTGGTCCCATAGATTTTTTACAAAAATCACATTATGTAAATTATTTTGTATAGTAAAGTATAATTATATATTAGTTAAGTATAGTAATAAAATATAAAGTAAAGTAATAAAAATTAACATTTATTGATAAATTTTGTGTATTCTTGTTAATGAGAAAAAAAAGGTTTTCCTAATTTTCATAAAATTGAGGGGGTCCGCGACCTATAAAATATTGCCAAAGTGGTCCGTAGTGGTAAAAAGGTTGAGAAACACTGCTTTAAATGAACATCACATGAGTTCTACAACTGTATAATTTTATTTTATTGGTTTCTACGAAATTTTTATATTAAATGATTTTAATTTCATGTAAAAGTATACATGCATATGAAGACGTATGGCAAAGGGTTGGTAGCTGAAAAATATATTATCCCAATGGATGATATATCTCACCACTCAAATAATGTGGTAATTAATTTTAAGTTTAATTAAATCATTTGAACTAAATTATGATTTTTATTAATCTATTTCGTTACGAGTTCGTATGATCGTACCTATAATAATTATATCATCTATTAATTATTAATAGACGATAAAAATTTATATTTTATACATGGTGTAAATAAAATAACTAAATACATAGGTAGGTTTGGTAGAAATGCTGTGTGTTAAACCATGATACCATATCCATAATATTATTGTCTATGAAGACAATATTAATACGTTCAAATTTAACGTATTTTTAAACGTATCAACAGATATAAGAACAAAAATTTGATTTGTACAAGTGTCTCGCGTCAAGTCCTGGACTGTAAAAAAAACTAGTTCGCACAAATTGAGATGCCATTTGAATGAGTTAACGATTATTTGAGATTAGTACAAGTATTATAGTCATAATAAGCAAAACAGCTGTTTCTTTTATCACTTTAAAAATGTACTCTTGATGATCAATGGATAGCTGATAACTAACTTGTGACAAAACCATAGAGTATTACACTATGGATTGCGTAAAATATTGAACATGTAGAACACGGTTGTAAAGACAGGTTTCGACTACCAAGTTGAGTTGTTATTGGTATAGCGTTCGGACTAGTCTATACAGCGCGATCTAGTTGAAAATAGTTAAAACAGCTAATATTCAATTAATAGATAGTGTTGTATTATAAATTAAAAAACTAATATTTAGTCAAATGTACTTATGTAAAGGAGTATATTTAAGGGTTGCATTTATAAGATGAAGCAAATTATTACATATTCACTAACTGTAGTGTAACCTACTGAATTATCTATGATTTTTAAATAATGCTTAAAATTGCAGTATTTGTAAATTAAAAAGTAAATTTTTATTTTAAGTACCACAGGATGAAATTAGAGATCTAAAATGACAAGAGTTAAGTGAATAAACTTTGATGCCTGGGAAGTGTTTTATAAGAAAAATATTTTTTAGAAAATTTGGAGCCGACCCCAAGTAGTTGGAATTAAAGTGAGGAAGAATAAAATGAAGATAATTTATCTGAAAATGAAATTAAAGATTTTAGTAAATCTATTGTTTTAAAAAATATAAATCCAAACGGATTTTAACTGTTCAGTGATGCAAATTCACGAGATTTTATTATATTATGTAATAAAATCTAAAAATATTGAATTTTATTATTTGACTTGATTTAATAAAAAAACAATTTTAAAATGTTTTATAATTATGTCCTTAACGTATTACATTTTAATATATAATTATTCTTAATTTCAACGATTTAACGGTGCCACTGATACATTTAATCAATGGCAATGCTTAAAGAAATTATGGTAGTCCTTTACATAGTTTTTATGTATAAACTCTTTGGATTTAATAGCCTGTGATAATCTTTGAGGTTAGAGAAAATTTTCTAACAGTGAATAAACTTAAAGTTTTTTTTCTACAGTGAATAAACTTTTTGAAATTTATTTAACTAATTGGAGTTAGTCTGTTTGAATAGTACACCAAAAATCTTCAAAATGGTTTGTACTTCACTTTTATTACTTTTGTTTTACAGATTTATTATTTAATTTTTGTAAAATGTTTGGAAGGCGTTTCTTTCTTTTTTTTACCACATGAGTGTAATTAATCTAATATTTTTATGATATAATCTTCATTAGATTAAATATTCCATTTTTCATTTCGTAAGCATGGAAAATTAAAAGGAAAACTATCGATCATTGCTATATTATATAATACAGTTTATATCATCTTAATTATATACATTTAAACTATGTTACATACTTTTTATTATTAATTAAATTGTTAGATATTTTTTCCTTAATGTTGGAAATTTTTATATTTTAAAACTATTATCTCTTTGATTTTTTTATGATTTCCATTGTATTATTAGATATTTGTTGTACAAAATTATTTATCATATATGTTGTAAGAAATGAATCTTGGTATATTATATAAAGATTCTTTTGTTATAAATAATAGTTATTTAATCAATAATTGAGTTTATATTTTATATTTTCATTGTATTTTACATTTATGTACTTATTTAGTTAAAACAATTTTTTAATTTTGTTTCTATTTTTATTATTAATTAATACATTGTATTTATTTGTCCACTTATGTTTAGCGTCCACCTATATTATTGCTAAAAGAAGGGACAGAAGATAGTCAAGGTAAATCGCAACTTTTGTCTAACATAACTGCTTGCCAAGCAGTTGTAGAAGCAATCCGTACAACTTTAGGTCCACGAGGAATGGACAAATTGATTCTTGATAGCCGTGGAACAGTAACTATTTCTAATGATGGAGCTACCATAATGAAAATATCTGATATTGTTCACCCAGCAGCTAAAACTTTAGTTGATATTGCAAAATCTCAAGATGCAGAAGTTGGTGATGGAACTACTAGTGTTGTTTTACTTGCTGGAGAATTCCTTAAGCAAGTAAAGCCATATGTTGAAGAAGGAGTACATCCTAGAATTATCATCAAAGCATTAAGGAAAGCATTGAAAATTGCCTTGGATAGAATTGATCAAATTGCTTTTAAGGTCATTACAAAAATTTATTCAGCTTGAAATAAGATGTAAATTAACCTTTATTTTTTTTTAGATGAAATTTACATCTGATGATGAATATCGGACTTTTCTTCAAAAATGTGCTGCTACAGCTCTTAATTCAAAACTTATACATCAAGAAAAAGAATTCTTTTCAAAGATTGCTGTTGATGCAGTATTGTTATTAGATGAATTATTACCTTTAAATATGATAGGTATTAAAAAAGTTCAAGGAGGAGGTTTACAGGTAATTCCATTAAAATTTTTAAAAAATGTATACTAAAGTGTTTTGTGGAGTTAAATGACTAAAAATTTATTTATTAGTTAGTTTCATGTGTGATCACTGGGAAATTTTTTATTTTTTCTAACAAATTTTGATTCAAATTATTAATATACTTATATAACTATTTAATTTGTGATTTGAATACTTTCATATACTTTAACCTTTATTTTTATAGGACTCGCAACTTATTACTGGTGTTTCATTTAAAAAAACTTTCTCATATGCTGGTTTTGAGATGCAACCTAAACATTACAAAAATCCTAAAATTGCTTTACTTAATATAGAACTTGAATTGAAAGCCGAACGTTCCAATGCTGAAGTGAGAGTGAATACTGTTGAGGTATGTTACAAAAATAATCATGATTTTTATTTTATATGTAGGAATAGGAATAGATCTAACTGACAACTCTTTATCTAGTAAATATTTTACATTTTAGCTTCGATGCGAAGCTGAGAAGGTATTGGTTTTACTATGATGTTTTTTTGTGTCTGTTACTACTTTTTCTCAGCTCTCACCAAATAGATTTCTTTCAACAATACGTCAAAAGATCACAAATCGTATCTAGTCGAAGACATTACCCTCAAAAATTGAAAAAAATTTCCCTCGTTCCCTGTAAATGGGGGAAACGTCCAAAAAAATTACAAATGTTTTCAATTTTTTTTACTAAAAATTGCCGTAACTTTTTCAAAAATAAACATATCAATATCATTTTTTTTTTTTTATAGATGCTTGATGTCTTTACCTATCATTTGGTATATTTTTTTTGTAAATCTGACACTTAACCTTCCCACAGAGGACGATTTAAAATGACAACTTTTTCACAAAAAATTAACTTTTTCAACTTAACTTTTGAAAATGTTCCGGAAGGTCTGACACTTTTATATATATCTTAAATTAAAGCTAATGTAATATACTTTAATTTGAAAAAAAAAAATTTGACCTCTCAACTTGTTTTCGTGGTGAAAATAGACATCAAAAAGTTCATAAAAAATTACGATTTTAGTAAAATAATTCTTTTTTATATTTTTAATTTAATAATGCTATAACTTTTTAGAAAATTTATGGTTCAGTAAATTTTTTTTTTTTTATATAGATGCTTGATGTCTTTACTTATCATTTGGTATATTTTTTTTATAAATCTGACACTTAACCTGCCCACAGGGGGGGATTTAAAATGACAACTTTTTCACAAAAAATTTACTTTTTCAACATAACTTTTGAAAATGTTCCGGAAGGTCTGACACTTTTATATATATCTTAAATTAAAGCTAATGTAATATACTTTAATTTGAAAAAAAAAAATTTGACCTCTCAACTTGTTTTCGTGGTGAAAATAGACATCAAAAAGTTCATAAAAAATTACGATTTTAGTAAAATAATTCTTTTTTATATTTTTAATTTAATAATGCTATAACTTTTTAGAAAATTTATGGTTCAGTAAATTTTTTTTTTTTTATATAGATGCTTGATGTCTTTACTTATTATTTGGTATATTTTTTTTATAAATCTGACCCTTTATCTGCCTACGGGGGGGGATTTAAAATGACAACTTTTTCACAAAAAATTTACTTTTACACTTAACTTTTGAAAGTGTTCCGGAAAGTCTGACACTTTTATATATATCTTAAATTAAAGTTAATATAATGTACTTTATTATGAAAAAAAAAAATTTCGGACTTTATTTTGTCTTCACGGTGAAAATGGCTACCAAATGCTATTATTGTGTGAAAATTCTCGATTTTATTTTTTACATTTTTAACTTTATAATGCTATAACTTATTGAAAAGTGTATGGATCAACACAATTTTTTATGAGAAATAATATTTTTAGATAATCCCTTTTTCATTAGACATACTTTATCTTAATCAGGATATTAATAAGGAACTAGCAGATTGTGTAGCTTTTGGAATAATACACCAATTTTTCAAAATTAAACACTATTTAAAGATTTGCATGAATGAACCGTTTTTTTTTATAGTGATTTTAATCACTGTCAGATATCATTATACTTGATCCAACTATGCCACGTCACCACTGTGCCGCGACCCCCTGTGCTGGGTTTTTTTTAAATAATTTTTTACATGACTACATTCTTAACTTCTTATTAGTAAAAAAAAAAATTTTGGAAATTTTATGAGTAATATGGCCTTTTTTTAGAATAGATTTGAAAAACAATTTGTATTCAAAAATTTATATTAATTTAATTGTTACATTTCTACACCTTTTTGAAGTTTATTAATATTTGAATTGTCTTTTAATTATTCTATTATGCCAAATAGATACACATTAGTCTGAGTTTTAAAGAAAATGATAAAAGTTTATGTTAACTTTATTATGCTGTTGAATTTTTCCAATAAGAATCATAATTGTTCAAATGAGCACCTAATATTAATATTATTAAAATTTAATTTAATTCAAATTGATAGAAGTGGTTTCTAATGCTAGAATTAATTTTAATGGTTCACTGAATATAAATGAATAACACTTATTAAATCTCCCTTTCATCATAGTTATCATATGTCTATAGTAAATTCTACATTTAGATAAAAAATGTTTTATAATTTTATTTCTTAGAAATAATAAAATTTAAAAGTTATGTCATTTGACTTTAATAGTAAATTGTATTTCTTTTTATAAATGTGTACTAAAAAATGTTGGAAAATTAAAAATAAATGACGTAAATAGTTTTATAAAATTATATATTATCCTTTTATATTTTGGAAAATTTGTTGACATATTCACAGTCGAAGTATTTGAAAAATGTCAAATGTTAAGTATATTAAAAGTTAGATTTGCAGTTAGATTTGGTCTCGCCTGTATAAAAAAAATAATATGTGTATTTTATATGTTAATAAACAAAATGCTAAACATTTTACAATACTAAAATTACTTTTCCATTGGTATTTTTATTTTTTTGTCTTTAAGGAGTTTCAAAAAGTAGTAGATACTGAGTGGAATATTCTTTATGAAAAATTGGAGCATATTTACAAAAGTGGAGCACAAGTTATTTTATCTAAATTGCCTATTGGTGATGTTGCTACTCAGTATTTTGCAGATAGGTGAGTAAAAAGAAGGAAGTAAATGTTTTTAAAAAAATGGTTTGAGAAAAAACTACAGGGTTATTCATTTATAAGTGAATCAAAAATAAAATATAATGAACATTTTTTTTTTGTTTTTCTATAGGTACATATTTGTTTTTATTTATCAATCATAAAGTATTTTTTATATTCATCCTTTATAAAAATATGTCAGAATTATTTTTATTAATGGTAACATTACATAAATAATTAATTAGTTTTTTAATAGATAATGATCTAATTAGGAAATTAACTAGCTTATAACAAGTTCAGACTAGTATTTTGAAAGTTATTAAAGTTGTTAAAAATAACAACAGCTGTCTCTCACAATCGTCAGCCAACATTAGAAAATGTTAATAACTTTATAAATACTTGTGTAAAAATTTTTATCCATCAGTCATTTTCTTAATTACATTATTATTAAACAAATTACCCTTATAAGGTATAAAGAATGAATATAAGAATACATTATAATTTATAAATTGAGAAAAACACATGTACCTAAAAGAAACCAAGAAATAAAATTCTCAGTATTATTTTTCAATTAATTAAGTAGTTCATGATAAATGAATAATTCTGTATACTTTCTTGGTATTGCAATTTTTTTTTTTTTTAATGAATAAATATTTTTTGTAGAGATATGTTTTGTGCTGGTCGTGTTGTGGATGAAGATTTGAAACGTACCATGAAAGCATGTGGAGGTGTTATTGTTGCTACTACTTATGATTTGAATGATTCTGTATTGGGAAGATGTGAATCTTTTGAAGAAAAACAAATTGGAGGTGATAGATTCAATATTTTCTCTGGTTGTCCTAATGCTAAAGCCTGTACAATTATATTACGTGGTGGAGGTGAGCATTTGTTAGATGAAACAGAACGATCTTTACATGACGCTATTATGATTGTGCGTAGAACTGTAAAAAATGATTCTATTGTAGCTGGTATGTATCACAATTCTTCTTTAATGTTTTATTTATATAAATATGCATAATCTTGATTATTTTAAAGGGGGAGGTGCTGTTGAGATGGAACTTAGTAAAGTTCTTCGTGATTATTCAAGATCAATAGCTGGCAAAGAACAATTAATAGTAGCAGCTATTGCAAAGTCTCTTGAAATAATTCCACGTCAATTGTGTGATAATGCTGGTTTTGATGCCACAAATATTTTGAACAAATTACGACAGAAACATGCTCAAGGTGGTGTTGCTTTTGGTGTTGATATAAATAAAGAACATGTTGCTGATAACTTTGAAGCTTGTGTTTGGGAACCAGTAATTATTAAAAAGAATGCTTTAGCTGCTGCCATTGAAGCTTCATGTCTTATTTTATCAGTTGATCAAACTGTTAAAAATCCAAAATCTGGTGGTGATGAACAACAGGCACCTGGTCGAGGAAGGGGAAGACCTTTGTAATGGATAATTATTTGAACTACATAAATAATTTTATTAATACCTTTTGTACAAGATTTTTGTATTTGTTCACATACACGTTGAATACTAATATTCCTTTATGTATAGTTTAATATACTAATATTTCTGATATTAATATTAAGTCTAAAAATATTTTCACTAAAATATCTAGATATTAAAATAAAACTAAAAAGTTTTACTTAATTGGCATAATTTCATGTCTATTAAATTTTTACCTCAGTTTTATGAATTATTTTCTGTGAAAAATTGGGTTTCTGATAACTATATATGACCATATGTTATCTAATTAGGTAACATATATACCCTCTATTTACATCTAAAACATAGTGAATGTTGGTACAGAACTATCTCAATTGTAAGTTTATCAAAAAATTAAGGTTTAAATTAAATTTTAACTAAGAATTAATTTACTTATAGTTCTAGATTGTTACTTTTATCATTTAAGAGTAGCTACTTTTGTGTGTGTAATAATAATTTAATATAATTATGCGCCTATTGACCCAACTAGATCAAAGTTTCTGGGGGTCATAAAAAAAGGTACAATCTATAGACTTCTAAGAGGGACCCTTACAGGTATAGATATTCACTCCCCTGATCCTAACATTAGTATCTCTAATACAAGTATGTCCAATAAAAACAAAAAATTACAATCATACAATTGATGCAATTACTATTATTATTTGCATATATGAATGCATTTAAATGTATATAATTATACAAAATACAACTTTTTTTCTGAATTATTTTAAAATTATAATTTTGACAATAAATTTTTAAAAAAACATTGTTATATTAATATTTTTACGACCAAACTAGGAAATGTATTCTAATGTTTTAGAAGATTTTAAAATTTACCTAATTTTGCCTTTTTTAATATTAATAATCTAAAAATTACGAGGCAGTAGAGTCTTAAAGTCAATAAAAGTTTTATATCTTTTTTTTTTAAAGTCAATAGTAAATTATAAAAAATATAATTTTAATTAAAATCATTATACTCCAGTATAAATATTTGTATTGAACATTAATTTGTTATATACTTAAAAATTTTTCTTTCGTATATATATATATACACAAGTGTACTTATATTTTATTTGTGTTCTACAATAAGTATTACACACTAGTTAAGCTGTAACTCTTTATTTTAATTATCAGATACGAATTAATATTTTAGTTACAACTTATATTCATATCAATTAAAACAGATGGTCTAAAAGTTTTATCTACTGACTTAACGGTTTTTAATAATACAAATCCAAAATCTAATAAAAACAAGGAACTCAATAAAAAGAAATTTAAAGGTGAGTCAAGGGTACATTCAGATAAGCTGACTTTAATAAGATCATTTGAAGCACATCTATCATGCATTGTGATTTGTTAAATATTTGAATATAATGTCCGCTTTTCTCTAATGCTAAGTTTAATTAAATAGGGATTTAACTTTATAAAATTCCTTTGATCTAAATTATTGGAACACTATAATGTCAAAGAAAAAAATGTTTAATAACATTTTAATCTTTTGATATCCTTTTTTAAATTCTTCAATATTTAGATTACAGCCATAATACTGAAATTGTTAATAAGTTTCTTCAATATCTCTTCCATTTGTTAAAGATAAGTGTGATAACGCAGCTATATGCACCATTTGTTTGGCTGGTTTATACTTGTAATCATAATCATACATTGATAAAAACACAGCTACTACAGTAGTGCTGCCTTTATTTGGACTAAATATTTCTTTAAATGCTTGCTAGTCTGAAAATATTGTAAATTTATTTCCATAAATAAATTAAATTTTTTAGGAAACAGTTCATCAGCTTTAAATAATGGATAATGTTCAGTCTTAATCATCTTATTTATTGTTACCTTGTAATCTATAGAATACATAAACTATCAGGCTTTGGAACTACCACTGTGGGACTAGCCCAATCACTATATTTCACGGGTTCTATAATATATCTTGCTTAAATTATCTATTTATTTCTTCAGACACTTTATCTCTTATACTAAAAGGTATTGTATAAGTTTTATGGATTATAAAAGTTACTCATGGTTTTAACACAATCTCAGCTTAAAACTTTTTTATACACTGGCCATACTTATCACTAACTAGTAGAGATGGGAATTATGGTTCACCTAAGTGATCCGATTCATTCGAATCAGGTCAACTAGAAGATCCGGTTCAAAGACCCGTTCGCGATCTAAAAGATATTATGAGTCAATTGAATGGAACATTCAGTATAGTTTTGATTCTTTTGCGGTTCTCGATTCGCGATTCGGATTAGGGATGTGTCGTATAAACAAATGACATATGAATATGTTATCATTGTTATTTGGTAAGCGATCAAATCGTTTCAGTGTGATTTATACGGGAAAAAATTAGTTTTTGGGGATCCGGATCACTACGGTTCGGCAATCTGATTCATTTCGTTCACTACTTTGACCCGTTCAATGCGATCCGTTCGTTCGCGAACGACACATCTTTACTAACTAGTAGTTGAAATTTATTTTTAACATATCCTACAATACTATCCTTATTATTTAATTCAGTGTCACTTACTAGTTTTATAACACCACTTTCTTTTATTTATTTCGCCAGTCTGGACGTAATTTATCTATCCATGATCGCCCAACAATGAAGAAATACTTTTAGTACTATTTATTGCCAATAAATTTAATTTATATACATCACCGACAATATTATTAAGACACACATTTACATATTTGTTTTAACAACAGCAATTAATTCTATTATAACAGACATGAACTTAGAAGTTTGTTTTACACAGATTTATTTTACTACATAATTGTTGATAGTATTTTCAACTATCACAAAGACACATACCGCTGTGTTTATCTCATATTCATTTTAATTCCATTGATCATAACCAAAATCTTTAACGGACTACATGATATTTGATTGATATTAGTATTATTTGTTTCCACCACCTGTCCCGTCATTAAATCTGGCATTTCTTCGATGAAGTCAGATGATTTTGACTGACCTTGAAGCCAACGTTAACATAAGTTGGAATTATTTTCGTTTGTTTAATCCTCCTATAGCAAAAATGTGCCAAATACCCAAACCTAGAACGTTTATGGTCCTGTACCATTTTTGCTGGACATTTAGTAGCAGACGCATGTTTATTTCCACATTTGCTACATGTGGTTTTATTATGACTATCAATACCATCATTTTATTGTTTATGTATCGCAAACTAATTTAGAGGTTTTTTCAATTTCTTTTTCTGCCATTTCCCAGCATGTGGCTCTTTGGAAAAAGTTAATTTACCTTCTTTCAGTAGAATTGCCCTCAATTTGCTTTCTCCGACACCAAAAACGAAACGACCTCTTAAAGCCTCTTCTAAAAATACACCAAACTTGCAATTTTGAGCTTTTGCCTTTAGTTCTACTATGTATTTCACAATACACTACCTATCCTTTTGATACTCTTAATGAACTTATACCTCTCCGAAATTTCATTCATTTCCAGTAAATAATAAATTTCTAGTTTGATTATTTATTTTTTATAGTTTAATTCTTTAGTACTTTTTAAATATTTTAACTTCTTCAATACTGAGTACATATCATGCCCGATGAAGGTTAGTAATGAAGTCACTTATTTTGCTTCTTGTACATCATTTAGAATACAAAAAATTGCTTAACATGTATATAGATATAATATTATACCTTACTATTTTCTTACTTACTGAACACTTTGTATGTGTATTGTATAAAAAAATATAGTATATCTTCCAGAAGAAAACTTATTTACACCCTTAAATGTAAAATTATCAAATATTCAATGAACCTAATTTTTCATATTGGATACATCCAAACTAACAACAGTCATAGGTCAAGTGGGATATATGTACATAAATGGGGTAATTCATTAATCTTATTAGAATATATAGTATTATGTTTAAGTATAAATAAAAAATTAATAATAATGCATTTCCATTACAATTGTATTTACATTTAACCACTTGGCCATACATAATAACAAAATACAAGTAATAAATATTATTACGTTTTAAGGAATATTGAACAAAATGTCTTTTTTAAAAAAAAAAACCACATTAATTAAGAATTCTAATAATACAATTATCAAAAATATATACAAAACTATAATGAGTAAAGTCAATAACCTAGAGAAAAATGATAAAGAACATGTAAATATAATGAAGAACAAGACAATGATAAAATGAAAAATGAATGAAACAATGAAAAAATAACGAAACATTTCAAATTGAAGTAAAAGGTGAATGACATATATACGTAGAAAGAGATTTTGTACCAGACATACAAATTACAGAAAATAAGGACAAAAACGATGTAGCAGGTAGTATTATAGACAATCTATAAGTAATCAGAGAATCTCTTTATGTTGAAGGTAATGGTGAACGATACTTACACAATGAAAGAGAATATGAAAATGACCAACACAATACAGATGAAGACAACAAAAATATTATATATGGTGAGAGAACTGATAACCCAGAAGAAAGAAGAAACTTTTTTAATTGAAGATAATGGTGAAAGATACATACAAGAAAAAAAGATTTTTTACATGAGCCGGACATGGACAGAAGAGAACAAAACTAAGGATGATGTTTCAGTTTATAAAGATAAGGTTTCATTACCCATTTTTGAAGTAGCTAATTGTCAAAAATGCCAAAATTTAATAAAAATAAAGATAAGAGTAAAGGAAAGAAATTTTCCTAAAAAATGTAAAAATTTAATAGATTGTAAACAACCAAAATTATTTCTATGTTACTCCCTAAAATGAAGATTAACATTTATTAAAGCTCAAGTTAATTAAAAAATTCCCTTAAATTAAAAAATAACAAATAGGAAAATAAATTTATTTTGCAACAATCATATGTATTAATTAATAATCTTAATTTGTCTAAATAAACATATTTTAAACTAAATATATTTAATGACTTGTTGAATTTAATTTAATTTAATTCAACCAGTCACATTCTTAATTAAATTATTTTAGAGATCATAGGAGAAATTGAGTGGCAAGCGTTAAAAGAATCATTTTATATATCAATAAGCTTAATTTAAAAAAAATTTCAATTTCAAGCTCTGATTAGTTGTATAATTTATTAAGTTTATAAACCCTTGATTTTAAGTTATAATGTATAACATTTCATATAATTTCATTATTTCTGGACTTAGAGAAATGGGGCCCAAGGTTTTTAGTTTTATAGAATATTGTATCTTTACAACATATATTACAGTCATAAGTTACTAGCATAATGTGCTTCTTACTTAAATAAATATATATATATTCTATTTACCTTTTGAGATTGATTAGTCAATTAATTTTTGAAGATTGTACTGCTGTATCCTAAGAACCAATGTTAGCACTGTATTATGTACAGTAGCTTTTCACTTAATTTTATCTAGTATATTAAATTGACTTAAGGCCCTTTTCACTGGAACCAAGATTATGTTAATTTTTCAGATACTATTTCGAAGTTTTTAATATTATTAAAACTAAATTGAAATTAATAAAATTGCCAGCTATTTTAATCTATGCACATTACATAGAGAGGTTGTTTCACCTAGGTTTTAGGATAAATACATTTCATGAATACTTGAATTTATTTATATTTTAATTAATGTACTCATGAGTATATTCAATTTTTACAATATATATTAAGTATGTGAGTTAATAAATTTTATATAAACATGTGAAAGTTGAATGCAAAAATTCATACATCATATGGTTATAAATATATGGTTTTTAATTTGAAATTAAATATATATATTATTTTCATACTTAAATTAACATACAAAGTGATTCATTATAACTAACTCTATTATTATTATTAATTAAATGAATATTCCAAACCCTTGTTTCACCAACACACCTCCAATATCTTAAATTATTACAATTGTGAGGTACTTTAAAATTTTAGACGGTAACAAATTAATTATTTGATAACTACTTTAAATATAATACTCTTTTGCTAATATACGACAGTTGTACCACAAAATAGATAAAATATTATCTATTTTGTAATGGGACTACATATCGGTGAATCATAAATACGTAATTTAAATGATAGTAAAGTTGGTAACATTGAATAAGGATGGCAACAGCAAAATACTACTCCCGGTATGAAAGAAACGATTGCGTGACTCATCGCCGGCCGGACAAGTGCTGCCCTCGCGTGCGCAACACTGCCGACGATACCATAGCAGTATAACCGTATCAAACATGGCTGCCGAGTGAATAGTTTTCAACTTAAACGCATCACGTTTCCGGTCAATCATTACATTTTTGCAGTAGGTTGGAATGATTATTTTTACTACCTATTAAATTTTTTATTCAGCTTTTGTAATTGTACTTAATTTTAGTTTTAGTGTACTCATCGTCTTCTAAGACACAATAATTTTAATTTTTTCTTTTCAATTGTTTCATGATTGTTGCTGTCTTATTTCACATTAGAAGTTAAAAGGATAAAATTACATGCTGTTGGGATTTATGGTGAATCTTACGCCGTAAATTAACGGTATTGTTGGATTCATATACTATATTAGAGACTATTACCGGACGCCATCCGTAGGTACGCCTTTGGCTAACATTTGTCGCACAGGTATGTTTTAAAAAAGTTAATTATTATCGTGACTCGCACGTGTAGCTTTTAAATGAAATATAACATTTCGATTTTTGAACTTAATTTTCATATCTTAGGTCAAAAACTTATTTTATTGTCAGTCTATTGTATTAAGTATAATAGCCTCGTGGTGTTTCCTCACGTTCAAAGATAAGACGTAATTTTTTTCTAATTTGTGTTCAAATAATATTAGATTCTAATGTTAAATTTATGAAATAATTTTTAGTCTTTCGATTTAAAATTATCTGGTGTGTATAGTTTTACTACTTCTTATAATTTGTAAATTTTAAAGACTTATTTAACAATATGTATGTAAAATTTAAAGTGTTATAGTAATGAACAAAATATTTTAATACAATTAAAAATATCCATATGTCTAAAACATTTTACCTTTGAGTAATAGATATTAATAATACTGAGTTGCCTTGAGGTCAATGTAATTTCTTGTAAAAGTGATGAAATTTAAAGTTATGGTGTTGATAAATTACACGAAAACATTTTTATAGAAATATAACTATTATAACATTATAAAATTAAACAAAATCAATATTTGATCTAATGACAATGTCATTTTAAGTATTCTTTTAACAATGTATTCTCTGTCCCAATTATCTTGTGAAAAAATGGTTTTACAATTAAATAAATATTACAAGTATTTAAATTAATTAGATTTTATTAATTTTAAAACTTTTTAAGTCTATTATTTCAACCTGATTACTATACAAATTATTAATGCCTAAGTAACATAAAATTCATAAATACAGTATTATGAGAAATCTATAATACATAAATAAAATTAGGTGTTTGAGTTGATTTAACAATTATTATTATTTTACCTAAATTGCTTAATTTTAGACTATTAATCATAACTACAGTTCTTGATTCAAGTACTTTTTTTGATAAGTGCCAAATGCTAGTAAAATGTATGGACCTGAAAAATAATCATCGAGATAAGATTAAATATATCATAGACATGTTTTTGCTAAATAAACATTTGTTAGCGGGTTATCATTTATTATTAAAGTATTAGATAGCAAAATGTTGTACTTCATTGACATTCTTTTAAAATTTTTATCATAGTAAATGTAAAATTTAATGATTTATTAATTAAACCATTAGGAAATTAATAAAAAAAATTGTCTTCAAATTATGACTTTGGAAAAAATTAAAAAAAAATTGTGTTGAGTTTAATTCAAAGGGTTTGTCTTTTGTTATCATTTTATTTAATACAAAAAAATATTATAGATCGTTAATAAAAATATTAAAAAAATTTTAAGTGAAGAAATTAAACACTAGTTTTTCTATTTTAAACCTTAACAATTCTATGAATACATTCAGTGTTATCTATAAATAATCAAATTATTGATAAAAACAGATTTATTATGGTTAATAAGATAAAAAAATATTGATTATTTTTGTTTTATTAACTCAAGTTAACAATTTTCAAGTTCTAAATTTTATTAGTGTAAGATATTATACAAAATAACTTAAAATACTGTATTGTTACATGACAATTAAATATTATCAATTTGTTTAGAAATTATCTTTCTGTGTTTATCAATAATCAAACAAATTTTTTGAGTTTTTTGTGCTGAATTAATATTTTATTAATTATTAATTAGAACCATTTTTGTGCTATATTTCAACAAAAATATAATTTCCAGTAAAGTTTTTCAATTATAACCAAATTACCTATATTATTTTTGGAAATAAAATGATTCTGATGAAGTATCTAGGTTCAATTCTATTCCAAATAGTTAAATTAATTTTCTTCTCTCCTAAAATAGTAGTATTTGAAAAAAAATTATTTCTTCAATTTAAATGATACCTAAATTTCAATTGTTGGAATAGTTTATTTTCATATTAATTCAATAATTAAACAGTTAAATGGTATTTTTTTAAATTATCAAACAATTAATATTGGAATTTTAGAATAATTCCAAAACTGATTGTTTGTTAGATATTATTACAATACCTATATTTATTATTATTTTAATTTTAGAGAAGAGTTTCAACAAAATTTCATTGGGAAATAATTTTTTAATTGCTCTTTTTTTATGTTAACTAAGATTCTTAAGGATAATTTAGATCATTTATTTTGTTGGTTATATTAATATTTTTTAATACTTTTAATATCAATAAATACAGCCTTGTTTCATTTAATGATATAGTTTAAGCTATTTTTACATAAACATTTGTTAAATGATGATTGAAAAAAGTGCTTAGAAAATGTAGCCTGAGAATATATTTTTCAGGGCTTTAAAAACATTAAAAAAAAAAAAAAGAGTTAATTGGTCTCTGCAAAATCGAATTTTTACTTAAATCCAGTATAAATATAGGTTTTGCAAAATGTGCCAATTACTGTTTTTTTTTTTAAATTAAGAAAATAAACCTTAGCCACTACAAACCAGTTATGATTTTTGGCTATTGGTAATTGGTATAAATCGGTTAGTAATAATATAAAATTTAAAAATAGTTATTTTCACAAAAAAAAAATCAGGAATATTGTTCAATAGACACTTTTCTAGTGTATCTTTAACTTTTAATTATTTTTTTTTTCATTGGGGATTGACATAAAATTACTTCTGTAGTAATAACTGCAGTAGTACAGTTAGTCTTTGCTGAGGAGGTATACTTAAAAAAATATTTTTCTGCTCCCCTAAAAAAAAAGAAATTGTATTTTAACAGTGTGATCATTTTTTTTACTGAGAGACATTAAAGACAAATTCTCTAATGTGTTTGTTGAGTACATGTAAATAATTAAAAAAATATATATTCAATTATTGGTAACAGATTATTGTTATTACTTCTAAAACAAAAAAATGTTAGTAATCACTTCTTGATGAAAAAATATGATTTTAATTGATTTCAAGCTCTGACGATTTGTTATAAATTTGTTGACCATTTAAGCTCGAGTAATAATTTTATATGTATAAAACATCTGAGTTAAAAAAAAAATTTTTTGTGTAGTTTTTTATATAAATCTAAAATTAAAAAAAGTTTTTCCACTATATCTGTACATTGATAACATTTTCATTGAAAAATGTTGATAATTTCAAATGCAAATATGGAATGGCACTCCAAAAATTCTCCAGTTCTCTTACATGACCATAATAAGGAATTGGCCTTGTATTTTATAATAATATAACCAGAGTAGGTAGTCACAGATTTCCATTCTAGTACTATTTTATGATAAATTCTTTATTATGATATTAATTATTAATGTTGGTTTATTTTAGTACAGTTATCTTAAATCTTCTGAAAAATATTTTTTTTGGAATTATTAATATCCTGATGAGGGAGAGTATTAAAGAAATATGTTTTTCTCTTTAATCGTAGTAATGAAGGGGGTAAATATTTTGTGTCTTAAGTTGTTGACCACGCCCGCTCCTAGCTACGAGGCAAATTTTTTTATGAGTGACAAATGTTAGCTGGGACGTTTTTTGATCCTATCGCCAGACGACCGTTGTTGATTTATATATACACATTCGTGTGCACAGCAGTTACTCTCTTGTCTCTGACGATGGCTGACCATTTAACGTCCGGCAACAGCAGCAGCCAACGTTAATCCATGACGAACACAAAACCGCTGTTGCCATATCTCAGCGGCGGTTACGGTGGTGAGCCATTCGGCGCGCGCGCGCGACGTATACGTCCGTCTGCCCACCCTCGCGCGCGTGCCTGTCACGTTCCTTTGGATGTTGGTGTTATGGCGGTGATGTCCGGGGGCCGACGTTCGTCGCGCATACCTATCGATCGAACGCGGACCGTTTTGCTCATACACTCGACACTACGCATGCGTCATCCACCCGGCGGTGTACAGTGTTCGGGTGTTGTGCAGCTATCACGTCTCGTGATGCTCTCGCTATCGATAGTAATTTCATACTCGATCTCGTGCTAGGCACTCGCAAAAATGTATTATTTTTTCAAAACAATTTTTTGTCGCTCATGAAAGCGTATTAGCGTTTCAATTATTGTCCATTCAGATTTCACTTTATTTAATATGACCGAGACTAATTATGAAATTACGTGTTTAGTCTTCAAATGCCTATTAAAGGAAATTTCGAATTATTGTATCACCAAAAACCCTGACCTCAGTCCTACGTTCGCAAACTTGTTATTAAATCGCTCATTATTGCGTATCTTAATAACCTAAATAACCTTTTGAAATACGTTTTTTTCGATTTGTATTTATGAATTATGAAGACGATTTCTCGTGTCCAGATACCCCTTTTTTAGGCTTTGCTTGATTGACATAGTGGTTATTGTAAATCAGGGCGTGTGTATTTTTGTTGTCCGAACGGGAAGGTCAAATTTTATATGTCGGTTCGTTATTATCATAGGCAGTGGCGTGTAGTAGAATTGCGCGCTTTACAAATTCAAATGAAATCGAACGCGTGTCAGAAACAATCGATTGTGTTGCATACGATAGACAGCCTTATTGCGTAGTAGCTAGTGGGGATAGGACGCAGCGTCCGCGTTTTAGCTGCGCCCGCCGCCGTCACCGCCAGTCCTCTACTCCACAGCCCGTCGTCACCACGCCACCCTATTATCATTATAGTCCGTCTCGTTTTCAATCTCGTTCGGCCACGAAACGTACCGACACCGCCTCGCGCACACCGTACACTTATATTATCACATAAATTATATTTATCTATTTAATTGTACAGAAATAATAATAATTGTTTTTAAATATTTCGCCGATATCTTCTATTTGCGTGTTTTTTTTATTCTGTGCGCATCAACGCCGACGATAGTGCGTTTAAGCAATCGTGGCTACTGTACATTTTTGAAGCGTATTTCCACCAGTCCGCACGCATCCATTATAGGTGAGTATGCCGGCAGTAGAACTATTCTATTTTTAAATTACCCGGTTGCCGCTTGCCTGTGTATAGTTTAAGTGCTGCGCACTAGGCCCTGTGGTTTTTAGTTGGGTTTAATATCTACAAAACCCTTTTGATACTTTATCTATGATGGCCCTCACTAACGAAAATATCTTTTGCCAGATATCTAGTGTGCCGTATGGTGTTTTGAAGGAAACACTCCTCTTAATTTCAAATGATGGAATTCCACTGTTTTGTCACGCGTTCGAAAATATCGCAGGTGGAGTATCGTTATCATTGATTCCTTGCATACAATGAAATACGTAGATATGTAATTCATGTCATGCTGTAGTGATTTTAGAGAAATACCATTTTGCAGCCGCATATCACGTTCTGCGTGTGCACCGTGGGTCGCAAATGAATAATTGATCTGATCGGCCCTCCTATTCTTTCGCCTGAGACGTGGTAGTAATAATGAAATTGATAACGCACTACTTATGTTGTGCGTCACGCGGGAATGCGTTTGCTCGCTTAAAGCACATTTCTACATGCTAAAATCATGATCGATGAATCATGTTATTCTTGGTGCAATTTTGTAGCAATCGTCATAAAACATAATACTTCGTTATAATATACGTTGCAGTCGCAATAGACTGTAACACTTTTAGTGCACATTAATCATCGCATAATAATTTAGTATTGACGATTGATTATTATTAGATTAATACCTAAATTATGTATAAGAAAAACAAGTATGAGTTGTTACAAATTATTAGTAATAAAAATGTTATAAATTACTGAAATAAAATCAATTACCGAGTAGTTACTTTATGTTGTAAAATAATACTGTTTGTATCTATATCCAATGATCAAAATGGTGCATATAAACGAAATTAAATTAAAACCTTGGTTGAAATATCAAAATATTTGATACTTTAAAGTTATCATTTTAGTGGAACTTCAAGTAACCATCATTAGTTTATCTATCATCAAAGTGTAAAGACATGTCCTAATCAGTATAGAGTCATGAATTTTAGACCTATCGATAAATGAATGACGGTTAATCATAGTTTCCATTATATTTGTTCAAAGAAATAATCAAATTTTTAGGAGAAAATTTTGTTTAAAATGAGATTTAAGGTAGTCGTATTGTATTATTTTTAATAATTTTTATTTTATTTTATTTTAGGTTAATTAAGTCAGTTGGTCAAGTTCATTAACAAATGTCTGGAGATAAAGAGGACTCGGTTCAGAGAGCCAAGCTGGCCGAACAGGCGGAACGCTACGACGATATGGCCAGCTCAATGAAATCTGTTACTGAAACTGGTGTTGAACTCTCCAATGAAGAGCGAAACTTATTATCAGTAGCTTATAAAAATGTTGTTGGTGCTCGTAGATCATCATGGCGAGTAATATCTTCAATTGAACAGAAGACCGAGGGTTCTGAGAAAAAACAACAAATGGCTAGAGAATATCGGGAGAAGGTTGAAAAAGAACTTCGAGACATCTGCTATGATGTACTGGTAAGTTAAATCAACACTTGTGTACAATTAAAATATAAAAATAACTTTATTTCTTAAAATTAATTTTTCTTTACTTTTTAAGTAAAACATAAATTTAAAAAAGTATATAAATTAATATGAACAGTAGACACTTGCTACTTAGTGACAGTTATATTACTATTTCAGAATCTGTTGGACAAATACCTTATCCCTAAAGCAAGTAATGCTGAGAGCAAAGTCTTTTACCTTAAAATGAAGGGTGATTATTACAGGTATCTCGCAGAAGTAGCAACTGGAGAAACTAGAAATGGTAAAATATATTGGATAACCATTTTTTTTGTACTTATTAATTAAGAATAGTAAATTTAAGAATTATTCATTTAATTTTGTTTTATAAATGTCTATTTTTTTTTACCAAAATAAGCAATTTTAATATTAAATTTTATTGTTAAATGATGTAAATTCAACAAACTTTCGTTCTTCTGATATAAGTGAGGAATAAATCATACTGATTTCATTAAGTTCATAATAAGTTATATTTGTTTAATTATACTTATATTTATTTGATAATGAATGGATACAATATTACAATTTAAGTAATTATTAACCAAAATTTCTGGATTGACTAGTTATTTTATAGGACAGTTATTTAACGAATTGCTATTTTTTATTACTTTGAGGCACTACTATGTTAATTAAATTTCATCTAATTACGTGTATATATAAATACATATACATAGGCAGCGTCCTTTTAAAGTAAGGTACCGTTTTTAAATATCACGGTTACAGCGCTGTGGTTAATGTTTGGAGCAGGCTCGCTGTATAACTAGATCTGTTGGGAAGCCGTTGATGCCATTATGTAGGCATTCAATTGTGTTAATTCTAATTCAAAACTTGTTCTAAAAAGTGAAAGAAAACAGACGATTCATGCTTCATCTTTGTCTCAAGAATTTCTTGCAGATTCAAGAAGTCTTCTCTATAAAATTGTGGTCAATTGATTAAATTATGGATAGTTGTGTGCTCGCTTACTGGGTTTCCAAAAATGTTGATGGAGGTGCACAAGACCAAATATTTGGTCATTGCATTGAGTATTTTTGTGTGTTACAGAAATGAGGGCGATAGTTTTTGAAGCCATACTATTACAGGCAATAAAACATGAGTTTTCATATAAATAAAAAAAATTTTACTTATTTTATTTTTATTTAAAAACAGTACTTACTTTAAAAACACGCCTTGTATTTATTTGATAAATCTTAATGTCACATGATGTTAGTTAAATAACTTTCGTTCTACTGATTGAAATTGAAGAATGTTTTTTTTCACTGATGATGTTTGTTTGAGATTTTACAAATAATTTTTTGTTAAATTTTTTTATATATGTTATTTATAAGTAGCAGTGCCTCTTTATTTAGTAAATTTTGGTTAACTCACTTCAATATTTTAGAGTTGAGATTCTATTTGATTATTATGAGTATTTAATTGGAATTTAACATTGCATGAGACTTTCAAATTTAATGGTTTTTAAAACGAAAAGTATTAACTTATTGATAATTTACTAACTTGTATATTTGTAGTAATATCATATGATGTTCAAATATTAACTTTCGTTCTTCTGAATATTTTTGAGGAACTAATTTTTGCCTGATGATTTTTTAATAACATGATAAATAAAAATGTGAATGACTCTTATCTAGTTACTATTTTATATGAATTTTAATAGTAATGTCTTATTTAGATATATTTGTGTTAATTAAAATAAAGATGTACATTTACAAGTTAAGCTAATTTTATTCTCGCATTTACTAATGATACTAAATTTGTTGAGCATTAACTATTAATATAATAAAATAATTGTTTGTCATAAAATAGCTGTGGTTGAGGACTCTCAATTGGCATACCAGGATGCATTTGAGATCAGTAAAGCAAAAATGCAACCAACACATCCAATCCGGTTGGGTTTGGCGTTAAATTTCTCAGTATTTTTCTATGAGATTTTAAATTCACCAGACAAAGCTTGCCAATTGGCAAAACAGGTATTTATAACACAGTTTATAATCTTTTTTTTTTTTTTTTTTTATTGGTATTTAGGGGTGGTGGATGATTCTCAAAAAGCATATCAGGAAGCATTTGATATAGCTAAGTCTAAAATGCAGCCTACTCATCCCATAAGACTTGGATTGGCATTGAATTTTTCTGTTTTTTATTATGAAATCATTAATTCCCCAGCTCGTGCTTGCCATTTGGCAAAACAGGTACCCTGATTTCCCATACGCCTCAACAATTTTTGAATGTGTAAAGTGCTATTTAATAAAATTCTTGAGCTATATTTTGTAATTTCATTTCACTGACAAAAAATCAATTGACCAATGATTAAATATATTCTTTTAACATGTTTGATTTGATACGCTTCTCTAATTATAAACTTTATTATTACTACTGGGCAGATTATTATATGCATTATTTTTAGTTATCTTACTCCGAGTCTGATTGTACTAGTTCAAATTTCATAAATTTATGGTTGTTTTCATATTAGTTCAATTTAGAAGTAATGTTTGTGTGTACACAAAAATAGAAATAATTCATAGACTAATTTTTTTTAACAATTATTATTAAGGCTTTTAAATTTACATTTGTTTTGTGTAACTAAAGAAATTTTAATTTGTTTAAATTATGAAATTGTTAAGTAATGTGTCATATTTGTAGGCATTCGATGATGCAATAGCCGAGCTGGATACATTAAATGAAGACAGCTACAAGGATTCAACGCTCATCATGCAATTATTGCGTGATAATTTGACGTTATGGACGTCCGACACACAAGACAACGATGAGCCCCAGGAAGCAACTGGAGACAACTAACTCTTTTTACTAAAAACATTAAAAACAAAATAAAAAAAAAACTATAATAATTTTTAATAAAGCAAAACAAATATTTACACACTTCTGCGAGAATCTGCGCCCCTTCATCTTCCACCATCCCCACTACTGCGCTCTCACAACACGCTCTTTGTTTATCCTTTCTTTTCTTTTTTTTTTTTTATACCAGTTCTTTAAAAAAAACAAGAAAACTTTGAATATGAATAAATAAACACATTTTTTTCTTTATTAGTCTATTAATTATTATTGAATGTTTATAACTATTATTATATAGAATTATTACAATAAAAAGAAAATTATATATATATCATATATATAAACACATTTGAAAATATTTCATTTCAAAGTTCACACTTTTTTCAAACATTGAATACTGGTATAAACTGTATTAAGAACAATTTTTTTGTTTGGCAATTAATGTCTTTTGGATATTTTATTTGTAAAATTTTTTTGCCAGAATTCAATGCGAGACACCATCCACTATACAATAGTTTCGAAACCAGTTTCTCTTGAACAATTGACTAAAATCATATTTATTAAATAATATTGTATACAATCAAGTTAATGTTAAATTATTATGTAATTTATTTGATGAAATGTTATTAAAATATCATTTAATATAGTTAGTTTCTACTTTGATTTTAGCTTATTTCATATTCTGGTTTCGGAAACCTATCCATTACTCATTGAATAATTTTTATTTATACTTATTAAATATAGGTCATTTCACTGTGATCTAGTTAGTAACACATTTCCTATCTGGATTATCTAGATTTGATCTATACTTAAACACATTTTTTTCAAATCTTGTAATTGTACTTATAATTTATTATTTAAATTAAACATTCAATGAGCAATTTATTTTTCCTCGCTTTTCCATGTTCTATCTGTCTCGTAAAGTTTTTTTCATTACGACGCGGCCTGACAATTCACTTAGATTTGATTTTAACAAAAATATTGATATATAAGTGTTCCATTTTGAAAATTTTTATACAATGTATGTGGTAAAAATTAAATTATTAAACCATTGATACAAGTTTTCATTTTATGTATAAGCAGCCATTGTAATTGTATAAGAATGCACATTTATTATTTTGCAATTTGTTTAATTTAAAAAATATATATATATATATACATTTATACAGTGGTAGCTAAATTTTAAAGTAATTTACTAAGATTGAGTGTTGCCTTTTTCTTCTATCCTTTAACATTTTTAAGATGTGAATTATTTTGTAAATTTACGAAAAAAACTTGTTAAAGGTAACAATGATCTATCGAGTGCAAACTTCAATTGGCTACAATATACCACTAGTTCAAACAAAAATGACTAAATTTTTGTAAAATGATTAATGTGTTGTTAAAACCTCTTTACAAAAATAAATGTGTTGAAATGAGCTCATTGTCTGCATGTTATTTGTTACCAATATAATAGTTTTATTTCAAACGTAATTACTAAATTAATTTTTATTTATGTAGTTATTATGTTGAACCATCATTGGTATGACTAATTAAATTATTCGTATGGTATTATGTTGAGAATTAGTTTACTTGTCTTTATTACGACATGAAGTATAAACAAACGGTTTACCTAAGCGAATTGGAGTAATATTTTTTTTGATTTGTTACTCCATTCCGAAAATATAAATTTATTGGCGGTATTACTATTTAACGCCTTCTATTTTATTTCCTATGTAGTAAATAGCTAAAAAAGATATTAAATAAATTTCCATATTAGTATAGTATAATATTTTAAATTCTTAAGTAAAATTATGTCATGTAAGAGAAAAATGGTGGGAACAATAATAGAGACATAAAATAAAGAGACACAAGTAAAGTAAAAAGGTATTGACGTTTAACTTTAGTAGTTCATCAACTGGAGGGATTGGGGCTGACCAGTGTACCCAACAGCAGGACTTTGGAAGAGCCAAAACGACGAGCTTGCTGTTTATAGCGTTAATTTATTTTTGTGTCTACATCGCGGTATTACCGACGTATGACATGTTAATATGACGTCGACTTCCAAAGTATAAATTTAGAATTGAAATGATTTAAATGCAACTAGAAGTATTTAACTTTAGAAATTTACAATTACAATAATTGTTATATTTTAATAATTAAAATGCATAAGACTAATTAGTCGATCTAGCTTTATAATTTACTCTTCAATTAATAAAGGGTTGTCAATTGTAGCTAATGAAAAAAAAACATGTTTAACAACATTAAAAATATTTGGTTTTGAAATCGCTTTTGGTCCTTTCATAATTAATAATTTTAAAAAGTATATTTAAATTTTAGACGCGACTTCAATTTTTATTGTTATGCTAGTAATAAATAATTTTTTTTTGAAAACTATTATTTAGTTATAGCATAAATGAAATTTGCTTTAATGTATTCTAACATTTTATTAACACAATACTGATATCGAAATTTTTTAAGCATACCAGTGTTGATTAATGTTGGGCGTATTGTATAGGCAACTTAATTGTCAATAAATGTGGAGAATCATGTTTATTACTACTTGATATTATAGCTAATGACTTGGGGAAAATTTTTATGGGAATTTTCTAATACTATAATAACAGAAACCAGTCATTTATAATCTTCTTAAATCAGTGCATTCATGTATTAAATCTTGAATGTTGAAGTCAAAATGGAAACAATTGAGTATTTCAGACTTCTCTTAGAGTCGGAAAGCTGTTCAAAAAATACTAATGACGTAGAATTACTTTAGAGGATCATATTGTCAAAAGTCTTAATATGTGTCTGTCCTAGAGCATTGACGGTGTTTGGCTGGTTGTCAAACTAAAAAGATTTTGTTACAAACGTCATTCTAGCTTGTTAATTAAATAACAATCTGGTTTGTATAGTCTATTAGGCTTTTAAGAATTATTTTCTTGATTATTTAAAAGATGAGATTTTCTAACAAATACGGTCTAAATAAACTTAAACACTTGTACCAAGTAATGAAACCGAAAATAACACAGTACTCAGTTTGTTAATAATTTATGTACTTATATAAATTAATTTTTTATGGTTTTTAAAAATAGGTAAAGTTTTGAGTATCATAAACATTTTATTAGGAATCAAATTGTTTGTATATGAAAATGAAAATGAAAAACTATTAACTATGTTAATTTCAAGTTTTATTCACGAAATTCCATTAATGTGTTAATACGTTTACTATTGTAATTTCAATTTTATATAAACTTGACCCTTGTGAGTTTTATGCATAATTTTTAAATTAATTACTGTATTAAATAATTTGACCTTCTGAAATATATTTAGTAATCATGCAGATGTATAACACATAAATGACACTAAAAATATTAGGTTTTCTCTCACTACTTTCAAATACACAAAAGAACAATAGTGATCTAGCAAAGAAAGTAGACCTGAGGTATTTTTAGATTAGAATTAATTGATACCTGGCAGTGATTAAAATCACTGTCGTAAATCGTTCCGATGTGTGCATTTGAAATAAATTTAAAAAAATGTAATATTTCCACCAAAATATACATGATTTATTTATTTAAATTACATGATAGAAGACAATTTGTCAGAACGTCTTCTTTTTTTTAATCAAATGAGAAATTTTTTGAAATAAGCTAAAAAATTTGATTTAGTTTTGATCTTTTGAATTTGGAGAGTGATCAAGTTTCAAAGACTAAAAAAATTTTTCTAGCTCTGCTCGAAATGAAGTACCTAAATTTCTATTAATTTATTTAAAATAAACAATCATACATAACATTGTATACATACATATCTTCTTATTTTGACCATAGTTGTTGAAACCAAAATATATTACTATATTTAAGGTAAATTACACCTAGTGATGTAACGAAAGAATAATTCTCAAAAGAATTATCTCGGTTCGGAGTTGTTCTTGAAAATATCCTTCTACATTTTGTTACTGATAAATATATAAAAAAAGTGGAATTAAAAAATTTGTTTAATATTATTTGATCACACCGAAAAATATTTTGAAGTAATGTGTGAAGAAAATCAAGTAATCTTTTACTTGATTGATAGTCGTATAATAACAAATATATGAAAAATTTTCTAAAAAAAATTTGAATCAAAAATGATCCTATGGATTCTAATTATTATTATTTTGTAATTCTACGGCTTTTCAATGTTTTTGCATTTATATGACTTCTTAATATTACATTTGTTATTGTTTCGAAGACAATAATAATATTATTATAAACAATAACATTCCCAAAAGAAACATTTTAGTATAGATGCAATCCAAATATTTTCAATAAAAAAATTCAACGTTTTTTTTTCAAATAAATTAATTTGAACAAATTCTATTATATTTTTTTAACTAAATTACTTTGAACAAACCAAAAATGAAGGAAATATGAAATGCTGAAAATACTTTCTTTATCTTTTTACAAAAGTTTCTATTAACGCTATAAATTGAACTGTTAAAAATGATCCAAAAATTTCTACACGTCAGTATGATATTTTTAATATACACGTAAATTTTATACATAAATAATGTAATTTTGATATAAAAATTTTGCAATAAAAACTTCCAATAGATGTATGTGAAAATTCCGACATTTTTGTTATGATTGTACACGAAGAAATATATGTAGTTTCTGACATGGATTAAGTCAAAGAGTTAACCATATTATCATACAGCTAAAAAGTAATATTTTTTATTAACAAAATACTTATTATATTCGGTACCAATACTTGGTTATAGTAATTCCACGAAAAATAAAATGGGACAAATAGTTTAAATAATTTTTTTCTAAAAATTATTATCCCTAGGCATTAAACATAACGAAACCGACAGCCCTTAAAGCGTTAAGACCTCTGAATTTGAGTTATGATAAAATTTCGGTATAAGAAGAGTCATTCTCAGGGTTGTTTTTATACATTTCTTTTCTATTAAAAAACGTCTGGTTTAACTTGTATTGTTTTTTACTTATTTCAAACATGGGCCGCATTGTAGTCCAAAAAACAAACATAATGAACAATCGGGGGAGAAACATTTCGACTCATTTCCGCCCATATCTGAACCCTGGCGTACTTAACGCGCGCGCATACCGGATGCTGGCTGTTGCCGTGTTTTATTGTGACGTTTTTGTCGCCCATTGAACCGGTCTAAATATATTCTATACCTTTTTTTTTCTTTCGTCTGCTCCTCCTCGTGTCAGTACGTGCGTGCTGTGTCTATTTGACGAAGGGTGTGTTCTCTGTCTTTCTCTTTCCCGTACCGACCGACCGCACACACAGTCATTAGGACCTCCACAAAACTATTTGTCCATCACACACACACACACTCTCACGGTAGTGCACACACACATACACATTTATACGTTTCTTTCGCACCACCCTCGTATTTTCGTGCCGCCGTCAATTTACACGTTTCCATTTTTTATTGTGTACCGCGCACACAGTGTGTTGTGTACACTCTTCGCTGTGATCGAGCCGAGCACGACGGCGCATTCCATACTCGTACAATAAAAACACAACCCTCAAACTACCCCCCCGGCCGAATCATCTGCTTGCCGACTACACTACATACTATGAATCGACGGACTCCCATTCACAAAACTCACGTATATTCCACGAACCGTTTTTATTGTTACATGTCGTACCGGTTGACACGTTTCTTGTGCATTAAGAGTATGGCGTTGCGCTATCACAATCGTTATACATTTCTACACTAAACATCCAAAAACGAGGTTTTTGGATTCTGCCAATATACGAGGTAATTTTAAAATATAGCGCAAAATAATTCAAAAACATTTCTGATAATTTTCAATTTAAACGACCGACGAAAAAAAATAATAAAATATTCTTCAAAACAAACAAATTAATTGTTATGTTTTGTGAATAAAAAAATGATGCGCGTCAATAGAAATAGATTTATATAAATATTGTCTCCATAGTCTACAATCATTGAGATAATATTATTGTCCACATCAATAGTTACATGGATGCGAGATCAAATTGTTTATGTAAAACTTAGAAAAGCCATTCTGTTTTAATACTGTTATAACTATTCATTAATGAGTCATGATACAACTCTGAAAAAGCGATACAAAATAATGATGTTGGTCGTAAGTTCATTACAAAGGAAAAACATTTTTACCGATTTTCGAGAAATTAACAACAGTTATGATTTCTAATAGATAAAATCGTTACATACTTAACTAATATACTCAAATAATAGTAAATGATATTAAATCTGTTGAATTCAACCTACAATACTTATGTTGATATATTTTACATAAAAAAATTAAAATTTGTTTTAGATTAATAGGATTTCCTGTTAATCCGGTGACTACACAGCGAACGTAGGTTTATTTAAGTACATTAGTAATAAAAACGGTATTTAACGTGAAATGTTTTTCCCATGTGTCATAATGAATCTTATATGTTATATAGTATAGGTGACGCGAAAGAGGGTAGACAAATAACTTTAATACCAGACGCTTTGCGTACCGGTTTATATAATATACTTAAAAGGAAAGTAAATTACCGAATTTAAGAATAATATTAAGGTCGGAATTCAAAAAGAGGTGCAGGTATCCATTTGGATTGTCCAACTTTATCAGCTTACGAACCATCAAATTACAACGAGTCGATTGTATGTAAAACAGATGTATACAAAAATCAAAAGCCTACACGATTATTTTAATGCATTAAGTATTAATTTAGGTGCTTAAAAATACCAAAAACCTTATAATCGAAGGAGTGTGCCGAGTACGAATGCGGGTAACAAATACACATTGAAGGTAGAAAAATAAAATATATTAGACTCTAAAATTAAAATTAACTCGTATCGTATATGCATAGTAATTAAAAATAATTTTGGTTAGGTAGCAATTAATAGAAAAATAAAATCGAGAGGTATGAATAAAAATTTTCTAAAAATCTTAAAAAATACCAACTCAGCATTCCCTTGGAATCTATTTCTATATTAAGTCGTGTGGTACAGAAATACTTAATTCAAGTGTAGGTCCGACATTGTTTTATTTAAATAAATATTCAGATATCATAGATTTTTTTATTATCAGTCTAGACATGTTTAATAAATAATGGGAATAATATCAACTAGTTTCCTGAATTGCGTAATGACTCATTAAACGCCATCGGTTGGCTGTCCTGAAAAGTGAAAAGTTGAAATCGATATTCTTAGTTTTTTTTTAATATTAAATAAATAATTCAGTGAATACTAGTCCATATAAACTTGTACATAATCTCCATTAAATCTTATTACGCTGATTAAATTGAAAATTATATTAAGCGTACAATTATGTATGTTGTCTAGAAATCGTTTATGTCAACTGAATGTTGTTTTCACGACCAATGTGTTTTTTCTCAAAAATCATTTTATGGTAATTTTACCGTGTATTTTTATTGAACACACGTTCCAGTTATTTTATGAATACAAATCATCAATGAATATTTATGCGTTTACGCTTAGCTTATTGAGTCACACACAATGTGTTGAATGAAACGCGTGTCACTACTATACGTCGTTATTATTTGTTTTTGCACTGCCTAATCACACAATGTCATCCAGTGAATGTTAATTACGTAAACGGTTGACAAATAATTTTGACTATCGAATTGAATTCAATAAATCAAAGCGGTTTTTGTAAAACGAAATTTTCCGTTGTCAATTAAAACGTCATTATACATGTTACACAGATCGATGAGCAACACTAACAATCGTAAATCACAGCTAACCATTTTCATTTCTTAGGTATCTAATAATAATCATACGGCAACTCCCACGTAATTTGACCGAGGAGAAAATTATACAACACCATCACAAGTCATCTCATTAATGATGTTCACGTGTACGAAAACGGTAATTTATAAGAAATTGAAAATTGCTCATGAAAAAAACTATTAAGAATAATGGAATAATGTGAATTTTTTTTTATGGTACGCCGAATCTCTTTTTTACACCAACCGTGCAAATTTATTTGACGAGAAAAAGTTAGATACGTGTTTGTTATTACTCGTAAAATGTTTACAAGGATTACAATTTCTTCGTCGCTTATTTTATCATTTTCTACTATGTAAACGATCGTATTTTTAGGTTTACTTTTTGAAAAAAAGACATGATTTATAGTGTTTACACGTAATTATGAAAGGATGTGTGCAAGCTGCAAACGTGTAAAGTAACAATATACACAAGGCTCGTGAGCTGTGAGCTCCGTGTGCCATATGCCAGTAAACGGATACCCTTGCAAGGGGTGACAATGCATACTTAAATTTTTCCTGACGAAATATGGTAACCTCATGACCGCCAAAAATAGCCTCGTTGTCCTGAACAAATGTTAGCCCGGGGCAAGATACAAACCGTTGTGTCAATCATGTCACTAATTTACTCGGCATGCCTACATTATGTGTTTAAGGGTGACAGAAGCAAACAGTTTTAGCCTTCCAAATTCAAGAAAAGACTGCAGAGTTTTACCGAGTCCCAGTCATCGTGTAAACACGCGAAATAGTAAAAATAAAAAAAAGAATCTGTCAATGTCAGAGGGATTAAAGGGAAATAAAAATAATGAGGTAACATAACAGATACGGGGAAAATAAAAACTCCGGAAATTGAAAATCGTGTGCTGTAATGTTGGGACGGTCATTATTTTACAACGTAAAAACGTGAAATTCTCCCACAGTTGTCTCTAAGAGTTTAAATATACCATAACTCATTCATGAAAAAACATTTATTAGGATCTGCAGTTTTTTACGTTGCAAACTTAATCCGCTGGGAGCATCAGTTTAATGTGTTACAGAGTGGTAAATCACTGTTAGTCGTTCGTACGAGATGCCATTGTGAGTATTCTACGCGGAGGTTTATCATAAAAAGGGTTTTCTATGGAGACGTGTCTGCGTTGACTAGTGTACAACAGTGTTATTATTTTTTCTATTCACAGCAGTACTTTTGATTTTTCCCTCATGAACGTTTTACGGCAGCAGTAGTTGAATTTCAGTTTGGTCTACTATACTCAGTTTTTTATTTCATTCACGAGCCGTTAGATGTAACAAAGAGACACATCATACGTAAATACGTGTATACGACTTCGGTTCAGAGTCCGCATCTCTTTGGTCCGTGGTATCCGGACCGTGAAGCATAACCGACTCCCTGAACGTTCTTATACACATTTTATTTTTCTCGGAGTCGTCGTCGTCGTCAACCGATGACTTTAACAACCGCGTTACGGCGGAAAACACTGCCGCGGCGATACACATACCACAAAATAATAATAATTTATCATTTAACACATTTTTTTTTTTTGTCACACCGATCATCTGTCACGAGCAGCAGCGTCCGTTTTCGTTATTAAATTATTTAAATCCAAAGCAATATTATCATTCTTATGGTTTTTTTAAGCGATTCTAGAGCACGTTTTGGGTATCCGGTGTTGGCAAATCGTTGATGTGCATAAAACTGTATTATTCGATTTGTGGAAACCTTTATACGTTATCGTTCAAACAACATTACTGCCATTATTGTTCGCCCAAAGGTACGTCCAATTCTATAAAGACGTATCCTCGTGGGTATTGACGGTGTTCCGTTTGCTTTGTGCTGCGTCGGTCGACTATGTTGAGATGTGATTTAAGAAGTGCCCTGAATGCGTTTAACCTCCACATAAGCTGAATTTAACCAGAGGCGGTTTCTTTTGCTCTTACCAAATCGCCTTGTTGATCATTCATGTCATCGCAAAGTGCTTCGTTTTTCTTTTTTCAAATCGACCAACAAAAGGAAGATTAAAAACTGCAGCAAATACTACTTGATAGTCGTCAACGACAATTACAATTCACCTTAACGTTCAATTAAATATTCAATAGTCAAATACAATAAATAATTTTCCTCAGACATTTTTTTTCATTTATAATCATAGTTAAAGACTAGTGCTGATTGACATTGTTATCAGACTCGGATTAATGGGGCGTCCAAGGCCCACGGATTTTAAGGGCCTATTTAGATATGAGTCACTTAAATGTTAAAATACAGTAAATATTTTTTTAATTATAATTTTTATCAAACAGCTTGAATCTTATCAACGATACTATTTTAAATGCGATTTATTGGTACATTCTTATTTATTATATGAAAATATATCTATTAGGTAATTATGCCATAAAACAAAGAAAAGTAAGTCATTCTAGGTAATTATAGTTAATAGATTACAGAATAGATATAGTATAATATGATGTAATATAATAATAGATATCGACGTTAAAATATTACATTTTGATGATGAAAAAATCTTTTTCAGATGTTGAGGTATTACAAGAGCAATTGTATTCATTTTTTTCTTGGGATATTAAATAATACCTTTCTCTAAATATTAACAAATGTAAAATATTTGATATTACTCAGTTTTAATTAAAATTATAATAATATCGAACAATTTACAGAACTATAATTAAAGATTTAGATGTACATTTTGAATCATATTTATTTTTTAAATTTCATCATAACATAATAATTAAATAAATACTAGATTTCATTAAAAGGAATACACCTGTAACCTTAGATCATTTGATCTATATTTTATTCCACACTATTGTAAAAGCTTCGAGTACAATTTCTTTTTCTCATGCGTACTTTTATAGAATAATGAGGTGTCCATTATAGTAAATTTTTTATTCAAATCATTAAATGTTCCAGTGTTATGTATCACTGACATTAAGAAATAAAACGTTTTAAAATCTTAAGTTTCTAAATAAATGAAACAGTTAATTTAATTAATTTACTTGTTTAGTAATTTATTATTATTTGTGATATATTGAAGTTATTGTTGTAATAAGTTGTTACATTCATCCAGTGGTGGATTTTTAATATTTTTTGGGAGATGCCTAAAGAATAAAATATACTTTGGAATTTTGTTAGAATCTTACCTTTCTAATGTGAAAATATCAATGTCTGGGAAGAGTCCAAATCACCTGGACACCCCTCTCTCCATAAACCGACCACTGTATTCGTCAATATGTATTTTTCTATACAGTAAAAAGGCTAATGCTTGTTATATTGTATAAATAAATAAATTATACCTCAAAAATACAAGCCAATTAAAATTTTTTCGTTTTCATAAAGATAATATACATTAACTATTTTACTTAATATAAACTGGGGTTATCCACTAACACTACTAGAAGAGAATAAATTAGTGTTCTAGACCTCTAATTTATAATTACTGTGTACCACTTTAAAAGTCAAAATAAAAACATTTACTGTGATCGAAAGGCGTTCTTAAAGTTTTTTCTTAAAAATAAGAACATTTTTTTTATACTTCCTTCAAAAATATTTTTACTGTATATTTATTTTTATCGTGTGGAGGATCTATCGCCCATATCCGATCATGAAACGTTCATATTGTGAATAACTCTAATTAGGTAAAGTGACGATATAAAGACATTGATATGCATAATTTTTTTATTTAGAACCAGTGGCGTATTTAGCTCTTTGAAGCACTTTAGATAAATTATTCTGCCCCTTGCCTCATTGTATACTATCCACTATTTCATATACGTTTACTATTATTACTAATTAATAGATATTACACTATAAATTAATAATATTCTTAAATAATTTTTTTAAGATGATATTATTTATGTTTAAATTTTTCATACAGTATTTTCTATGAATACAGGAAAAATTGTTTTTAATTTTTATATTAACTTGGAAAACCATGTACAAAAAATTTGTTCTTCAGCAGTCAAAAAAAATCATATTTTTGTTTTTTAGGTCATTGAATTTAAATCTCGAATTAGTGTTTTGATAATCTTTTTTTAATGGGGACTCAGGTAGGTTCAAAATTTGGTTTAGGTCAACTACGTGTGTAATGCATTGATTTATATGTCTTTTTAGTTCACTGAATTTAAATCTGGTAATATTTTTTTGATATTTTACTTTTATAGTAAGGTTAGAAGGATTCAAAATTTGATTAATTTTAAATAACTTTTATCAGTTACTTTATTTTTAAAGTATCATAATTTAAAATTAGTATTCTTACACTCTCCGGGAAAAGCAAACAGTTTAATAGTTTTAAACTACTGTTTAGTTAAGTTTAGTTTTAACTTCAGCTAAGCTACATAAAAATAACTCATGAAGTCTTTTTAACACGTTACACAATAGATTTGTAACAATTATCAACATAAATATTAAATTAAAAAATGTATAAAACGGATAAATTTATCTAATTTATTTCAATTGCACACAATATCATACAAGAAAATGTTCAAAAGAGGTCACTAATTGCGATCTGATTAATAGAATGTCAATAAATTCAGATCAGAATATATCATCTGTATTATAGAATAACAACATAAATATTAATAAAATAAATCAATGGGTGATGATTTACGTAAATATTAGTAGTAGATTAGAAATAAAACATTTGTGTAAATTATGTAAATAATCAAAAAAAATTTACTCTAAATCTGATCATAATCGGTAAAGATAAAAATAATCAGTTTTTTTTCGTTTTATCAATATTTTTATGTTTTAATAACGAATGTACAATTCATTAGCAAATAAGTATAACAAGTTTTTTATAATTAATAACATTTATATATTATGTAAATAATCTATACACTTTTTGTGTATAGATTATTACAAGTTAGATTCATTGAGCACATTTTGTACGGACTTTTAGTGAAAAAAAATAAATGATTTTACAATTAATACAATTAAATTTCAATTATAGGAGAAAGAATTTTTTTCTATTTTAACATTAAATATTAGCCCTTTAAACGTACTTTTTACTGATAAACTTAATAAGTTTATTTTTGCATTTAAATCTTATTTTCTAGAATAAATTAAATAATAAATATATAATATGTCTTAATTTTAACTATGAAAATTCAATCATACACTANATTTCATAAAATTCGGTTCAGTAGTTTCGGCGTCCATCGCGGACAAAAATCTGACATTAGATTTTATATATATAAGATATTTTAAACTACATATTATACATCTAGATTAAAATTTTATGAAATTTCAATTTTTTATTTGATAATTATAGCATAACTAAATCAGAATCAAATTAAAAAAAAAAACTAATTTTGGCTAGATATTTCATAAATTGGACCTACTCGTCCTACACCAATGTTTATAACATATGTCATCCTGCTGAATTGAAATGAAACCTAACCCAATCAAACTCGTAGTATACTTAAAGGATTATAACTAGTTTAATCAAATGTTCATTCTAAATGACTTCTCTTGTGTTTTTCAAGAAGGATGTTGTGCAAAGACCAGTTATGATGTACAACCTATTTAAAGCACTTAAAACACAATGTTATCCTTTGTATTCATATTCATGTGTTACAGATAACGTTCACTCATAGGATATCGTCTAAATTCAACGCGTCCGGTTAAAAAAAAGATGATAATAGTTGATTACAATAGTTGATGCGTAAGCTATTTTTCTATTGGTATTTGACAACAACTACACGGCACCATTATTGTCGTTGCAAAGAATTGGCGTTATGTGCTAAATTTTCCTATATATTATAAACATAATTGACTATTATTTTTTAATGAAAATACGATGAAATTGCGTCGGTGAAAACTGCAAGAGGCCAAATCGTTTTTGTTTCTGGGAACGGAACAGTGAATAAATAAGGTAAAGAATTATCGCACCCGGTTAAATAAGTACGTGAGTAGTTTATTATGAATATTATAATATCGAAAATTAATGCGTGTGCCGCTGAAAAAGTAAATAAATAAATAATAACGGAAGAATAGTGTAAAATATAATACAGAAAAAAAACGTTTTCTAAAGAAAATCGAACTTCCCTATTGTTCGGGGCACGTCTCGCCGTCCCGGCTAATCAGCTTAATATTATTTCGATGCGTCCTCCGTGTTTAGCGATCCATTGATGACGGAACGGTGGGACGGCGGCGGCGGCGGGTCACGATCTGCCGGAGCCTAATGATCGGTTTCGGATTCTCCGCACCGATGAAATCGGATATAGGCCCACCGCAGTCATTGAGTCATAATACGTATGCTGCGCTGGCACGAATGAATCGCGTACGGCCGTAACGGCTGAGGGTAGTGGGGGAGGCTGTTGCTGTTAATGCCGACGTCGGTATGAGACACAAAAGAACATCCGGTGGACACCGCAGGAAATCGGGTAGCGTGTTATGACTGACTGACGGCGGCATCGTTCTCACAGCAGCTGTACAGCAAAACGATTTGAACTTTTTTCAGCTCGCGCGATACTTCATCTTTGGTGGTCAATTAAAGTTTCTTGGTAAGCTCAGGTTGAGCACTTAGAAACATTACCGATATTCGCGAACCACACGATTCTCGTGCAATTATCTCTCATGACTCTACAGAACGTGTCGAGTTTACGACGTTTGTGGTCGCAGTCGCATATTTAATTCTCCAGTCGAACTCTTTCGGTTTTAGCTCCCGACATGTAAATCTATCATCCCCCGGGCGCAGTGAACGGTGCCTTAAAAAGGTATTGTCCTCAACGGCCGTAGTGATGGTGGGGGCGCCAGGTGGTGTATGCCAACCGCGTGTACACATATATGTATATTCAGGTGTTTTGTTGTATTTAGGAACGCATTAATACTTGTATTTCACGAAAAAGTAAGAGGTAGAGGGGTGGCGACGGCGGAGGTGGCGGTGTTGGTAGTGCGGCACAGCAGTTCCATCCGGTGTCTGTTCGAGCTGGTTCAGTTGGTTATTTCGCTCACGACTCGCAACATCATCACAACAGTCGCGTACCGGATCTCGTAGGCACGTTGCCATTCTCATATTAAATTAATTTATACGCTAGTCTGTTGTGCGTTTGGTATTATAAAAAATTGTGTTTTGTGCCGCCAACTGGTGACATTGATTTGTATGCGAGTATCATAATATAATTGTAGTGCTGCAAACCGGTAACAGCGTTTGTCACCGATCTCGTGAATCATGAGAGAAGTCGTTGGATTTTGCTAGCGTCCAAGAAGAGTTAATTTCGCGTTTTCTAAGGTAAATGATATTTGAAGGTTATCTAATTTGTCTGTCTTCGGTAGTAAAGTAGTTCTCGTACATTTCTAGTCAGTCTTTACCTTTTGCCGACAATGTCGTACTCGTGTTCATTCCACTTAGACGTGTTTTTTATCAGTAGTTAGAGACTGAATAAATTTCTGTGGTTTATGGGAGTCAGAGACGCAACTGAGGGGCTTATACTTTAATACGGGCTCTCCAAAATTTCAGAAAAACCATACGTTTTGTTGAAATTGAGCCCACGATGAAGATGTTTTTGGCGGAGCGCCCAAGAAAAACCTCCAAGTGTCTAGTTTTCTGTATCAGGTTTGTGCGTTACAAATTAAGTTCAAGTGCTCAAACACTAGAAATGAATTGATAAGACGAAAAGTAAATTATTCGCGTATTGCTGTTTTTGAAATTCCAACATGATTTTTATTACATTAGTGTTATCATTTTTGTTGCTCGTGGTTACGCCAGACCTGACTAATAGGAAAATCGGCTTCTGACGTCACGCGTCTTTATAAATTAGCATATTATTAGGTCGTCGAGTTAGGTGACCTGATACGCTAAACGTGTAATTGGTAATAAAAAGGGTCAGATGTTTGTTTTAGCTTAAATGTCATGTAGCTTGGGGAGTAAATTTGACGTTACACCCTCGGGCTTTAAATCAACATTTTGGTCGGCCGAGTTACATTAGATTGTGAACGTTATTTTTCGGTAACTTTAGATTAGTAAAACTTTCCCCTGATTAGAGTCGGTATTTACAGTAAACTTTTGTAGCAAGCCGATTAAATGATGACATAAATAAATTTATAATTGTTAATAATCGGCAAATTAGCAAGTAATCAATTAATAAATCCCCCCAGTATGTGTTGATAGGGTCAGGATCTGGAAGCAACAATTATAATTAACGTTAATAATAACGTGGTCAAACAATGAGCCGAAAATTCCATTATTGTCGAAAAGAGAATGATACANATAATTGTTAATAATCGGCAAATTAGCAAGTAATCAATTAATAAATCCCCCCAGTATGTGTTGATAGGGTCAGGATCTGGAAGTAACAATTATAATTAACGTTAATAATAACGTGGTCAAACAATGAGCCGAAAATTCCATTATTGTCGAAAAGAGAATGATACACGATAAAATAATTGTGCTCAAGTAAATTATAGTTGTTGCCGTGCACGAACTAATTTTTTTGTTTTTTTTTTGTAGTACATAATAGTCTCCGGGCGGTCGCAGTACTTAAATCTCATGTGAAAAGTAAACTTTATTTAATTGATTTTGTGTGTCTACCGAGTGATTAATTTTTTTTCCAAATCAAACTCTGGTGACCATATAAATTAATTTTTTTAATTGACTTCTTAGTTATTCGTTTTAATTATTTATTCAAATAATATAACATCCGGTTGTTGGTATAATGTTGTACTAGTTGGTAAGAATAAACATTAAACATTATGTGACCAACACGTACCTGCTTTTCGAGTGTGTCACTCGAATTTTTCAAATTATATTCTTACTCGAAATTCCGTTAAACCAGCGAAATTGCTCTTAATTAATTAAGTTTTACATGTGACTTGTTTCATTAACTTTTAAATTAAATTCACCGTCGTAATTATGTATACTGTACATGTCATTTAATTATTGGTTGTGGTAATGTTTGACTATTTAAATATATTTTTTAAGCTTTTTTACTTGGGAAAATAAAATCTTTGTTCGTTAATGGAGCTCGTCTTTGGGATAAACGAGGAAGTTAACAGTTATTATGACCGCTTATTCGTTTGTTGACTTATTATACCTAACAATTAACGTGTAGGGTACGGGACAGGTTCTTATTTAACAATCATATTATCATTGCAACAATAGAGTTTCCATAGCAGTGAGAACCTGTTGTCTGTTTTTTTCCTTTATAAATCGCAGCAGTAATTTTTTTAAAATACCCAAATCATTTTTTACCTATTGTATTTTTTTATAGCCAAAAATAAATAGTATCAATCTGATTTTTTGCCACTACTTTACCTCGTGTATCGTAAAAAGTAATACAGTGCGCGTCGATTAGTTTTTAGGTATATCGTATTTCTTTTAAAATCGCAACAAAGGTCGTTGATAAATATAGAGCGATTTTTACGGTTGAGTTGTTTCTTTTTTTTTACCGTCGGTATTAGTTGCAATTTTAATATTTCTATTCATATTCAGTTTTCGTTCAATTCACCAAACGCCTATCTGTGTTCATTCTTAAAAAAAATAAAGTAGTTTTACTCTCTTTTCTTTCCGAGTGAAAACCTTCTGAGGCTATTGTCGAATGAAGAAAATAATGTCATGTCACGGCATGCAGTACTTACCTGCTGCTCTCCACCGGGTTTGGTTTAGCCACTTACGTCGTAGAGTGCTATTTAAACGCATAGCATCTAAATTGACTTCCCAGGTGGATTTTTTCCATACTTAAGTGTTGTCCCTGGCCGATGGTAGAAAAGTACGTAATTGTATTTTGATAGAGCAAACCCCATGACTCGTAGGTTTGTTTTAATTAGACAATTCCCTCTGGTATTTGTCGTGACTCGTACAAGTTACTCGGATACATACTATTTATAAATAACCAAGTAAAAAATCAATTGGTTTATTATTGTTTACAAATTATATGGCCCATACTCGAATTTACCGTCGAAACCATAATAAGGTACTCGGCGGCGGCGGCACAGTATTCATTGGCGTCGCTATATTCCCATGATTACTTTCATAATATGATGACGAGTCAGCGTGCTTGAACCGTGTAATTACGAACCGGTTAATTAGTTTTCTTGCGCACACATATCGGAAATCACCGTAACAGTTTACCATTCATGATCGAGATGTAATTTATTTTGGACAGAATGCGCGCGATTGTATTTATTATATGTAGTTCTTCGTATTAGAGTTTTGTGTACTGACGTCTTTGTAGTAACGACGCTGAGCAAAGCGCATTGTGTACAAAAGGTATCGGAATGAGATCGGCTCGATGGAATCCGCACAACTGGAAATTAAAAAAAAAAATCAATCAGAATTCTTGGATTGTTTTCCAACGAGGTCCGAGTTACACATGCCGTCCGAATCTCGATCGAGAGTATTAATCGTATTAAAGGACACGAGACGATGAAATGTTTACTCTCGAGACGTTTCGAACGATTACCGTGAGAATATTACCCGTAACACTTTTTTAAGGTCCGGAACATGGTCCAGGGTGGGTTTGATGTTAAAGTAATTATCGGACGATTTAAAACGTTCGCGAACGTGTCTGCCGGTTAATAAAACGCCATTTAATTGTCCATTAGAATACAGACGGTTTTGTCAGTGTAAAAGTTAAAACGTGTTTCGTGTACACACCTATCCCTTAACAACGACCAAATAATAAAAAACTATCAAATAGCATTCCGAGTTTATGTATGCGCACCAACCCGACGTGTGTTTGTACAATACAATATATCGACTCTGTCGGTAAATGTGATGTTTATGCAAATCGCGGCGTTCCCTCGGACATTGCCCATGAACTGTTCTGTTATTAGTCTTATTTATAATTCACATATATATATAAACCTGTATGATATTTTAATATTACAATCGCTTAATGTTTTCGTTGGTATCATCTCGCACACCCACGTAAAAAAATTCCATATTTACTCGGTCGTCGTTGGTCATTATCATGTTGGCGCACACCGGTCGGACACATGTTCCCATTGTGTACGGTCGATGCCTGAAACGCACGATTTTAATGACCCATTGAAAATATGAGAAAATATATTAAATCCAACAATGGTGTCGTTTGATGTTTCATTCATATTGATTAGCAACAACGGAAGAATAACAATATTGTTGTAATATGCGCCGTGTCCGGTCGTTCATAATAAAAATATCATCAGCCGCCGGCGTTTACGCAACGTGATGTGTCGTGGTTATTCAATGGGCTTATCGTAGTAAATAAAAAACACTCGGTAAACTCGATGGAAGTCGAAAGCTGAATTTGTTCCGCGATAAATTTTTATCTCTCAACTTTTCAATAGCCTCTCCGGACGATATCGTTCACGCTTTTTGTCCAATCGATGTTGTGTCATTCGAACATTTTTTACTCTTCGATCGCATGCCGTACTTTCCCATAGCTGGGGGAATAGTTCTTTTTAATTTGTGTTGCTTTGAAAAACGTTATTTTATCATTCGCCTATGCCTCCTCCTTCCAACGAGAATTGATTCATTAAACAGAATTACCGTAGATGTCTAATATAAGAATAATTGTATTTAATTAATTAATTCAGTCTTGATTTATTTTCCAGTTGAAGTCACGACATTGCCAAGGGATAGGGTAATAAACATGGAAAATCCGGCTTACAACCCGGAGGAAGGGCAGCGTATGGCCAACGAGTGTCTGGCCGCGAGGTTATTGTCCGGAAAGGACAACGTAGCGGCCGGAGGCACCACGGTGTCCACCATTTACGACCCACGCGTGTACGGCACCACCGTAGTGACGCCCACGCCGGGAACATTCCAGTCTGTCCGGCAACCTAAGAGGTGTACCTGCTGGCAACCGCCTTCGGACATACCGCATTTGCATAAGTGCAATTCTCCACCTAGGCCCATGTGCCACACCAACATGTTCGCCCTATACACGTTTCTGTTCTTCGCCGCACTCATCTGTCTGGCCACCAGCATACTCCTCTACGTCACCCGTGTACAAGGTGAGATATATTTGTGTATGGTGTTTTATTCGGTCGCCGTGGTAGTACCATCAATAATTGTTAATATTATTCCCATTAATATCGCTCTGTTGCGCCTATCCCCCCAAAGTTCTATTGTACCAAAGCCGTGGTGTCGATGGGACACGAACGGTCCGCGGTGAAGTAATTCGATTTTTAAAGCAAACGACAAAAGAAATATATAATAATATAGCACAGTGTATGATGTACGTTATTATTAAATGGTTAGATCGGTAGTTGGATTACATTGTACGGCCCGTGATAACATCTTTAATACGTCGTTTGTGTGCCCGAAACGACTGAATGCCATTCAAAACCTTATTTCAATTCAACGATGAATCCATTGATAAAACTAAATTAACTGTGAAACACAATTTTATGACGCTTAGTGAAGTTCTTCGCCGATGTAACGTTGAGAAATCTGTTGGTATCAAACGCTCCAGCGAGCAAAATAATTTCGGTAGTTTTTAATTCTCACTAAAGTAACGGCGACATAGTTAAATACTTTTCGAATCATACTTTACTACTCCTTACGTCTATCTAAATATTAGTCGTTTCAATCATCACTACACAATACGGTTGATTAGTTTTTTTATCTAGATAATAATCAATCAACGTTATTCAAATTTGAATTTTACTCTAAACGAATAAAACAAATAAAGGTTATTTTATTTTACGCTAAACATTTTGAACGCACATTGCTCGGAAATTAATTATTTCAATACGTTGCGTCTAAAGAGTATCTCCGATGCGATAATAATGACTTCTGCTTGTGGCTCTACATCTATTCATACTACTTATTTCATTCACTATAGTATACAGTTGCTTATAAAAAATTTTGTTTCGTTGTAGTTCCGCACAAAGATAAAATTCCATTAGTAGTCGAAGGAGAATTTCAAATCACGAACATTCCTTACACGATTGGTTTTGTCAATAGAAATTCTTCGGAGTTTTTAGCTTTGAGTGCCAATATAACTGCTCAGGTATTTATCGGTTTAAAGTTTCACGATAATAATAATGTTTTAATTGATTTTATATTGTAAATTAACAGCTGGACGACACGTTCAAAAATAGTGAACTGTTTTTGTGGTACGATGGCTGTGAGGTGACAGATATGAGCCCCGGCCAGTCGAAAGGGATCCAGGTGCAATGCGAAATCAAATTCTCACAAGAACCCGAGGCAGCCATCGGAGTCGGCCAGATTGGCATCGCGTTTCTGAAAACGCTGCGCATACAACACGGTCACACGTGGCTGGGCAATTACAGTGTGGACGTACAGTCCATCGGGTTCCAAGGTATACATAATATGAGCTAGTGCTTATGAGTAACTTTAGACCACCGTGACAGGTCTATCTTACACTGCGCAACGATTGCATTATGATATGGTGTAACTTGTATGGTTTTAGTGAGTGGCGAACTGGGCGTTTGGACCGAGTGGTCGGAATGGAGCGGATGCGAAGATCCCGGAGACTACGTAGCCACTAGGACTCGGAAGTGTCTGACTCGAGACACCCGGGAGCCCACCAGCGTAGACCGTTGTCTGCTCATACCCGGTAATAAGAGTGACTTGGATTTGATGCCGTGCAGGATATACTTGTCTCAAAACTCCGACTTGGACGAATACTTTACCGTACCACCCGCTGTACCGACTTCCACGGCAAAAGCTGTTGTGGAACAGGCTCCGGCTAACAAAGCCTCCGAAAATGGTAAGTAATATTTTATCAAATAACTTCCACTGTGGACGTCATTATTAATTGGTTTATGTTTTTCAGTCGAAGACAATTGGATTTGCGACGAGTGCAAAGCTGACGAGGTCTGTTTAGCCGACCGCGACGAAGGAATTCTGCAGTGTCTGCCGAGTTTGGACGTTAAAGATTTAACCGGTTGTGGAGGCCATTGCGGCATCAACACTCAGTACTGTCAAAATATTCACAGAAATGCTTACACGTAAGTGCATTATTAATAAAGTATTGAACTTTCGTCGATATTGCTGCAAAGATGTCAATTTATACATCATTTATGTATAATTGGTAATCGTATGGTTCGCATGTAACCGCCGACGTTGCCGGTCCGCAATGAACCCCTAAAAAATAATTAAAAACTTACTTTTGGTCCGTTGCAATTCGACATTCATTTTAAAACGTTCTGACGTGCTGTCGAATTACTATTATTAAATCAATCAAAACAAACACTTAATGGTAATCGAGAATACTAACGAAACTGGTTTTATTAGTCGGAGAATCGACTGCACTTGGTTCAATTGAATTGTTTTCTTTGGGTCGATTAACCGCAGCCTAGAAACCATGAGTCCATCTTTTTAATCGATTAACTTTTCATTAATCAAAATTTACGTGTTCATTGTAATAATAATTCATAATAATAATAATGGTATTTTGAGTGTTTATCGGGAAATTACTTTAAATGATTTTTTTGGTCTTGCGTTTTTTTTTTTTTTTNTTTTTTTTTTTTTTTTTTTTTTTTATCAATTTTTTAATACTTTTTTAGATGTGTGGATACGTCGTCATGTTCTAAAAATGAATTCGAATGTGCAAATCGTATGTGTGTTCCGGAAAAGTCCAGATGCAACGGCACATTTGAATGTGTTGACCAATCCGACGAGAAAGACTGCGGTAAGTAAAACTCAGCAATAAACTGTCTGGGAATTTCGTTGAAAATAAATATACTAAATTATTTTTTAATCCGTTTAGAATGCGATCTGGATACACATTTTCAATGCGGTACACAATGTTTGCCAAAAATTAAAATGTGTAATGGCGTTTTGGACTGTTGGAACGGGCACGATGAACTGAATTGTACACGTAAGTAATCCAACTGATTGTCGATTGAAAATATGTAAATATGCGCTACGGAGGTACTGTGATGCGACCCAGACTATCTGTACGCCCGTTTATTAGGTTTCTGATTTGTTTCTATTGAAATTTAGATTGCGAAGACGGTAAATTCGCTTGCAACACATACGATGAGTGCGTCAGTGTGCATAGGTATTGCGATTCGTATGCTGACTGCTCAGATAAGTCAGACGAACCGTTCGGTTGCGACATTCCCTGCAGAAGTAATGAGATAACTTGCAGGTATAATCAATTCGTCGCACTTCTTCCTGTAGAATTGTTGTCACGTTTCAAAAGAAATTGTTCGTTTTTTATCCGTAGAACGCTCGAATCGCTCAAATTAAGTGCAATACGATTACAAGTCATTTTTTTTTTTGCACCTGAATCGCTTATGCACCTAAAGTAGCTTAGAAGTAATTTTCAACGACACGCCTTTGTTTTATAAATTATGTATATATTGAAATATGTACATAAATCTTTCAAGTAAAAATTATATTTTCACTTCTTGTCCACTCTAAATGAATTTATTTTGCAACACAGTGGGCGCGGTTGAAGTGTAGCATACTAGATTGGTGTTGTATAGTGTCATTTTTAACCAGTTTTTTTTTTATGTTACAGAAACGGCCGATGTGTAAAAATCCAACATATTTGTGATGAGTTAGAAGACTGCGGAAGTGAATCTGTTTATAATGAAACGTACTGTCAATTTGTGAAGTATTAAACTGCTAGATATTTTGTACAGACTTGCACAGAACTACTTTAATATGTTTATATTTATATTGTTATTATTCTATTATGTTGTAAATTTAATATTTATTGAATAAACCAAAATTATAGTTAATTTTCTAGCAAACATGTATTTTTGTCGTCACACTCCACTCGGACGTTAATCGTTCTCTTCGTTTGGTGACTAATGACCGACTTATTAGTTACTGAGAAAAATAAATTTTCAAACAAAAAACACCACGCCTTGTAATAATGATTATCCTACGAAAATCCGAGTGTGTTGTGTCTAATCAAGGCATATAAAATAATCGACCATGACTCTGATTTCTGGAAACTACAAGGTCATTGCCATCATTGGGCACTGTTCTTCGACGACAAAGTTTTCCCGTGATCATCTGAGTATGACGACTTACGTTACATTCAAAAGATATGCGACATGCAGTGCGTATTGACAGTCGACTGGTTTGGATTTAATGAGTGCGCTAAACCATTACGTCCTCAACTGAAAAGGATTGTAAAAAGTGTACAATGTTTCTTATAGATGTTCCCAATTATATTCAGTCTAGTCCTTTAGGACGTAAATGATTTTAATGAATTATTCAATTGACTACATTATAAACAAAACAACAACTCGAGTAAAAACAGGATTGTATTAACCCAAAAATTAACTACCGTAATTGTGTTGAAATTTTAAGTTCATTAAATAACAAATAATTTAATTAGAACTTACAACTGATTATATGTTTATTATACACATAATAACGTAGTATAAATTGTGTTGAATGGATGATCATTTATACTTGGAAGCAACATTTTGGGTTGGATTTAGATTTTTTGATATTCTTAAAAAATATTAGTAATACAAAATGTTGGGTTTAAAACAAAACTATTTTTCACTCGAAAAAAATAATCTTTTTTTTTTAATTGAATAATATTATTGTTGTTTGATATAAAAAATAAATAATTTAGCAGGTACAGCGCAGTAAATATTTTAGGTTCGTTTATAATTAGTGTATCCAACATTATTCACAAATAAATGTATTATACAAAATAAACACAATTTCACACACTAAATTTTGAAATTCAATTAATTTAAATTATATATCTTGTTAATTTTTTCTATGTTATCACTAACATAGAAAAAAATTCACATAAGAGTTGTCGAATGACATTATAATAATTATTATTGTATTCAAAATCTTTTATGTGTATTTTTTAACACTTACAATAGTTTGTCATTAAAAACATGTAGTTTTTTAAATAAATAATAGTGAGATTAATATGATTTTTTGATTAGAAAAACTGCAGTTTTGGTATATCATTAGTACAGAATCACTAACATTAAAATGTAGATCATTAAAAAAGTACCCAAGAAAAAGATCCTAAAATTATTGTAAATTTAAAAAATTCAATTTATAAAATATTATATTAGATTATAAATATTATTTGAGAAACTCCCAAAATATTTTTTGTTTTTAAGCGTATAATGTACAAAATTGTTCATCTAAATTTTTTTAAATTTGTATTTAATTAAATTTATTCTTAATCTTCTTTAATCATCATGTCAAAAAAATAATATTTTTTTCAGAAAATTACAATTTTGCATTGTTTTCATTTAAACAAAGAAGACATTTCGTCCTCTTTTTAACCGATTGGTTTTTGTGGCAGAATTGTATTTCATTTAACAACTACTTATAGTATGCAATTTGTAAATTTGTTATTGTGGAATCTTGTTTCTAAGAATAAAATTTTTACAAACATAAATTAATATGACAAGTTAATTTAAATTTTCAAAATACGAAAAAAATTGTTTAGATATCAAGTAATAAGTTAAAAAAAATAAAAATAAAAATCTAAAGCATCTCCTTATTTTCAAACTCGAATTTAAAAACACACGAGAACGTATCATAATTGCATACCCAACTTGCCGTCAATTCATTATTAAAATTACAATGAATTTTATTAGTAATTATTGCCATTGCTGTGTACAAATATACAAAGTATATTTGAGTATATACAAATAGACAAAAAGAATGTAGATTAATTTTTAATTTATAACAACAGTATTCACTGGTTATTTGTTTTTTAATGATTTTATATTTTTCAGGAATAATTAAATATGAAAATATTACCTGATTTAAATAGTATTATTTTACAAATAAATGGTAAATTTTAACTATAACGTATTAGTATTATTCAAATAGATAATAAAATGAAAATGTAATATTAGTATAAAATAAGTAAACAGTATCTAAAATGATAATAATTAAAAAGTGATTAATATTAAATTTTAAAACATCACAGTTAAGACGAATTAATATAATAAAGACATTTTTAGATGTCTAATTGAATATTTTGTTTTGCAATAATCGCAATTTTAATTTTCTTAACATTTTTCGTAAATTTCGATGTTAATTTAATGCTGTTTCATAAATTATAAAATCAGTTATATGTATTTTAAATAGACATTTTTTTAAATTTTGATAGTATAAATACATTGAGTAAAATACAAAAAAACATTTTCCGATCAATAAGAATTTGTAACTATCTGTTTTCAAGTATTATTAATTGCTTTGAATAAATGTTTTGTTCTGTGTTTGTATTCGTATAAATGTGAATTCTTTATTTAATGTATTTTAACACTTTGGTAGAGCTACATTATTATTAAATAAAAAAACGTTGTTTTAAATTTAAGGCATAGAATTTTGCAAAAATACTCGAAACTAAATAATCATAGAATTGTTTAATATCTATACTACATTGCTGATTGAATTATATACATGGTGGTCTTTTTATTGCTATTCACTGGATTAATCTTAAAATAATAATATTTATGTAAGTTTTTGGCTTTGGATAATTCCATATATATATATATTTATATTTTATAAAATATTTTTACGTTCATTCCTTATATTTTATAGAGGTGATAAATTATTTTTTTTAATGGCAACATAAATATTTAACTATTTTACAAAATAGAAAATAATGTAATTAATAAAATTACTTATGGATTGAACATTAGAAACATTTAATAAAGGGTAAATATATATACTATCCAAAGCTAAAAAAATGATTATTTTAAGATAAGTCGAGTGGCTAGCGTTAAGAGAACCACTCTGTATAAGTCTATAGATGCACAACATTTACATCGAGTAAACACACCTATACGTTACTTAAAAGAGGTTCCTGTAGTTAGTTTAATAAATGCACAATTGTTCCACGTGATCGCATAATAAAATTTGTCAATTGAATTATTTTTCTTGGTTTGTTGCATTTAGCTTTGAAATATTATTATATGTTTTATGTAGTGAATAATTTTGCCTTCATTAAATGATCATATTAAAAATTTCAATAGCCAAGAACAGTATAAATTTGATGCCCTTTTTGGACACACAATCTGGACTGACTTTAAAAACTGAGATCTCTTAATTTTATCAAAACTTCTTATAAATAAAAAAAAATATTTTTTAAAAACAAAAATTAATTAAAAATTTGATTTAAAAATGATACAGTAGAGATTTACAAATTTAAAAGTTTTAAGTTTATTCTAAATCAAAACGTCAATGAGCACATATACATGTAACTATTTTTTTAAAAACAATCTTTTTTCAAATAAATTCAAAAATATACTTCATAATTCACATTGGTTCGTGATAATTTCAGAGTAGACTGCAAAAAATATAACACTGCATTTTCTAACACTAGCTTGTATAAGAAAATAATATATTTTTTGAAGAGTTTTGTCTTTCTAAAAGGTGTAAATATTTCGAACCATAGTAATAAATGAATGGATAACTTGAGAGTGTATAATAAAGAGCGCAGTTTTTTTTTTCTTTATTTCCAAAATTAGGATTTTTCGTAATAACTCCTCGAGGAATCCACAAATAGAAGTAAATTTGGTATTTCACTCAACATTTTCATACAAATTAAAAAAACACTTGATTTTCCAAAAATATATTAAAAAAATTTTTTTTTGTCCCCAAAATGACCTTTGCTAAAATTTTCCTTTTTAACAGTTAGATAATTTACGAACTTTCATAAAACTTACAAAAGAAGAACTGAAATAATCTAATTTTTATAGTTACACGATATAATCAAATGTAAATAACAATACATTACTACCATTCTTAACTACATTTAATTATCATGAAACATTTGCCCTTTAATTTTAATATAAAATGATACAATAAAATAAAACAAAACGGCTTTAGAATTTGTATCTAATAGAAATAAGGCGTTCAGTAAGTAAGGAAAAGGGTTTCTATTGTTGTCATTGTTTGTAACAATTGATCTGTTTCCTTACTTTTGAACTCTCTGTATAAGTAATTAAACTTGCATATTATTAATGTCTAAAATTATGGATTCCATTGATGTGTAAGTATTATTTGCCTGACTTACATAGGTAAATGAAATATTTTGTAAAAGAGTAGGATAAAACTGGGTTGTTCAGTTATATATATTTGAATTGTATGAATAGTACGAGCAGGTAGTTGGCATACCTTTACTATTCTATTTTCTTTTTGAACATTCAAAAGCAATTTTAGTATGAATATTTCAACGATTGGTCTCTTGCTTAGACAATGTTTATGAATATAGGTAAGAAAACGGTCTAGAGGTCTTCTTCACTCCTACTTAAAATATTCTATGACCTACGAAATACAATATATTTTTTCATATGTGAATGTCTTTCTAATCAGAAATCAAAAATGATAAAATTACACTTTGGAAATAATTTTTTTTTTCAATTNTTTCCTTATTTACTGAACATCGTTTAAAAGTACTTAAAAATTCTTATACAGAGTGTTCAGTAAGTCAGGAAACGGGTTTCTATTGTTCTCATTGTTTGTAACAATGAGAACAATAGAAACCCGTTTCCTGACTTACTGAACACTCTGTATAAGAATTTTTAAGTACTTTTAAACGATGTTCAGTAAATAAGGAAATAGGTCAATGTTACAAACAATGAAAATAATAGAAATTCGTTTCCTTACTTACTGAAAATTAAAGTATCACAGTGGTAGGAAAAAAATGTATAAATATATTGTTACACGTAATAATTTAATAACAAACAATATTAGGAATAGATAACAAATAAATCATCTGGATAAGATAAAGATATTCTAATAAAAATTTACATAGATGAAAGATAAAATAATTTGTCTTTTATCTTTATAAAATGCAGACAAATTGTTTTTTTCATTTATTAATAGTTTTCTTAATATTTTTTCCTCTTTTCTATTCATGCTAAGTGCTATTTTCATCACTAGTCATTTCCATGCTGTACCTTCGTACCACCTAGTTATAAAAATGAGAATAATATCCATAATAACAACACTCACTCCTCGCCTCCAGTCATTAATTTAAATTGTTGACTTTCAAGATACAGGTCCAAAAGTTGATATTTTCTTAATTAGATAATTTTCTATTATATAAGTTAATTAAATATGTATGTTACCATTTAAAAAAGTAAAGTTCACATCCCTATACGTTATGAGGGATGATCCTAAAAAATAATTAATAGCTAATAAATCAATAAATATATGTAACTAAAAAAAATCAAGTATGGTTTTTCTAATATTGCATTTGTTTTGCGAGTTATCTAGTGGTTTATGATAAACCGATCACCCCTTAGAAAATATTACCCCTTATATTACTCTGCAGTGTGATTTATTGTGAATACTACCTCTATTTTATTATTAAATAATAATTTTTACAAAAAAAAAATAAAAAATAAATGTTTTTTTATAAACCATAGTAAATAGCAAGTTTATTGTAAGTAAAACTTATTTCTGATAGAAGATTTCAGGGGAAACTTTTCAAACATACATAAGAATCTCTAATTATTTTACTAATGTTAAATGAGGAATTGAATTTTCACTAATCAATGATTAGTTTTGTAACATTACTTTTTGAATTAATATAATTTTTAGTTATAGGTGAGAAGGGTGTATAACGCAGAATAATTCTTATCCGCGAATTTTGGTTAAAATAGAGGGACGCTAAAAACTACCTCACTTCTCAACTTTTCTAAATATTTATTTGCTAATATCTCAAAAAATAATGTTACAAAACTGGTTATCGTCTAATGGATATTTTATTTAAACCATTCATCTCTATTTATAATAAAAATAGGCTATTACTTAATTTTTAAAAGTTACTCTTAAAATCTACCCTTAGAAATAATTTTTTCTTAAAATAATCTTGATATTGATATTGATATGGTTAATAAAAATAAATCAAATTTTATTGGTCATTAAAGCCAAAATACATATATTTTCAGTAAAAATGACCGAATTTGAATATGCATGGCAATGGAACATCTACATCATTTGAATTATATCAAAATTTAATTTTTTTTGTGTAGTATACGATTGAAAAAGGAAAAGCATTACACGAATGAGTCTTTTATGAACAATCGTTCTCTTAAGACAAAAATCATGTAATATTTAATAAATTTTTATAATTTGCTTCAAATGCACGCCAAATTATTTTACGAAAATGATTTTAACCATTGTCAGATATCAATCAATATTAATAAAACAAAATATCTCAAATTCACTATGTTGGATTTTGATTGTACTTCACTTTTTAAATCTAAATTGTGCTGTTTAAATTCATATTGATGTAATGTCAATGTAATTGTTTAAATATTTTTTGTTAAAGTATACCTCTTTTAAGGATTTCACGTTAAGTTGATAACATTATATTAAATATAATTATATATTTTTTATATAATTATATAATTATAATAAAATTAAAAACATCTCTTTCCTTATCCTGTATATTTAGCAATATAATTATTTCCAATTTTGTGTATGTACAAAACAATCGAATAGACTGAAAATATCAGTAAAATTAAGATTATATACGTGTATAATATTAGTATATTATCATAAGACGTTTGCGGGTTATGGTTTTATCATAATGTGTAATTTATAAATGTACGAAATATAATAAAATAATAGTTGAAAAAGTCAATGAATTTTAAGCATTACTGAACATTTCATTACTCATAGATTAATACAATCGTTTGTTATCTAAATAACAAAAATCCTCTCTTAGATGACGTTTGGATAACTATTAATAAATTCACCTAGTTAAGATAATATTAATTTTATCTAAATTAAAAAATCTAGATGATTATCCAGATTTGTCCAACTTAAATCTATAAATAGATAAAAAGAAGTTTGGGTATATTATTTTGAGCGGAGCGAAAAATTTGTTTTATCTTTGGAACTTAAACATTCCCAAGTTCAAAACACTACTTACACCTATGAATAACTAGGAATAAAAATAATTATACGTATTATTTATTTATTTAAAACTATTTCAATATAATTCAATCCATAGTATAAAGCTAAATTCAATCGTCACGAATCCTCAATTCTTTTTTATATTCAGCTATCTTATATTTTTATTCAGTTATTTGTAAATCCCGTTCTTATTGAAAAAAAACATCAGAATTAAATATAAGTGAACTCTGTAAGAATGAACGTTCTATAGAAAATTTTTACTTAAAAAAAATTTATTTTATTGTTTTATTTTTGTAGTTGGAACACACAAATGATATGTCATTATCCTAATCTGATTTCTTGTAAAATTTACTTATTTTTGAATAGGTAAAGTTACATAATTATATACAGATCTCAAATGTTGTTAGAAATGAATTATAGTGGACGTGTAGCACTCATCGACAATACATTTAAATTTGTTTTTTGGAAGCTTAATTACTACTAAACATACACGATTACTCATTGATGTATAATGTGTGGTAAATGTAAACTAGTATGTTAATATTTATTGTCTTTTTATCATTTTGAATTTTGCCTATAAGTGTTAGCAGAAATCAGCGTTTATTTATATATAATTAAGCACACGAAAAATGTTATTACAAGAGATTAGACTTCATTAACCGTCATTAATTAAGACTCGGTAATCTAAATGCGTTTTATTAATTCATCGAATATTTGAAATTAATATCTCATGTATTGTTTTGCATATTACTCATCAATGACCAAAACTAGCGAGCTTCAATTTGATTGTACTTGAAACTTGTAAACAGTTTCTATTATGACAGCTATTGTTATCAAAATAAGAGACTAATATCAATTAAAATGTGAAGCTCAATAGTCTCAACCGATCGCGTGTCAATTAGATCAAAAGCAGTATGAGTGAAATTATTTACTTTCACGTAAAAAGTAAAAACTCATTGGCAGACATGTTTGTTTTTTTACTGGCGTTCCATAGACCGATTTCAAGTGCTCAACTACGTACTGTGTAGTCGGCTCACTGTTTACAAACGAACAGGACATACACGACTCAAGTCCCCACCAATACACCGACTTACTCGATGATAATAACGCAATATTAACACCAGTACAGTTGTCCTACCATTTGATTCGCTTTCGGCAATAGTCTTACTAACGTGATCCGTCTGCCAGAGCTTACGAGCCGACCGACAATTTTTCGTTGCGTCGTCAACTGATGTCGCGTTACGTACACACCGGCACCTCCACGCGCATTTTAGCTCCTCCGTTTAGTAACCGTTTGCGTTTCCGACATAACGCTAGTCGGCCCTCAGCACCGGTACGTTCGGGTAAATATCTACAGACCATTCTTGTACAGAGTTAATATCATCCCCCTCTCGTATCAACGCCGGTATCTGGTGACCCTGACAAAGGCCGCCCGGTCGTATCGATTATTTAGTCGCCTGCCGCAACCCCCACCCCAACGTGGCGTTTTGACGGTCATTCGACCAAGGGACGGGAACGTACGGGGTCAAGTGTGCAGCAGCCGAACCGACATTCTGCTAGTCGAGTGCTGCGCGCGCGCACGGCTGTGTAGTGGTGTTTTTATTATATTATCAACAGACGGTGCGAAACGACAAAAACAACAACACGGCGAGAGCTGTAGAACAGCGATTGTATTAGTTGTGTTCCGTTGTTTGTGCGAATATTAGTGAACGTGAAAAAAAAAAACTCTTCCGAGGAAATTCGTGTTTCGCGTACGCTTTCTCTTTTTTATTTCTGCGTCTTGGCTACCTCATTTCGAACTGATTATGATTCGAATGTACTGATAATGACCACTGGAAAACAAAACAATAAGAGAACGTGTGTGTATACGCAACAGAAAACAACATTGTCTACGAGACCTTGACCTTGAGACGTTCGTTCAGTAGACCAGTGTCGCCGCTGTTGTGTAGTAGACAGCATTACCATCCCTTACAGGGAAATCATGGTTAATTTCTAAAAATATTTGACAGTTTTTTCTATTGGTGAGCTCTTTAAATATTATTGATATTCAGTTTAAGCATATATAACTTCACTCTCTATACCTTTTTGATTGTTATTGTTTTTACAAAACAAATAAATATTTACTGCATTTTCAACTTCTTCATTATTTTCTAATTTATTTCTAATATACTAATTTTTCAATTATTTGATACATTTTTAATTTCCGTTGATTACTATAGAAGTATTATCTCATTAATACATTGTAGACAATCCATAAAATTGAACAAAAATATTCTAGTTTAAATAATGATTATTTGAAAGAAATGTTTTACTAATTAAAAGAAAAAATATTAACCCCATTAAATATTCAAGTGTTTTTATAAATAAAAAATTTTAATTACTATGCAGTATAAATTGGGTATTCGGAGTGTGTCATATTCAGTGATTCTTACTGATTCTGGATCCTGATATATTAATCTCCATTTATGGTAAAACATGTGAAACTCATATAACTTGTATAACTGTTAATAATTTATCATTAAAAAAAAAAAAAATGGTCAAGTTCCATATAAGATAATAGTTTTTGTACTTTTAATATTTTAGGGATGTGTAAATATTAAGTTTTATGAACTTAAGACTATTGTAGTCAATGAATTATTATGCCTAGAGTAGTGAAACAAAGAACTTGAGATCCATTGGGACCAGTCATAAATAAAGGCCCTTTTATAAAATCCTTTTCATTATACACTTTTTTGTGTCATGGTTATATTTTTATATGTTATAAATATAAATGTGTTTTTAACATCAAGAATTTATATATTATCTAATTAAATTTAGACTCGTTTAGATACATAATTAATGACAAGATTTATATTTTATTGAACAAATTTTAGACCAAGCATGTAATCAAAAAATTTTTACTGGAAGGTTTAACAATTTTAGTCCCTTTATGATGTATGAATTGCTTTCATGAAACATTTGTGAAGATTACTTTATACACTACCTTTGGTGGGTGGTATTGATAAAATACCAGTATAAATCTTACTAAACTTGATTTTTTTCCGTTGTGATCAAAACCTAAAACGTTTCGTTTCTTATACAAAAATAATTATATTTTGCAATTGAACTATTTTCTTGTAGCTTCAGCTATTTGATGTAATCTAGTATATTGTTTTCTTTAGTAGTTACAGTATTATGTGTTATGGCCAAGAGCATCTACAGAAATTTTTCATGGGGAGCAAAATATTTTTTTTTAGCGTTTGTTCAACAGACCCAATGTTGATTAAATGGGGGTGATATGGGTTCTTGGCCAGGGAACCATGCCTTTTTAGGGGGGCCTTACTATAGGTACAAAAAGAATGATTTTAGCTCCCTCAGTTAACGAATCAGTTTCCAAAAAAATTATGTATGTTGTCATATATATATATATATACACATAAATATATAGTGTTTTTAAAGAGATAATTGTTAAAAGTGTTATTCTAATAGGCACCTATGGCCTCGCAGAAAAAAAGTTATAAATATAATATAGTTTAATAAAAATAAAATTTTTTTTTTAAATTTAAAAACATTGTAAAATACACAATTATAAAAATTGACCAACAAAAAAATGAATGGAGACAACTGCCTATTTTTCTTCCATGATTATATTTTAATAAAGGTGTAAAATATAATTTCATGAAATAAGTTTATTGGGACATTAAAGAAATTTTAAAATAAATAGTTTAAAAAAAGAAATGTTATTTAATATTAAGATGTGTTAACTAAGTATCTAGTTAATTTGTATAAATTTTTTTTTTAATTGATTAAAAATTTAATTTGTTTATACTTTTTTGCTTAGCCAATTCTTAATATTTGGTTATAATTATATAAACTCAATACTTATTCGAGGGTGGATCGAGACATGATGGCTTAGTTTCCAGAGTACTTCTCCAGAAATTTGAAATTTTTTTCTAAAATTACATAGTGATGATACAATTATTTTTTTTCTAGAGGATAATGATAAATTCTTATTATATTCCTTTCCTCCAAGATAAAATACTATTTTCAGTTATAAATTAGATTTTGTCTAGGTGTAACTTTATTAAATATTCAATTAATACGTCAAAAAACTGTTCAATAATTTATTTTTACTTAGTACATTAATAAATATACTCTTAAAATTTTTTTTTTTTTATTGGTTATTGGAAAAGTGCAGTTATCTATAGAACTCAAAAATTCAATTTAAATAAAGTTACGTGTCTTATATAAACTATCTAGACCCCATGATGTACTAGAATGATTATGATATACTATAAGTAGTGTAGAGTGTTTTGGATAGTATGTATATCCATACATTTTTATAAAATATTCATTGAATTGCTCTTGTGCAAATTATGCTTATATATTTGTTGTAATTTGTTAATTTTATATTTTAAGAAATCACTTATATATTTATGATGTTTTTTTTTCATATAACATGATATTTACAAACAAAGATAGTATTTTTGAGATTCATTGTCAAAGTTACATTATAAGTTATGTTTATTAATATTATATGTAATGTTGTAAATCAAAATAATATTAAAGAAATTTACAAAATTAAATCAAATATGCAAGACTTAATTTGTTAGTTATATGTTACATTTATTTATTTATTTTAAGAAAAAATTAGAATTAACAAAAATAAACTACAAGATTTAAAATCTCATTGACATAGTTTTATATTATGTTAAATTATAATAGTTAATAAAGACTAACAAATAATTTTCTGTTCAATTACCAGTCTACAGGTTGTAATTTGATAAATTTTGATAAAATGTAAACAACTATTAATGTAAATGTTACAAAACATATCACAAATAAATACCAGGATTCTTCATCAAATACGTCAGTGAAAGCGGGCAGTTGATTATAGAAATTATTGATAATGGTTGTAGTATAATGTTCTTTCTTTGCCATTTTTTATTTAACGTTTTTTCTTATCTGCTTTTGTAACTGCAGTATCTACTACTTCTTCCTGGGGGGCTAGTGGTGTAATATGTTTATTAAACTGTTGTAATATCTCTAAAGTTGTTAAGTTATTACACTTGAATAAAATAGATTCACCATTAGCTAAAAATTAAGTTTTTTTAGGTTTTAAAATTCAAAATAATTTTAACAGTTATATTGGTTTGTGTGTGTTAGATGCCATAATAATATCTTACTTAAAGTTACATCGATTGTTGGTTCACTTCGATCATTTACAACTTGATTTCTAACTATGCATGAAGGATTTGTATTGATTACTTTAGGTGACAAAAAGTAGTACATAAAATTTCTGTAAGAATTCACAATTTTAAATGAAATGTAAAATTTACTAAATCAAGAATTTTTTTCAGGTGACTAGATTCTAATAAGTAAATACTATGGAAGCAAATCCTAATTTTATAGTACCTCCAGATTTATGTCAAGAACCAATTACTTACAAATCTGTTTACGAAAATATAAATGGGCATTGCAATGGAAATAAATGTAAGTAATAATAATATATATAAAAAAATTAAAATTCTTTAAATATAAGAGAACTAAGATGTACAGAGAAAAATTAAATAGCTAATTATAAAATATAAAAAATTTAATATGGATTATTTTATAAAAAAAATAAATCTCCCAATTTTATTTAGTAAATGTATTAAACTGATTGTTGGTTTTGTATTTACCTGACAGTAACTGCATTTTGACTAAAAGGATCAAATTTGACAGACACCTTTTTTATTGGTTTGAGATTTAATAGAAGAGTTTGTTTCCTAATTGCGCTTACAACGCCAGCAGACTTAGATTTTGAACCAGAAAAAGCTAAAGACATAGTAACAACATGAATAAAGTAATGTTTTTCTGGAAACTAATCAATAAAATCACCCGTCCAACATAAAATTTGCCCTAAACCGTAACCGCTACTGAGTTATATCAATAATATATTACTTTGGTATTTGGTTGTGTTATTACGACTTACCATTAATTTTTAGTAACTCCAGTTGTGGTAACTGATGTTTACCAACGTTGCGGTAGCTATCCGCCATTTGCATCGATAGAATAAACGAGAAAAAAATTAGTTGGGCAACACTGGTCGCGGGGTTTGGATCTACGTGTTGTTGTTGTGGTTGTTTAATTTTAATCAGCCTTTGGGCATTTATTTTTTAATTTCCAAAAAATGTATTCGAAAAGTTGATCTATTATCTAACACCGTCGTTGAAACGGATCATATTTAGAAATAAGTACGCAAATAGGCCAAGACGGAATCAATTATGTATCCCGTTGGGCAACGTGAGTACACGAACTATGCTTTAAAGCTTTATATTTGATCAACAGAGGCAATGACCTCCATTCCTAGAATATCGGTTTGATCATTATCAATTTACATGAAAGTTTGTTTCTAAAGTCTTAAAGTCCTTTTATAATGAAAAATTATTTTAAATTAGATAAAAATAATTTTGACTGTTCAACATTTTTTTAAAGATTTCATAAATGTGACTGGAATTGACTATTTTCCATGATGCCGCGCTGACATTTATGCCGATAGGAACTCGGAATTATAATTTATTTTATAATATGTTAAGTCTGTATTTAACACAACATATTAGTATATTCAAAGATTAAAACCTCTCTGAGTTTGTGTAATTTTTTTATAATTTTCTTAGTTCATGTGGAAATTAACTATTAACTAGATAATTAATTCTTCATTATATGTTTTATTTTTCAGTACTACACTGATCCATTTTGTGTCATTGTTATAAAAATGTATAAATTATGATTATTATTCTAAATCTTTGTCAATTTTTTTAATTTAAAAGTCCTACTTTTTATAGGCTTTATTGTATGTGTTATATGTTATGAATCTGGACTTCAGTCTAGTTTTTCTATATCTATTTTCTTGTCTAATATCTATCTATACATACTTTCTTAATGTAATAATTTATGTTAATTGTATAATTCAAGTATTTTTCATGCTTAATAAGTCCTTAATAAATCGATAATTATGTAACTATTATACTGAGTGTTCAGTAAGTAAGGAAACAGGTAAATTGTTATAAACAATAAGAACAATAGAAACCATTTTCCTTACTTCCTGAACACCTATATAAGCTAAACCCAAATCTTGAGTTACTTTTATTATAACAAGTCCAAGATTTTATTTAAAAACTAAAATTACTTGACTGAGTTGTCTATAGATCATTTATTTTTAATTAATGAGTTATAATATTGAATCATATAATAATATAATCTTCTTCTTCTTCCTCCTCGCTTAATCCCAACTTCTTGGGGTCGGCCACATATAATAATATAATGATATAAAAAATTAATGAAAGTTATTTTGTGTTAGAAAATAAATATTTTAATTTGTTCTACTATAAAATTTTGTTTTTGAAACTTCTAATTTTCGATCCCTTTCTCATTAATATATAGTTTATTGGTTGTATTTTATATTGTAGTTTAATGGGAAAATAAGTTTTATATTTATTGTTCCAAATAAACTCTTTGTAAAATTAAATCATTATATTAATTTTCACTAATAAATTTTTTTTTTTTGTTAAGGTTTAAAATTAAACAAAAAAAAACAAATCAATTATAATTGATTTTATAATTCTATAAAATTGTTATTTCAATGATATAAATGTTTCTTAACCTTATTTTTACATATGTTATCACAATATATTGTACCTTTTTGATAAATAGTATTTATATATATTCATTTCTATTTTATAGCACCGGCTCCTCCTGTGGCTGCACCAGTACCAGTAGGTGTTCCTGGAGCAATGGGAATTCAACCTCAAGCTCCTGCTTTACAACCTCAATTAGTTGATGTACCAGGTGAAGTAAACACATTTAATTAGTAGTTTTCCTCTAACCTAACAACTTTCATAGACTAATTTATTATCATTTTAAAATTTTATCCTTTATGTTAATTTTTTATTAACATAAAGTGATTGTTATATGTAATAGTGTTAAAATTTTTATAGTTTTTAATTGTCCCCGTCGTCCTAATTTGGGACGGGAAGGACGCCCTATTGTACTACGAGCTAATCATTTCCAAATATCGATGCCCCGTGGCTATGTACATCATTATGATATTAATATTCAACCTGATAAGTGCCCACGAAAAGTGAACCGTGAAATTATTGAAACAATGGTTCATGCTTACAGCAAACTTTTTGGTAACTTAAGACCAGTGTTTGATGGACGCAATAATTTATATACTAGAGATCCTTTACCTATAGGAAATGATCGAATGGAGTTAGAAGTATGTAACATAAGATTTAAATAACCTTAGTTCAATAAAATAATTTATATATATAATTTATTGTAAGGTTACTTTACCTGGTGAAGGCAAAGATAGGGTTTTTCGTGTTAATATAAAATGGTTAGCTCAAGTGTCTTTATTTGCATTAGAAGAAGCTCTTGAAGGTCGTACTAGACAAATACCTTATGATGCTATTTTAGTAAGTTAAAATATTATTTGATATTGAAAAATAGCATGCTTTAATTCATTTTATTTTTATAAATGATTAGGCTTTAGATGTTGTTATGAGACATCTACCTTCAATGACTTATACTCCAGTGGGTCGATCATTTTTTTCTTCACCAGAAGGTTACTATCATCCATTAGGTGGTGGTAGAGAAGTTTGGTTTGGTTTTCACCAGTCAGTTCGGCCTTCACAATGGAAAATGATGCTTAATATTGATGGTAATCCTGTGATATGAACTTTCAATGAAAAATATCTGCTATATTTAAAGTTAAATTAAATTTTTAGTTTCTGCAACTGCCTTTTATAAAGCACAGCCAGTAATTGAGTTTATGTGTGAAGTTTTGGATATAAGAGATATTGGAGAGCAACGAAAACCATTAACTGATTCTCAAAGAGTCAAATTTACAAAAGAAATTAAGGGATTAAAAATTGAAATTACCCACTGTGGTGCAATGCGCAGAAAATACAGAGTATGCAATGTTACCAGGAGACCTGCTCAAATGCAATCGTAAGAGAGTAAAATAAATTAATGATTTAAAAATACTAATTTATTTGTTTAAATCTACTTTTAGTTTAAAATTTAAGTTTAAAATATTTAAAATCAATTTTTAGTTTTCCCTTACAATTAGAAAATGGTCAAACTGTAGAATGTACTGTTGCTAAATATTTCTTGGATAAATATAAGATGAAACTGAGATATCCACATTTGCCCTGTCTTCAAGTTGGCCAAGAACATAAACACACTTATCTTCCTTTGGAAGTAAATTTCTTAATTATTTTTTAATTTTGAAGTAAAATGAGTATTTTATTTTGAAATTTTACAGGTTTGTAATATTGTTGCGGGACAAAGATGTATAAAAAAATTAACTGATATGCAAACATCCACAATGATCAAAGCAACAGCGCGAAGTGCTCCAGATCGTGAACGTGAAATTAATTCTTTAGTCCGTCGTGCAGATTTTAACAATGACTCGTATGTTCAAGAATTTGGTCTTACTATTTCAAACAGCATGATGGAAGTAAGAGGTCGGGTTTTACCTCCTCCTAAATTGCAATATGGTGGTAGAACATTACCTAATCAGGTATGAAATAAAATAATATTTTTACTACGTTTATTTAAGTTCATATGATTTTCCTCTAATTAAATTTTAATGAAAATTAAGATTTTCATTGAAATTTATTAATTACATTGTCCTTTTGTGCCAAAATTATAAGCATGACCTGAACTAAATTTATTAACATTTGATAATAGGTGTATTATTTTGTATAGTAACCTGTCGAGTATTAAACCATAATTTTGATTGATAACTGTTTTTAAAACTGTATATAATTAAACTATATATATTAGCTATATATATATTTAGTTATATATAAATTAAACTTGATTGTCATGTTTTTAATATTTGGTATTTGAATTTTTCTGAAATAATTTATTCAATTTGTATTCATTCATTGTGTGACCTTTTTATTTACTATACATATCATATTAATGTTTTAATGCTTAATATTAGGGAGGATTAAATGTCCAACAAACTAAACAACAAGCATTACCTAATCAAGGTGTTTGGGATATGAGAGGTAAACAATTCTTTACTGGAGTTGAAATCCGTAATTGGGCGATTGCATGTTTTGCACCACAAAGAACTGTTCGTGAGGATGCATTAAGGTAAATATATATACAAAAATAATTTCATTTTTTTTTTTTATTTTTATTTTTTATTTTTTTTTTTTTTAATAAAATTAATTCAAAATTATAATTTTAGAAATTTTACAACCCAACTTCAAAAGATAAGTAGTGATGCAGGAATGCCAATTGTTGGACAGCCTTGTTTTTGTATGTGTAATTTTTATTAAAAAATATCCAACTTATATTGCAACAGCATGTATCTCGAAATTTGAAAAAAATGTCAATAATTTTAATTTTGTAAAAAAATTTTGACAATAATAATAAAAGAATTTTTTTTGAACATTTTTTTTCGTAAATAATTTTTGTGAAACGAATACTTCTGTCAAAAAATCATCTCTATTATTAAAATGTGTGTTAAAAATTCAAATTTGTTTTTGATCGTCCTATAAACCTAGAAAAACAGAGGTATGCACTGTTGCAGTATTACGGCTATATCTTATTATATGTATTTAATTATCACTAGTAAATTATTCTTATAAGATAAGTTTAAATCATTTTATAGATGATCTTGTTAATATACTAGTTTTATATAATTCTTTATAAATTTTAATGTATAAAGGTAAATATGCCACTGGTCCAGATCAAGTTGAACCAATGTTCCGGTATTTAAAATCAACTTTTACTGGCTTACAGCTTGTTGTGGTTGTATTACCTGGAAAAACACCTGTATATGGTAAATTTTACTACAAATAACACTAGTTCTTAACTAACTAATTTTGTGTTATTTGTTATTTAGCGGAAGTTAAAAGAGTAGGGGATACTGTTCTTGGTATGGCTACTCAATGTGTCCAAGCTAAAAATGTTAATAAAACTTCTCCTCAGACTTTATCCAATTTATGTTTGAAAATTAATGTTAAATTAGGAGGCATCAATAGTATTCTTGTACCAAGCATTAGACCCAAAGTATGGTTATTTAACTATTATAAACATTATATATATATATATTATATATATATATATATTATAATACTATTCAAATTAATGTATAACTTTAATGTAGGTTTTCAATGAGCCAGTTATATTTTTGGGTGCAGATGTTACTCATCCTCCAGCTGGAGATAACAAGAAACCATCTATTGCTGCTGTAGTTGGATCAATGGATGCACATCCTAGTCGATATGCAGCAACAGTACGTGTTCAACAACATAGGCAAGAAATAATACAAGAGCTTAGTTCTATGGTCAGGTATGTTGTTGGAAATACTTTTTTATATCATGTGAAAAATTAATTGAATATTTTTAATTTTTAGAGAATTGTTAATTATGTTTTATAAGAGCACTGGTGGATATAAACCACATAGAATTATACTATACCGCGATGGTGTATCTGAAGGACAATTTCCTCATGTATGTATTAATAAGTGATTTTATTTTTTAACTTTGTGGTTGAAAAACAGCTGTACTGGCCAGTTTAGAAAAACCTGAGATGTTGGTTTAGGTTAGAGCATTAGGGTACCATAAATGTATTTTACATGTATAATTTTATGAGTTTCTAAGCCTTGACCTAATGCAAATATCTGCTCCCACTAACATTGTACAGCATGTCCAAAAGACCTGACTAATGGGAAGGCATGCTGTGTTGTGATTTTTAGAGACTATGTGTGCCCGCCTTAAAATAAAGCATAACAGCAATTCTAGGGCTGTCTATAGTATGCCAGTCATAGAATAATAATAATAAAAAGTCATTGTCCATACTAGTCGTAATAATGCCGTGTCACCACTGTGCTAGGTTTTTTTATTTAAAATATGTGCTTTTAGGTTTTACAACATGAATTAACAGCTATACGTGAAGCATGTATTAAATTAGAAGGAGATTACAAACCTGGTATTACTTTTATCATAGTTCAAAAACGTCACCACACTAGGTTTGTATTATTTAGATTATTAAGATTATAATATTTCTACATTTAATATTGATTTTAATATGTATAATAATTTTTATTTAGATTATTCTGTGCTGATAAAAAAGAACAATCTGGTAAATCTGGAAATATACCAGCTGGAACAACAGTTGATGTTGGAATAACTCATCCCACAGAATTTGATTTTTATTTATGCAGTCATCAAGGAATTCAAGTTAGTATTATTATTTTCTGTAATTATTGTTGAAAAATGTTTTGTAAATTATTTTTTCTCTTAGTTTTTTTAATTTTTATTTATTTAGAAGTTTTATTTTATAAAAAAAATTATTTTTAGGGAACCAGTAGGCCAAGTCATTATCATGTATTATGGGATGATAATCATTTTGAATCTGATGAGTTACAATGTTTGACTTATCAATTGTGTCATACTTATGTGAGATGCACTCGTTCTGTATCAATACCCGCCCCAGCATATTATGCTCATCTAGTAGCATTTAGAGCGAGGTATCATTTGGTTGAAAAAGAACATGACAGGTATTATACTACATTATATTCTATTATTTTTAACTGACATGATTTTTTAATACATTGATATTGATTTAGTGGAGAGGGTTCTCACCAATCTGGTTGTAGTGAAGATAGAACACCTGGTGCAATGGCTCGAGCCATTACAGTTCATGCTGACACCAAAAAAGTTATGTACTTTGCTTAAGCAATCAATTAAAAAAAATTTTATCTAAATGATAAATTTAAGGCATCAAAGTCCCACCCGCCAATCATTGCCTATGTAACTAGACCAAATTTTTTTTTTATGTTTACTGACCTCTGACAAATATTTGTATGTATTTTAATTAATTCCCAACTATATCTAGTTCTTAGAAATTTTCCAAAGTTAAATTTGCGTTGTTGCTAGTATTTGTATTGTTACCTATTTTTCTTCTTTTTCTAATTAAAATTAGACATCACTTAATTACTTCCAGTATCTTAGTGCGCAAATTCTAGTCTTAACAGGTTTTTTCGGAATATTGTTTTCGAGTTTCAACCAACGGCAGCAATGAAAAATGCATTCCTCCTTTCAAATTCATGATTATTGTATTATAAAAATGTAATTGTTACAGTTAATTAATTAATGATTATTATTGTTAAGTGTGTATTATAGTCATAGTAATTAGACGTTTGTATTCCAATTTTCCTGCCAACTTAATCTCTACTTATCTGATTTTATTTTCTTTGATACTAGATTTTAAATAATTTTAATTGTGATTATCTCATAATTTTATTTTATTTCTGGTAACCATTCTAATAATTCTTTTTTTTTAATTTAATTTAACCATATATTCTCATTTTCTACGCGGCTCATTAGCTTGAACATAATATTAAGACCAAAAAATTGTGGTACCAATCTCATATTGATATGTTCATTAAATTAGCTTACTATGTAAGCTAGACCAACTAAGGGAAACTTGGATTATTTTAACCCAAATTGAAATCTGTTTAAATGCGTTGCACTTATGTCTGATTTTATTATTAAGGTATTAAATGCCAGAGGAATATTATATTTATTATTATTTTATTATTTAAGTATATTTTCNTATATATATATATATATTTATAATAATCACTAATTGTACCTGATTCTTAGATTGTTGTAATATTAATAAAATTTGATTACTTTGATTTGTTAATGTGATCAAATTAAATGATTTTTTTTTAAATTACCAGTAATTTCTCCATAATGTATGATATATTATTTGGTTGATTGGTACCACAATCGTCCCTCCGATTATAAAATTTGAGTATTAAACATTTAGTATAATACATATATTATATATATTTATTAAATTTTAATTATTTTATATACTTAAAATATATTTATGTAATCATACTTAGAATTAAAATATTGGTTATTGAAATTTTTGTCTATACCTTGTGTTTTATAAGCATTGACAATTTTGCAATACTTTTTAAAACACTTGGTGTTATAAATATTATTTATATTAAACCCTATAGGGAAATAGTTTTAAATAATCGAATAAAATTTATGCTTGTAATCTAATGTTAGTGTTTTCAAGAAAATAATGATCTAAAGTTTTTTTTTTGCAAACAATAATTATACGAGGTATTTGTATCATATTATATTTTAACAAATTTACTGTATATTATAATTTAAGTAATTTGTTTTACATGAAAATTACAAACACTTTGTTTTTTAAAATGTTCGCATTTAAAATAATACTAATTTAATTCAGTTTAAAAAATATGAGTGTATTTCCAGTAGTGTTTGGACACTAAATTATTTATCAGTGTTCTTATCAATACTAAATATAACCCTGTGATTAATTGAAATTAAATTGTTAATTTCTTACTTGTTTTTGTCTTTGAAGAACTTATACTGTAAGTTTCATTATCATATTAACACAATTATACATGAAAATTATTCAAAATTTTGATAAGATATATTTTATTACAACTTGGTAATAAGAAATTTTTTTCTCTAATGAATAGTGAATTATATATAATTAACACGAATAAATACATTTTATTTATAAAATATTAACCTGATTGAATAATTTAAGTGACAACTTTTATAACTTTCTATAAAATTAATATTTTGTTGAATTTTTTTAATAATAATTAATGTATTCTTAGGCTACGTTAAAAACATATATAACGTATAATAGTACAGCATGCATTCAATTTTATTGTCCAATAATCAATTGTACTTTTTTTTTTATCAAAAGAATAACTTTTAATGTTTTAGAGCAGAAAGATAATACTTATTATCGTATTCAGAATACGATTTTTGACATTTCCATTGATAGTTTTAGGGTTCTATCATTCACATATCCTGTAGTCGTACAATATTAACTCAAATATTCTTTTTTTATTAATGGCCGATATTTCTATATTTTTAACGAAAATTTAGATCTAAAATGATACGTAATAATTAATTATTATTATATTATGTGAATATATAAATCAGATAATAAATACTGATCTGTATTGACTTCTTACAATGCAAACCGGTTATTAATGATTTGAAATAACCATTTTTGGGCATCCTGAATGAAAAAGTATTGCATAATGTTATGTCGGTTATTTTCATTTGTAAGTCATAACTCAGAAAGAAATATATGTAAACGTTAACTAAATAACGTTTTTATATGGAGTACAATGAAATTTCGTCTAAATAACTAATTTTCTAATTAAATTCTAGACTACAAAATAAATTAGATGCCGATTCTATTTAAAAACATTTTCTTTCGTCTTCATTAGTCCAAGTCTTGAGATATTTTTTAACAGTTTTTATGCATTATTTATACGATTACATTAATGATCGGACCACACATTTCGAAAAAAAACTGTCCAAATGAATACTTTGGGTAGGAATTTAGATAACTTTATTTTTCAGAGTAGGCATGTACCTTTTAATCAAAGGGTTTATATAAAAGCAATTAATCAAAATTCTTTTTGTATAATAAAATAATATTAAAATCAAAAATATTCAACTTTAGCCGTGCATAATAGATGATTCATGTTTGTTTTACAGTACTTGAAACAGCAATTCGTATTGTTAATCATTATATTAATATCGATATTGTGGAGTAGGATATTTTTCAGAGATAATTGTTTTATTATTTTAATTGAAAAAACTGGATACCAATTAATCATATTAAACTAATACATATTTTTAAATTTTATTATGGCTTTTTAATACAAAAATTAAAATAACAATTCAATAATATTTAAATTAAATCACAAAATTATGATGGAAGAAAACTGTATAGTTAATTATAAGACATGAAGTATCAAAAGAGAATAATATAATACAATATATATATATATATATTATTTTATTATGATACTTATATATATATATATATTATTTTATTATGATACTTATATATATATATAAATATACATAATCAATTATTTAATTGTGCATTAGTACAATGTAAATGTCTTTTCCTTAAACTTTTAATGGCTTACAAAATAATAAGCCTTTTGAGTTTTGGAAGCAATTTTTGATAAATATGAAAGTTTAATAAATTATTTATCTTTAGTTTTAGCAAAAAATATTTATCACGGTACTCTAACTACTATAAGAGTAAAATAGTATTATATTTAAAAAAAATATTAAAATTTAAATGGATGTGAAAAATTATAAAAATTTCATATTTTTTACAATTAATGTGTAGAGTTTGTATAAAATATTACAATTGTATAAAATGGAAGTATAAAATAAGACTAAAAATGTTATAACATTATCATAACTTTATTTATATAATAAAATGACTGAATAAAAGTGGCACATTAGTAACTTTTATACTTTACAATGTAAGTAAGAAAAAAATTAGGATTTAAAATAAATAGCAAGAGTTAAAAGATAATTAAGATTATCTTTTAAAAATATCTACGTATGCACTAACATTGTGAATCATGAGACATAACATAAATGACCATAAGACAACAAAAACTTGAAAAACTAATAAAAACAAACGTTAATATTATTTAATGGAAATCAGTACTTAAGTTATTATAAATAGACATTCAAGAATTACATTAAAAATAAATAATAATAAAAAATTATTACAATAATGTATTAACAAATCAATAGTACTATAAATTATCAATAACACAATTTTAGCCTTGGGTTTAAATTGTAAATGTATTTTGAAAATACAACAGAATAAAATATAATACCAATATGGGTTGTTAATAAAAAATTTATATATTTAGTTGTGAGTTGTATGATGTGATTTGATTGATGACGCAAGTACTGTTAATTATTGGTAACTTTTGTCATGTATGTTAGTATTTTAAAATATTCAATATATTTTTTGAAATATTTATTTGTATTTTAAAATCATAAAGCACTTTTTTGTTTTAAGAATTTAAAATACAGCTGTTAATGAAATTTTAACAGTTAGCTTGAGCATCCTTATGTTGGTCAAATTACTAGAAATAACTTGCATTTATATTATGTGCAAGTATTACAAATTCTAGAAATTAATTTCCATTGGACTCATTTGTTGTTCAATTATGAATTATTCACAATAATATCAGTTGACTAATTAGTTCTGGGTGATGTTGGAGAAGACTGCTGAGCACGTTCTATATACAAATTAAGCAATTTAAGTTTTGCACCATTCAAACAAGATATATATGGTGCAAATTCATGTTCACCAAATACTTTATGTAGAGAAACCATACAAAATACAGCTGATTTTCTAACTGCACTATCTGGATTATCATAGCCTTGCAAAAGTCCTGGCATTATTTCTTTCATTTGGGAAGCAACAGGAGGACTGCCATACATATCCACCAATTTGGTCATCATTTTAATTGCCATTAAATTTACAGGAAATTCTTTGGCAGATATAAGTGGAGTTATTACTCTAACTACAGTTTCTGGTTGTAAAGACACACTTAAAGCAAATGAACATTCTTCTGCAACTTTAACTACTGGTTTACAAGGATCACAACACATGTTCAGTACTTTAAGAATTATTAATTCAGTGAAATTAATAAAACATGGAGCCATTTCTGGTCTCTGGACTAGAGATGTTATTAATAATATTGCTTGCTCTCTAATAATAGGTTCATTATCCATTAATAACTTTAAAACTACTTTGATTATTTTTTTGAAATTTTTAACTAGTATTTCTGAAGGTCCATCTCGAATGACTTCTTTCAAACGATTTAGACTTGATTGTTTATAATCTAACTGTAAAGAATCTTTGTCCAAATCATCAAGAACTTTTACAATTCCATCTGCTGTGGTTGTTGTATGTCCGTTTTTGTAGCCATTTAAGTTATGATTTTCAACTTCAGTGCGAGAAGACATTTGACTGATTCCAGAATCATAGGAAGCAGTTTCTCTATCACCAGTAAAATGACATTCTAAACTATATTTTTGTATTTCAGCTGAAGTTTGTTTTAATGACTTATAAATTTCTTCAGAATTAAAAGCATCTGTAGTGTCAGGTTGTAGAGGGGGAGAAGCTAAGTTTGTTGGTGACTGACGGTTATATTTTGGAGACAACAACTGATCCACACTACTTCTTCTAACTCTATTTTTAATTATTCCAGACACAGCTTCTTGATATTCTTCAGGTAATTGAGATAGCCTCAGTGTAATTTGAGATGCATTTAAGCTATATAATGCCAATATTGCATCTTGAGCAACACGTCTTAATTCTGGACCTTGTTTAATATTATTACCCATAGTCCAACCAATCATTTTTGTTAAAGCTAAAGTTGCATAATCTTTTTTTCCATCAATGGCTGAAGGAAATGCTGACCCAGGATCTGTTGTCACTGCTAATTTTGAAATATAACTCATAGCAGCTATTTTCATTTTAGCATTAGGTGTTTGAGTAGGATCTGTAAGAAATTTGAAAACGGCTGTTAATTGAGCATCACAAGAAAATGATGCTCTGACGACCTCCATGGTTTTTAAAATTTTTGAATGAACAGAACCTAATATATCAGAACCACCCTTGTTAAAAAGTTTTGCTAATAGAATATATAACCAGTATTCTAAATATTGGCTATGTGTTACAATTAATTCATTGAGAGCGTCTAAAAATAAACTTATAACTTTAGTTTGAGAATCCATGAACATTTTGGTAAATACATCTGTCAATCTTCTTAACAAAATTTCACTTATTTTATTGCCTTGCTGTAAATAGTATTGTAAATTTACTAGGCCATCTTTTCGATTGTTCCAAAATGAACTTTCACAATTTGAAATAATGTCTACTATGTCTAAATTAGCATTTTCCCAAATATCTTTATTATGCAACCTATGCTGTGATCCATTCCAATAAAATGAATCTGATGGTCTTCTGTGTGAATCAACTGATCGCTCAGAACAAATACTTGATGTTTCACTCTCATCACTATGATCTTCTAAGGATCTTCCAAGCACTTTTCTTGGAGACTTATGACTCCCTGTAGTACCCAGAGCATCAGCCAAGGCAGATTCTGCTTCCCTACTTTGCAATAGTATTTTTTGTGCCATTATTGGCCTTGATGTAGGTAAAATAGGAGGTCTTCTACTACTTGAATGTGATCCTAAAGAACTATACCGATTAGGACTTGCTTCTCTACTAGTATCTTGAGATCTAGGTATTCCAGAACTACCCCTTCTAGATTTTGGTTGACCAAATGCAAATCTTGATGATGGTGATCCAGAACGACTAGTTGGTTGAGATATAGACATTCGACCTCTGGATCTTCCTACTCTTTCTTCTTCACCAGTTTTCTTAGAAATTAGCTGTGGAGATGACATTGGATTAACTTTTTGTCTTGCTAATGCTGCATATTGTGCTCGTGCTTTAGCTCTTTGAGCTGCTTGCAAATCTATGGCACTACTTGACCTCATTGAAATAGTACTTTGAGGTGTAACAGGACGTCTAGAGGGCATTCTAGTACTCTCAGCCATTATTGATTTGGGTAAGCATGAACTAGAACCAGAATTTGTTAACAATACTTTTCGATATGCTGGTTCTAATTTGTTCAATAGCGCTTCACCTTGATCAGGAAAATGTTCACAAAACCCCCAATATGCCTTACGTGATAATACCCTAGCATCAGAATCAGCATCAGCTATACCTTTTTTAATAGAATCTTGAAGTATAGTTATATGTCTTTCTAAGGCATGAGTTGGCCACGTGCGTAATATTTGATCGAAAAATTCACAGCATGCTCGACGGATATCTTTTGATTTGGAATTTAAACTATTTGCTAGAATGGGAATTATACGAGAAGCATGTGTATGTTCCAAAATAAATCTTATAGCAACTAATCCAGATGATGCAGTTACTTTGGCAGAATTAGGAATAAGATCAATTAAATTGCTAAATATTGATTCAGCAAAATGATTAAATTTAATACCTAAACGCTGAGATAAAAATGCTATAGTGATACAAGTTTCTCTTACAACTTGAGATCGTAAATCTTTCACAGAAGTCTGAAAGGAATGTTCTAGATACCTTAAATTGTTAAAAAATTCTTCATATTTTGTAGTTCCAATTAAAACTAGTGATCTAATTTTTTTTAATGACTCAACTCGTTTATTCCATTGTTCATTACCATCTTGAATACTTTCATGTAACTTTTTCATTGTTTCATCAAGATCTCTTACACTAAAAATTTGAACAGTAGGAACATCTTCAAAAGATCGAATGAATGTTTCTTCGTCAACTGCACCAGCATGTGAAGAGGTAGTTGATGATGCTGACCCAGGTTTTCGTACAGAACCTGTTCGATGTAAAGGGGTAGTAGAATTTGGAGGGAAAAAAGTACCAGGCCTTTTGACACTGCCTGGAATTCGTTTATTTCCTGACATACATGCACGATCTATTTCATCTTCATCGGCAAGACTAAGGCCTACAAAAGCAGTAGGTAATAAATCTCCAGCTGCCTTGGCTTCATCAAATTTATTCATCAGGTCTGTCATTTTTCCTTGAGGTATGGTATATTTTTTTTGAATATCATTTCGTAATTTTTCTCCTACATGTTTGTATAAATCTACTAAAGTTTCAAATGCTTTATGTCTAACTTGAACATTAGGATCACTTAATAACTTTATTATCATTGGTACAATTTTTGATATAGTTATACAATTAGCACCAAATTCTTCAACAGTTGAAAGTAAAAGTTTCATAGCTCCTTCTTTTACATTACTATTCTTATGGTTGAATGCATTGGCTGATATTTTATCAAATAGTGACTGTGGACTGATTGTATCACATTCCATCAACTTCATTATAAGAAATAATGCCTTCATTTTTATTGATTCTTTACCATCACCTAATCGATCAACTGCAAGAGGTAAAACAGTTGATATATAAGGTCTGAAATCTGTTCGCATTCTTGTTATTAGTTGTGTAATAATTTCAATTCCATATTGGGTAACTTTGGGATTACTATTTGATAACCATTGAACAATTCCATCAATGAATAATCCAATGTCTGAACATTCAACAGAATTACTTGGTTCTTCCAAATATGTAAACAATTTCCCTCCTACCGTTACTTTCATTCTAATATCAGTTGTTGATAATAAAGGCAAAAAGCCATCTAAATCTTGAGGTGTTCCAGCTGCCATTTTATAGTAATTCTATATAATGTTTTAATATGAAAGTATGTTTGTTTTTATCTTGTATATCACATCAATATATAATTCATCTAAATTATTCATATTCTGAAACATAATGTTTAACTAAATTTAAATTAAGACCAAAAAAATGATACCATTAATTAATTTTAGTTTGCAGATACTCATTTTAATTATTAGAAAAATGATATAAACAATATTAAGTTAATTAAAAAATGAAGTTTATAACTTCCTAGTACTATACTAGAAAAGTCTACTCAAGTTTCAGAAAAATAATTCAGCCAATTAAATGCTGTTTGAATTAACAAAGTTAACAACAAAATATTCATCACTAACATATGATCAATTAATCTTGTTAATTTAAATTATTAAAAAATACATAACTTTTTCTTGGAAATAGTATTGATGATAATTAAATCATTTATGAACAAAAAGATAGTATGCATAATAATGTAATTAAACTAATTTTGACCAATTATATTATATAAATAATTGATAAGAATAATACTAAATCTACTTAACCCCAAAAAAATATTATATATAAATTTAATTAATTTTTATCCATAAGAATTTCACCAGGAAAATTTAATTGAAGTATATAAAAAAAAAAAAAAAAAAAATAGGAATTTACTAACTAGATAATTATCAGATAAGCTAAAAATAAAGAACCTTTATTAAAATTATTTAAACTAATTGATGATTATTTATAGCAGCAGTGAAAAGAAAACAATTATATACATACATATATTTACTAGTATAAATTAAATCCTTTATAAGTTATTAAAAATTGTTGTCATGTGTTCAACAGCTGGTTGTGGGTGTTCATTTACAAAATTACTTTAGAAATTTAAAGGATTAAATAACTGAGAACTATTTAATGTTACTATAATATTCAATTAAAGAAAGCAAATGTTTTTGATTTTATTATACATTAAATTGGGCACACTAAAAAATTTGATAAAATTCTTCATTGCTTTATTTACCTTGAAAAATATATTATTAAAATATTCAACAAAAGTTATAGTTAACTGCATAAATAACTTAGATTTCATAAGTTAAACTTTTATTTTTAATATTTATAATTACTAACATATTCTATAAACTTGATTTTAATATTTAATATTAAGTCTAATTATTTTATTTAAGGTTTCTAACAATAATTACTACTATTTTAAGTACTCAATGACTGTAATAACATCGAAAAAAATTATAGAACAATAATTACACAAATAATTGTGTTATAAATTCATTTGTAGACGAAAGACTTCCAAAAGTTGGTTTAATAATAAATAACTTACCAAATAATGGTTTCAAAAAATGATAACGGGTTCATCATTGTGTATATTTTTTCGTATTGACTACTACTTTATTGTTTCATAAAAAAATTTCACTAGATTATTGTTGTGTATTTCTTTTTTATATACACGGATTAATACAACAAAAACGATGTGAATAGAAATCTCATTAATGAAATTAATTTTTGATAGAACTAATCGTCAAGAACGAAAAGAAGGCAGTCGAACAACAACAGTTTTTAGTCAAGGACACTGTGTAATAAATATAGGGTGCGTTCGATTGCAACTGCACAAACTTCGGAACGATGTTATAACCTCAAAAATGTCTACTGTAAATAAATATATCTAATACTTTTACTTGTTGAAATTAATTGGAAAATCAAAGAATAAATAGTTTACAGAAAGCCATGTCTTTTATTGAAGTTTATTAGTTATATTCAAGTAAATCCGTTATTATATTTCATATAATAATATAGCAAAAAATCAACAAGCTCTTAATTGAATGAATAAATGTAAAATTTATTTTTTGAATAGCATTAACCATATCAATATAACTTTTGTTCTTATAATTTAATATTGATATAGTAGCAAATTTTAAATATATTCTGTACATACTAACTATGAAAATAGCAGCTTTTTTCAAACCTGTCCTGTAAACTTGGTATGACTAATTATTAAAGAATTTTGTTAAGTTGCGTTTGATTAAAATTGTACCAAATAAATTTATCAGATAATCTACTTAATAAAAATACTTTCATTTTAGTTTAATTCTTAATGTCATTTCATTTTTCTTATAATTCCAGTAAAACCAAAACACATCATAACAAATTTTCTGTTTTGCTAAATAAATATAGGTTAATCAGGATTTGAAGAGATTAAAAAACTCATCAAATAATTTATGATCCTATGTCATATATATATATATTCCTAGTATACGTTCAATATCTAACTTTTTGAAAAAAAAAACAGATGCTTGTTAAGCATTGGTAAAAGAGAATTAGTTCCCTTGTGAATATTTTTGCTTTAGCTATGATACTACTGCCATAAGTATTAATAATTATTTAATAGGCAAAATACAATTACATAAAATATTAAATTATAAAAATTCAAAAACAATTGTTTATAATTTTTTTTAAATACTTTTGTTCAATAAGCACACTAAGTTTTTAGGGGTTAGTACTTATAGTTCAAGAATTGAAAAATTATTAAATCTACTAAATTTTTCAAGGTATATTATAATTCTGTTTTGAAAATAAATACACATACAATAATTAAAGAGAAACCCAATTTATTATTTGTGTAATAGTTATACAAAAAAATATAAAATTGGGATAACTACAAACGTCTACCCCTACGACCACCCTTTCTACGTGTAGAATCTGAAGGAATTGGTGTAACATCTTCAATTCTGCCAATTTTCATACTAGAGCGAGCCAAAGCACGCAATGCAGATTGTGCACCAGGACCTGGAGTTTTTGTCTTGTTTCCACCAGTTGCTCTTAATTTGATATGCAAAGCTGTAATACCTAATGTTTTGCATTTTTCAGCAACATCCTAAAAAATATAATTTATTAGAAAATATTTAAGTTAAGGTCACTTTCTAGAGAATATTAAAAAAAGATTAAAATAAACAAAATCTATAATAATACTCTTACTGTTGAATTAGCACTTGTTTTTATTACATTAATTAAGCATGAAGAAATTTTATCTTTAAAATTACATGTTATTACTAAATAATAAATATAAAGATATCTGAAATTTAACTAATGATGTTTATAACTTTTAAAACAATCATTTTGCTGATATATATTTTTAAATAATTATTGTCTTCTTAGACTACATTTAAACCAGTTTTTTATAAATCACTATTAAGAAAAAACTATAATTAATTTTATTAATTTAAAAAAAATAAAATAGCTATTTTTTATATTTTTCCTTACAAAATATTTAATAGATTGATAATTTTTGAACTCGATGAATCAATGAGCATTTTAATACATAGTGGGTATAGAACACCGGCTGAGTATACATACACTAGTACAAGCTGCATCCATCCTCACTGAATAACCACTATATGTACAAAGTTACTTGTAACTCAACGAGTACTTATATTAAAATTGTTTTCAAGCAATTTTTGTAAGAAAAAGCCAAAAAATGGCTATTTTGAAATTTAGAAAAAAAAAATGTTTTTTTCTTTTTATTAGTGATGAATACTAAAAAAATATGCTTAAAATATAATCTAATGAGGCAATAATTATTTTAAAAATTATTACTTAACTTTTAAATGTACTAATTTCACTAGAAAAGTAGCGTACTTATAGAACTTTTTACAAAAAAAATGTTGTATGCCACTGTTAAAAAAATTCCTGAATATTCACCTATTTAAATACATTATAACCTAGTAGGTGATCTATGCTAGAGCTTATTAGTACTAAACTGAAATGCACATAATTATTATTTAGAAATAATAATTCTGTTTTAGACATTCCCCAGTATAAAGAAAAAAATCAAGAAAACTAGTATTATATCAATTTAAAAGCAAATATTAGTTCATCATTCTTGAAAAATAGATACTTCAAATGTAACTAATTTATAATTGTTATGTACTCTTGTTTTAAAGAAAAAGATAATTATTATAAACAAATTAAAAATAGCTGTTTATAACTAGCTACATTCTTTGAATTGCGATTTAAATACTAAAAGAATAATTAATATTTCTTCATAATCTAATAGAGTAAATGTATTAGCCCTAGTCAATCTATAAAATTGTTTTTAAGGTTTAGATAATAATATTCAGTTTTTTTAACAATTCTTATTGTCTAAAAATAAAAATAAAATACTATTAACATGACGAGACACTATGAGCAAAATGCTCACAAATTAATCAATTTTAGAACTACTTGTTTACATTAAATTTGAATTAAACATCATTAAAGATATGCTTATAGTATTTACAAAAATAAATATGGAATAATATCAACTCAACTTTAATAATGTTAAATTTATTACATCATAAATGATATGTACACTTTGTTAATACTGTGTTTTTTAGCATGAATCTAACACGTCAATTATCGTTTTTATATTTTTATTTTTATCAGTTTGTCATGCGTTACTTTCAAATAAGGTATATTTTCTCTTATAGAATTTTACTACCATTTTATAGATATGAAAAATTGTCAATATAGATAAGGATAATTCATTTTAATAACAGTTAATTAAACTTTTTAAATAAGTTTTTTTTTAAGTTATGTATTTTATTAAAAAGATGAATTATTATATTAAATATTTACTATTAATAAAAGCATTCAAATATTTTTATTTCTAATAAAAAATATTTTTTAATTGTTAGAACAAAATTCTCATAAATGTAAACAATGGTATAAATAATTTGGAATCACCAACAATGGATTAAAAACTTAAACAAATTATTTTTGATATATCATGTACGTAATAATCAAAAAATAGTTCAGTATAGTGATAAGTGACACCTATACATATAAATTATTTAAATTTTTATATGCATTGTCCAAGCATCAGTAATAATTATTAATATTCACCTGAGCAGCTAACATAGCAGCATAAGGAGATGCTTCATCTCTGTCAGCCTTTACTTTCATACCACCAGTTACTCTTGCAATAGTTTCTCTAAAAATTTCCATTTAACATTTTAAATATAAATTAATATTATATCTAAACCTATTGAACTACATCAAAACTAATTAACTATATCAAATAATACCTTCAGTTTACTTAAATATTTGGTCATATTGTTAAATTCAGACATTCATACATATGAATATATAGATGTTTTATTTTTAAACTTGATGATACATACCTTCCAGATAAATCCGTAACATGCACGAATGTATCATTGAAACTGGCAAAAATATGTGCAACACCATACACTAATTCACCGTCTTGAACTTGTGGCCCCAATTGGACAACTGGTTCTTCTTTCTGTACTTTACCTTTACGTGGAGCCATTTTATTCTATATATAATACAATTTTTAATGATTATAATTTTTCAATTTTATTAGTTAAATGAAATTAGCCACATGGCAAACAAACACATAAGATAGAAAAAATATCAAATGTATTGAATTAAAAAAATTTAAAAGCACAAATAATAGTAAAATCTTAAGATGTGTATTTATTTGATAAACTAAATTCTACTAACTTTGAATACTAAGAAGTGCCTAAATGTCAAAAATCGTCGAGGATTTCGAGTATTTACAGAATAGTAAATCCTTAGACATATAAAAAAGAGTTATCCGACATGTATAAAAATATTGAGGTTATTAAACAGATAGTTTGTTAGTCTACAGTCTTGCCAACATTAATATTCGTATTTTCAGTCGTGGCATTTGGCATTATCTAGATTGACTACAATTTCATAATTAGATGTAGAAACAAATATTATTAAATGACATTTAAAAATATTTGGTCAAAATAAAATGCCAAATAAAAATAATTAATTTTTAAAAAGCTACCACACGTCTTTTTTTTTTTAATTTTCTGGAATTTATTTTTTTACCAATTAGTATATATAATAAGCTTTATTTATAAAATTACGATATATTTTTTATAATTATAAAGTATGCAATATAAATTAAATTATTACTGTGTTAATATAATACTTGTCTTTAAACCAGAACTTAGGAAATTCTAAATGCAAAGTTGCCATATCAAAAATTTATTTGATTACGCGCTTTTTTATTTCAATAATCAACTTCACGAAATATATAAAATAAAAGCTTATATTCTATAGGCGTCAAATAAGAGGAGGTGCTTACCTCCCAAATAATTTTTAAATTTTATATTAATGTTTGTATAAAAGAATATAAATAATGACTAGTTATAATGTAAATGGGTAATTTAAATAAAAAATGTTAAAAAACCGTAAAATAAATTTAATAATTTTAAAACCCATAATAGTTTTTCAAAGCAAATCAAGTTTTGATTTTTTGAAGTCAGATCTCCTTCTTTCTCGCCTTATTCCCAATTACTTGGGGTCGGTCACCCTTATTCTAAACTTCCACTTGACACGAACTCCCACATTATCTATGCACACATCAGCTGTCCTCATATTGTATTCAGTAGCATCCCTCCATCTCTTTTTTGATCTTCCTCTACCTCTTTGTAGTCAGATATTAAATTTATATCTTTGCACAAAAAGTAAAATATATTATACAAAACCAAAATGATCTGTAACCGTTCAATAGAAAACCAAATTCTAATAAAAATTAGTATTAGAGGTGTGAAATAATTAATTTCTTGATTTTAATTTTGGATTTACGTTGCTTAAAATTAAAATAACACAAGATAAACAGGTTTTGAAATAAATAATCTATGAAGCCACCAGATGTTTTAAAATAAAGTAATATTTTTGAAAGGTATTATGTTGCTTAAATTCATTTCTCTTTTAATGAATTTACTAAGAAAATAAGAAAAATTGTCTCATTCTAGTAGTTTTTTAAAATTAAATTAACATCAATATTGGCAAATATCATTTTTTAAATTAAAAATAATAATATTACATCAATAGATAAATACTATTAACAATTTTTAGGATTTGTTAATACAAGTAAGGATTAAGTGATGTAAGATTTTATTTAAATTTGATTATTTTTATCTTTTAAAATAACATAAGAAATATAATTCTATTTTACTTATTAAAAGAGTAGTTTACAATAATATTTATATATACTTAAACAAGAATAAATGCAGAACAAAAGTAATAACATTTAAAGATGAAAGAACACTCATAATCACTAAATAACCACATGTCAACATTCACATGCTCAGATTATTTAAGTAATATGGCTATTTCCAAGAATTTGCTTTGTGTTTTGGTAAAAATTGAAAACCATCAGGAACTGGGCCTAATAACATTTTACTAATTTCTATCCAATCAGCACAATTACCACTTGCCATAAGTGTCTCTAAATCATTTCTTCCTTTATAATTGGGTGGTCTTTCATTTACTTTTTGTGGCACTCGTTCTAATATACCCACAGGAATATATCTATGGCAAAATGAAAGCCATTCTAATAAAAACCTTCTTGTTGTTTCCACACCTCTTGTATCACTTCCCCAGTGTTCTAGACCATAGTTTACAAATCTTTTTAATATTTCAAATCGTTCACAACTACTTATATCCCAATGACGTTTTTCTTTAATTTCTTGAAAAATCCATGGTTTAATTAAAGCTCCTCTACCAATCATAACACCTGAAATATCAGGGTATTCTACTTTGGATTTTTCATAATCTTCATAAGACATTATATCTCCACTGCTAAAAACTGGAATGGGATCTGCTAACTTAGCACATGTATTAACATAATTCCAATCAGCCATTTTTGTATATCTTTGATCTCTTGATCTACCATGAACTGTTATTAATGAAACTCCACTGGATTTGAACATTGGAATTAAATCATGTGTAATATTTTGATCTTTGTTCACACCTGAACGAGTTTTAACAGTTAGTGGTACGTTGAGAACTGTTCTCATGCTTTTTAAGCAGACTTCCAATTTTTTGCTTCTTAACAGCAAAGCACTACCAGCGCCCTGACGATTTATTTGATCTAATGGACAACCAAGATTTAAGTCTATAAAATCCATATCAACAGTTTCTTGAAGAACTTGAGCACTTTTTGTTAAAATATAAGGATTATTTCCACAAATTTGAATGCCAAATAAATCTTCAGATTCATGTCTTTTAGTGAGAGCCCACTCTTGATTGTGACCTTGTAATAAACTAGAAGAGAGAACCATTTCACTGCAGGTAACATCAGCTCCAAATTCTTTACAAATTCTGCGGAATGGTAAATTTCCAACGGTAGTTAAAGGAGCTAAATACAATTTATTCGTCCAGTCAATAACTCTGTTTTCTTCTATAAGGGGTCCAATATTTTTATCATTATCAATTTTTTTAACAGCTTCATTACTTTTAGTAAAGTCATACGTTTTTTTTCGTAACTGTAATACAATTTCTTTTCCATGCATGTTATGTTTTTTTTCATTTAGTAACCAATTGTCATATTTAATTTGATCAATGTAATTATAATCATTTTTAATATGATTTTGACCAAATCGACATGTAAGACCTCGTGAGCAGTACCCTTTTAAAGTATAAACATAGCATGTGCTATCAATGTCTTGAGGTTTATTTTGCAAGTACTGTGTAATATTGTGTAAAAATTTACATTTGTCATTTAAACATGATCCTTTATCAAAACCTTCTACTAGTGCAGGACATAAATGACTGTTAGCATCTTGAAAATATGTACAGTTTCTAGATTTATTTTGACCTTTTAAAACACTTTTACTGCATTTTTGCTTTTTGGAGGGAGGTTCAATATCAGTTATCTGACCTTTATCTTTTTCGGAAATACAATTGATTGCTAATTTTGGTATATGGTCTTCAACAATAAATTCTTTTTTTATACATGCTACACCTTTATTTCCATATTGAGTGTTTGGTTCAATATTTAAATTTAATCCATTGTTTTCAACTAATGTTAACATATTTTCATTATTAGAGGAAAATTTGTCATTATTTGATGATGACATTTTAAAACCTAAATCAAAATAAAAATAGTTTTACTAAGATAATAATAAATAATATGTTAATTACATCAATCAAATAATAAACTAATTTTTATTTATATAAGATTTAAAAAAAAAACATATTTTTCAGATTATTAATATTATTTTAACAGTTAAAGTAAAATATTCAATAGTATTTTTAGAACTTTATTTTGTAATTCAATCAGCTTTTATGTTGAAAATATAATATATCATTAACATAATCGCGTCATCTTTGATGAATTACTTAGAAGTATATCAAAGAATATGTTAATCCTAAAACAGTATTATCGATAATTTCAACTACAACACAATGTTTAAAAAATAATATTTTTAAGTCTTATAACTTATTTTAAATTACTACTTTATATTTTTGTTACAAATTATCCTGTCTAATTAAAGTACATTACTTTTTATTTTCAATACGTCAATAATTGTCGGGCCATCAATTATTATAAACACAAGTTTTATAAATGTCTGCAATTATAAAAGTAAGGGAAGTATTGTCTCTAAAAACTAATTTTTTATAAATTATTTTTAAAATTTAATGTAATAAATCGTAAGTTTTTGAACATAACCAATAATATTTATTGATTTTTTTTCAATACTCTGATTACAGCTTGTTCCCTTTATGTAGCTTCACTGTTAAGCGTCCGTGTAACGTTGGTGAACTTGGCGATAATGTGGAATTTAAACTGAGAAATGTATTCCTCCGCGATTTTTACAAATTTTACAAACTTTTTATTAATTTGATTTAAAATAAATTCATTTCTATGTACGTATAGTTGGGTTAAAAATAAATTTTGCTGTTATTATTGAATTTCTATCACTTAAGTAAGTGCTCTATTAGTTTACATTAAGATATGAAAATAAAGTAAGTTAATTTAAACAGCAACTGATATGATTGTTTGCGCCATTTCCTTTTATATGTCCAATCATTCAAATATTTCTTCTGACATAATTACCCCAATTTCAATAATTATGCATTCGATTTGTTAAACTTATATTTATGAATAACTTTTCCAATAAAAATAACTATTAAAAAATATGTTTTATAAATAAAGTGAGTTAAAATTGTTTTGTAAACAAACAAAAATATAATTTATTTACTATACTGAGTTGGATTGACTAATATAAATATAAAACTTAGTCAATACATTTTAACTATATATTTTTGCAAATTGTTGAGGCATATGTTTGTATTTTATGCAATAGGTGCCATTTATTTCATTTTTAAAGTAATGTTTTTATTTCATTTTTATTGCAGTTTATTTTTACTAGTTGATTTAATTTTTATAGCTTAATTGAATTCATTATTTTCAATAAATGTATAAATATAATAGAAATAAAATATAATGTAACAAAATATAATAAATATAATTTTGTATTATAACACAAAAAATTTTTTTTGTCTAGGACACATTTATGTAGGATTATAGTATTTTATAATTATTTAATATTTGATAATGACTGTGTAACATGTTATTACATGGTAAAAATTTCTTCTTTATTTATTCCAAAGTCATTACTTATTAATTAACTCGAGGAAAATGTATATTACCAGAATGAATATTTCATTTTTAATCTGAATATAAATTTTTTTCTTTCAGAATTATGTTTATATTATTCAATCCTGCATTCAGACAATTTTTCATTTTTGATAATAAATAATAAATTTGCAATCATTAATTACTATAACATTTTCTTAATAGAAAAATATTTAATTATGCTCATTACATTTTTATTTATTTATATCACTACTATATTTTTATAATAATATATGCATAGACTATTGTGACACTTAGTTACATACAAAACAAATTGTACATGTAATAGTCATTTAAAAGTGGATCTACCTTACCTGTGTCTCTTTAATTCTAAAAGTTCATCGTAAATTATTTATTTAATACCAGACAGCCAGCTCTCTAAATTCATTTTTTTATACCTAATCAAGCTCTAATTACCATATCATTTGAAAAATATAGAAATGAATTGTGGTGTGTATGTTAATTAATCAATTTTAGAACATTAAAATGTGAAAAGACTTTAAAAATATTTTGTTAATTATTTATTATTGTATAATAAATTATGTCGAAATTAGTTCCTAACTTCTAATATTATGTCTTGTATATATTTTTCTTCTTCAGGTTTCTTAGTCTTTTGACTGGTGGTGCCTTCCTACAATTCTTTTCCATTCCTCCCTGTCTTCTATTTTCCTTTTAATATCAACATATTTTAGGCCCAGTTCTCCACATATCTATGATATGAAATTTGCTCTAATATAATTTTAGGTTTACAAATCATTAAACATGATCATTTTTTCTTATATAAATAAATTGGCTAAACTAACTTAATCTTTTATTTTTTTAGAATGCAACTAAGATGCCATTTACCTTCAAAATGTTTTATACTTATAAAATTCTAAAATTTGATGGTGTTGATTTTATAAAATAATTGAGGTATTTATACGTTAAATATTAATTAGTATATATACAATGGATTCAGATAGTAGTGATATGGATATTGATGATGAATATGGCGAAACAAAGTTATGTCCAGCAGCTTTAGGCTTACAACCTGTAAATAGAAAAGATAATCCTAAGCCTAATGATTCATCAAACTCAATTAAAGATAAGTTAAACAGAAGAGGTATGCCAGCACGTATAAGAAAAAAAAATAAATTATTTTTTGATGAAGAAGTTTTTAATACATCTAAAAATCCATCAGTAAAACAAGAACGTTTGATGAATCTAAATTCACCAAAAAAATATACTCCTAAAAAAATTTCTGAATCCAAAGTTGAGAGTAAAACCCCCAAAACTCCCAAACAAGATAAAAACCCAACTCAAAAAACGCCAACACCTAAAGTTGCTGTTAAAACAACACCCACAATCAAACTAAAAACTCCTAATATTAAAACACCCATTAAAAGTGCTACAAAAAAAAATCTAGAGAATGGATTATCTAAACAAAAAATTATAAAACAAGAGACTCCTAAAAATGTAGTGTCAACTTCTAAACCAAAATGTGACACAGTTGATCGTAAAAGATGCCAAAAAGTTGGACTTAAATTACGAAAAATTTTTCATCTACCTAAAGCAAAAAATTGGATTTATTATGAATGGTTTTATAGTAATATTGATAAACCTCTTTTGTATGAATCTGATTTTATGATGTGTGTCCAAGATTTTTTCCCTTCATTCAAAATTAAAACTATGACTAGAAGGGAATGGTGTATGTTAAGGCGAATGATGGGTAAGCCTCGAAGATGTTCTCAAAATTTTTTTGATGAGGAAATTCGTGAATTAGATAGAAGAAGAAAAAAAATCAGACTATTACAACAAAGAAAAGCTAGAGATGAGTTATTGTTCAAAGATATACCGGATGAAATACCTTTACAGCTAACTGTGGGTACTAAAGTTACAGCTATGTTACGTAGTAATGCTGAAGATGGTCTATACAATGGTACTATTGAAGCTTTAGATGTTTCTAATAATACTTATAGAATACATTTTGATAAACCTGGTTTAGGCACACATTCAGTTCCAGATTATGAGGTTTGTTCAAATCAGCCACCAGAAACAATTTCTAAAAATTTGTTATTTCAAATGTGTAGACCAAGAATGCCATATCGTTCTATATCACCTGAAACTAATATAGAATCTATAAAAACAGACAAGAATATTGTACCTAATTATTCAATGAAACTTTTAGAATCAACTGTAAAATTTAGAAAAATTTTAACCGCTAAGAAACAGTATGTACAAACATTACGTAATTTAAATTCAGAAGCAGAGAGAATGACTTTATATAATGAAGAAATAACACAGGATTTTCAAAGTCGTTATGCAAAAATTGTTTTAGATTTAGATAATTTAAATTTGCATTTAACTTCAGTAATGTGTGTTCTAAGTGAAGAAATTAAAGTATTAGCCCCCGAAGAAGCTGAAACATGGCCATTAATTACAGATTATTTGCAAAATCAATCTTTTGATGAAGCTGAACAAATGATAGAGCATAATAAAGAAGTAACAGAGTCACACTTTGTATCAGAGGATCAGCCAATGTTAGCACTAATTAAAGATTTATTAGCACTCATGCTTCAAGTAAAAACATTAACTGAAAATGAACCTACTGCTTATGAATTAGATGCTTTAAAAAGAACTATGGTTGAGATAAAACTTAAACTTAGTCAGTCTAATCAAAAGTCATTTGAAAACTGTGTAGAAATTCATATGCAACAAATTCAGTCTAGCTTAGATACATATCACACTTTATCTTCTGCCACTAAAAAGTAATTATTGTTACTTTTTGTTTAAGAGAAGTATGAGCAAATAAATAAACATTGATGAAATATATATATATATATATATGTTAATTTATAGTAACATTACTTTAAAGATACTAAAAAGTTCACACTTGAATTGAATTCAATTAAAACTACTTATAGTGATTGATTTCACAATGATAATATTTAATTTTACTGCAAACAACCATAATTAGCTAGCATCATTATTCTAATAACAGTGTGATATTATTATACATAGATTTAATTTAAGGTAATTCTGTTATTTTTATAAATCCCTTAAAAAAAAAATGAATACTAGTTATAATTTATCATCAATGTTTATTATTTGTTTAAGTAATATTATTGACTTTTGTCGTTATACTATTGTATTAGAAATATCCTATAGTATACTTAAGAAGGATAGTACATTATACTTATATATTTACCACTTTTGGAGAAAAATATTAATTGTAATTTTGTACATTTGTGTGAATTCTCTTTTTTTTTTCTATAGTTAATAGCTTAATTATAAATATTTTTCTTAATTTATTAAGATATTTTATTTATCTAAATGTAAATAATTGTAAATGTATTTATTAAATGTAATTTAGATAAATTAAAAAAAAATTTAATTATGAGATTTCCTGTTATTCTACTTAAACATGATTGTTAGGTGTCTTAGGTCATATTATAAACAAAATCATATTTCAGAAAATATTTTACTAAAATTGACATTTTATAAACGACTTTTTTTGTAAATTTCTTAAAATTTAGTACTTTTAATATACTGTTTATTAATTCAATAATAAATATTGATTTAATCCATAATAATATTCAGTAAAAACTTTATATTTATTAAATGAATTTATATACTTCATTTTTATGTACAGTTTGGTTGGTACTATAGTGGAAAAGTAAAAAATCAAAATAACATTTGTTTTATTTTGTTAATTAACTTTAGTACAGTATAATATATTATATACATAATTATAACAACATAATAATATTATGTTCTATTAGTTGTCCCATTGAGTAAATAAAAATAAAGCTGGGCATTTGTATAAACCATAAAACTAATAAATCATTTTTTTCCTATTTGATGATACAGAATACAAGCTCATTTATTGTTATCATTTTTTTTGGCATGCTATACATTTTTATGTTATAATAAACATTTTGTGTAAAATCTTTAACATATTTATTACTATTTTTTAGTTGTGAAACAAAATTGAATTTTTTTTTTTAGTACACTTACTTAATTGATGTAAATAAGTAATTTTTAAAATTTTTATTTTATTTCCAAGTTTAATTAAAAATGACCTATTTATAAAATCATCTGTACTATAATATAACATTTTTTATTTAGTGTAAAATAATATTAAATTATTGATTATTTTAGAATAAATATTAAATTGTAGTGAAGATAACAAATTAGTGTATAGTATAAAATACCATAGCTTTATGGGTAAATGTTAGCTCAATGTATTAATATGATGTTATAAGTATACTTTATAAAATTATTTAAATTTTAATGATGTGTAATAATATGTGTGAATAAAATCTTTAAAACAATATAGTTTTTAAAACTTGTTTATTTAAAATGTATGACTCTATATATATAGTATACTCAAAATCATCATAAATGCCTAATGCATTGTTGTCATGGCAATACGATTATTTAAACAAACATTTAAATTTACAACTTTATCATATTTGTCATTAAATTAATATCATTATTTAAATTTTTAATTAAACTATCTAACCACAAATTGTAGCCGACATGGGCACAGTAAAAAATGATCAATTAATGGTATTAGAACCAAATAATCCTATAATGATAAGATTTCAAAAGGCTCTTAATCAACATTTATTGAAACAAAAATTAAATTTAGAACAAGAAATATTGTCTCTGGTAAAAAAAATTTTTATTTTTTGAAAATTTTTTTAGTATAAAGTATAATTTAATGTAGAAAGGAAATGTTAAAACTAATCAAGATAATAAACTATTACTTGAAAACAAAATAAATGTTTTGGTTCGTCAAAATGAGGCACATAAAGTAACATTAGATACATTACATAAACTTAAAATAGAAATAAAAATGGCAAAAGAACAAGTTGATAATCATATTGATAAAGGGAAACAACGATTTTTAGATGTTGATAGAAAAATTACAGAGCAAAATAAAAATAGTAAGAACTACAAATTTTATTAAATATAATATTTTAATTCATATTAATTGTTAATAAAGTTTTAGATTTAAAAAGACAGTTAGACTCTAGTAGGACACTTTTTAATGAATTATTAAAATATGAAAAAGATCAAGAAACAACATTTATTTTGTGTAACCAAAAAGAATCTCATATTAAGCATCACAAAAAAAAAATATTAAATGAACAGCAAAACCAGGTACTACTTAAATTTTTTAAAATATTTATGAAAACAATTTTACTAAAATAAATAATATTGTTTATTATTATTTTTATTAGAATCTATTATTACTTTCTTTGACTCAAGAAATAATACATTTAGAGGACCGTATTAAAGAGCTTGGAGAACAAGCAGAGACTAAATTTAATGAAAGACAAATTTTGAATCAAAGAGTGATGGATAGCTCTATTGATCTTGATACCATTAATACAGACAATACAAAAATTGCTTTACTATGGAAAGGAGTTTTAACCAGCATTCAACAAAGCGATAAAACATTTCACAAAATAAAAAATGACTTACAGTTATAGTTTAACTTTTTTTTTTTTAAAGTTGAGCATTTAAAATATCAATATTATAATTATTTTTATAGGGAAGCAAAAAATCAAAACTTAATTCTGATAATGGAAGCAAATAGTTATAAAAAAAGTTCACAAAATGAATTTAAAAAAAATGAGGACCTTATAAGTAACCTAAATAAGTTAAAACAAGAACAAATTAATATGCAGCAGAATTATAATAATCATACTAATCAACTAAACAATTTAAGTGATGAACATTCCAAACTTTTACAAATGTTAGAGTTTCAAAGTCAAAATTTAAGTGAACTATTATCTGTGAGATATAATAAATATTGAATTTTCAGTGTGCTATTAACTTATACTAATAAAATATCTATTTAACATAATTTTAGGAACAAAAATCATTGCAAAATGAAATTAATGTTTTAGTGAACTCACTAGAACTAAAGTCTAAAAAAAAATTGAAGATAGAAGATGAAATTGTGCATGATTTAAAAAAACAAATGCTTACTAATAATAGTTGTATTAACATAAATAACAAAATCAGTGAAATAAAAACACAGAATAAAAAACATGTAATTAAAACTTTATTAATTAAAAAAATTAAAAAAAAAAAAATTAATTTTATATTTTTGTGTAGGAGCTAATGTTGATTCAAACTGAAAACAATCTTTCTCAAACATTACTAAAAGCAGAACAATATCGTATAGTAATATTGAATTTAGAAAGAGATATAGAAGAAAATACTAAAACTATGAAGGAAAAAAGTAATTTAATTTTTGACTTGGAAACTGAACTAAATAAATTACTCTGTGATATTCAACAAAAATCAAGGCAAATTGATATAGAAACAAAAAATTTAGAAACTGTAAGGAAAAAACAAGATGTAAGTAAAAATTCTGATAAATTACAAAGTACATATTTGATCATTAAGTAAGAATATTGTTACTGTAATAATTTAAGAATATATAGGAATATCCCAGAGTTTTTAGCCCCATATAACTCTATTGCATAAACTAAATATTTTGATTCATTTGGAGTTAATGAAGTAAATTTTAAAATTTGGAAATATTTTTTAAGTAATTAAAAAAAATCATATAATGTATAAAATGATGTATGACCCCCAATGTAAATAAATATAGCAATAAAAAATATCTTCTACTTAATAACTTCTAATTTATGCATGGATACATTTTACAACAGGAGGGAAATTTAAAGACACCTCAAGCTCAAATAGTACAAGTTAAGAAAAAATTGGAAGATATAAATAATAACATAGATTTTCTTAAAGAAACTTGGATTAAAAAACAAAATAATAATGTACAGATGACTCAACAAAGAAATGAATTAATGAATAAAATTAATAAATTGAAAAAATGTAAGTACACTGTAAGCTTACTTATTTTAAGTAGAATATTTCAAAATAAAAATATTATCATAAAGAATAACTTAAATTAAATGCTGTAAAGGAGACAGGAGAGTTCTTATAAATAATATTTACATGCATCAATAACTATTATTTGATTTAGTTTTACACAAAAAATTATTTCTTACTTGTAACTTGGAATTTATTTATATTAATTTTTTTAATGAAAAACTTTGTAAATTATTTGAATTTATAGTTTATAGCTTTATATTTTTATTTCCTATTGTACTAATCGGCATATATTTTGATCATCTAATAAACATTTATTAATGTTTAAATTTTTTATAAGTTAAATGCTAGTTAGGATTTTTTTAAAGCATTTTATATATTATCTTTATAGATAATATTGTGGCGGATGCAAAAAATTTTAAGTTGAAACAAGAAATAATAAGTTTAAGTAAAGGAATTGACCATTATAAAAGAAATTTTACACATTTGAGAAATGCTATTTTAAAATATAGTCAAAATATAAGCAACACGAAGGGAAAGACTAATTTTCTATCAATTGAAAATGAATGGTTACAAAATAAATCTGTTGTAGAATTAAAGGTGAATGAATTCAATAATTTAATTTTTATAATTTTTTTAAGTTGTGTTATAAATTAAAATTACAATTGAAAAGTGAAATATTATTTTTGTTGGATTTAGGAAAATGAAAGAGAATGTTTAGAATATGCTGATCAATTAAAATCCATAAAAAATGAATTAGATGAAACACAAAATAAATACATAAAAAAGCAACAAGAACTCATAACTTGGGAAGTTAAAATTAAGCAAATTATTGAAATGAAAAAGGAGATTGTTAATAAAGAAGGGGATATAGGAGACATTGATGCAATGAAAAACGAAATACATAGAATGCAGGTACAAATTAGATTTATTTATGAACCTTTTTTCTTAATATTACATGTCATGTTATATTAAATAGATAAGGGAAAGTCAATTAAAGAAAACTTTAAAAAAAATAATGTTTGATTTGGAAGGTTGTATTTCTAAAAGGGAAACTATTTACAATACTGTAGCTGCCAAGGAAAGTCGAATAAAAGGAAAAAGTGAAACTAAACAAAGACTATTTAAAAAAATTAATGATTTACGATTAAGTATACAAAAAAGTAAAATTGTAAGTTGATATTTAAATATTTAAATATTTAAATATTATATTTTAAAAAAGAACAGGAAAAGTACATTTTATGTCTATATGCACGAGTCAATGAAAATGAATCCTATTTCATAATTTATTTACTTATTTCTAATTTTTATAAATAATTTGTATTTAAAATCATCATTAATATTTATTTTGTAGTATATTGTTTAAGTAAGATTTTAACTATAGTTTTGAAACAAGATGCAAGTAGTGTTAATTGTATAAGTCTAGTTTCTATACTTGTCAATTGTTTTCTAAAAATTGCTAAATCATAACAATAGGGTTATAAAATAATTAAAGATATACATAGAAAAGGATATTCTCTGTCATCAGCCAAGAAACAACAAATTAATTTTATCAAGTGAAATTTTTTGATACATTAAAAAAATTTATTTTTACTAACATATATAATAATAAAAGTATTTTCTCATTTTAATACTAAATAAAATGTAAAATGTGTTAAAGCTTTTATGAATTGTCTTGTTGCTTGAAATTCTTAAGGATGTATTCATGTTTACAGTTGAGTTCTGATGTTTCGGACTCATTGGAGAGTACCTTAAGCACTTCAAGTAATAAAATTTACTTATAAATTTCTGCAAATAGCTTCAGATATTGTCTTTAGTAGTCACGAATAGTTCCATGATGAAAGGGTGTAATTAATGAGAGGGTGGATTTGAATTCTTCCAAAATTTAAACAATTTAAATATAATTTTTAGGAAATATGAAATTTCTTGTGTATATCTTCACTCCATAGGGACCATTTAAATAAAAATCTTGGGGCTAATAATAATTATACCCTACCTAAAAAAAAATTCTTACATCACATTATGTATACTTTTCTTGATTTTTAGTGAGGCTTAGCCTTCAAAGCATTTCCCTAATTTCACTAATGATTTATTCTAGAACAAAATCTTTGATCTATATGATTTTTACAACAAAATCTATTTAAAAAAATTAAATAAGTATTTCTCAAAAAAGTGGGATCTGATATATTTTCTCCAATTCTTTCATATATTTTATTTCAGAAAATTGATTTTAAAATTATTAAATGTGGAATTTTAGGAGTGTAAAAATGTAGAAATAAATGTGAATATTATACAAAAAGAAAAAGACGAATTAGAAAGTCAATATTATACATTAAGTCAAGAATTAAGCCAGATAAAGAAAAATTTTGGAGATATTATACAAGAATTTGAAAATGCTAATGGAATTAAAATTAGAGTTTGTATTAGAATATTGTTTAAATTAAGAAAAAAAATATTGAACCACTTGAAGGAAGATTGAAAACTAACTAAAGTTTATCTATTTACCAAAACAAAGAGTGTGACCTATTATTTCATAATTAAATGTTATTTATGTATTTTTTAGCTTCGATGTGAAGCTGAGAAGGTATTAATTTTACTATGAGGAGGTTTTTTTTTGTGTGCCGTTTACCACTTTTTCTCAGCTCTTACCGAACTGATTTCATTCAACAATACATCAAAATATAAATCGTAAGACATTACCCTCAAAAACTGAAAAAATTTTCCCTCGTTCCTGTAAATGGGAAAATGTACAAAAAAATTACAAATTAAAAATTAGTAATTTTTGACATTTTTTCAATTTTTTTCTTAAAACTACCATAATATTTTGAAAAATACATGAATAGAAATAATTTTTTTTAATAGATATATTAGATATTTACACATCATTTGGTGTGTTTTTTTTTTATCTGACTCTGCACCTACTCATAGGGGGGATTCAAAATGAAAACTTTTTCAAAATTAACTTTTGAAAGTGTTCCGGAAATACTGACACTTTTATATACATCTTAAATTAAAGTTTATGTAGCATACTTTAGTATAAAAACAAAAAAATTTAAACTTAAGTTTGTCTTAATGGTAAAAATCTCTGTAGTATTCAAAAATATACTATTTTTATGTTATAATACTCGGTTTTGTATTTTATTTTATTTTAAAATAATTTACAAAGGTTTTTTAGTAACAAAAAATGTTTAAATCCTTTAATTTTATCTAATTTAGATTCAATTACGATTCAATTAAGATAATAAGAATATCAAAGATCCCATCATTGTAGTCTCCCTTCGTGAGAAGAAATTTCTTATTCATATTAAAATGATTTTACTATGTGGTTTTTTTTGTGGCTGTCATTTTCTCAGCTCTTACTTGACCATTTTTTTAACGATACATGAAATAATAACAACTATTATCTAGTTAAATATATTACCCTCAAAAATCGAAAAAAAAATCCCCTTTGTCAATTAAAAAGTTTCTTAACTATCTTTCCCCATATAGACAATTAAAATCATCCATTTATAATAATTTTAAAATATTTATTGTCGAATTAGGTTTGATATGATAATAGGTTTCAACTACAAAATTAAATAATTTTTTTTTGTAATTAATTTTTTAACTTTATTAGTGTGTATTACTACCAGTCTATAACATTCCAATTTTATTTGGTAACATGTTGCTATATAAATCATAAATCTAGAAAAAAAATTATTTTAGTTTCACCTGAATTTAACAATGGATTTTTACAATTATAATCAAATTTTATAATACGCTCAATTGAGTAGATTTTCTTAACAATATTTTTATTGGTTTTTTTTAGTTAAATTTAATCATTATTATTAATTAAGTTCTGAATATTTCAATTTTATAATCTTTTTGAACACCAAAAGTTACTTAGAAATTATTACTGTGATTTCTATTTAAGTGATCTATTACGATAAAAATTCAAGAAAAAATAGTAGTAGTAACAAAAGATTTTAGAGTAAAAGTAGGAGTGCACCAAGGATCTGCTTTAAGCCCTTACTTGTTTTCTATAGTGTGTTGAATGAAAGTACTAGAGAATACAAGGAAAGGTGCCGTGATGCATGTTGTTTGCCGACGATATAGTGTTAATAGGAGAAAATAAGGAGGAAATTAATCAAAGACTAGAGGTGTGGAGATTAGTTTTAGAAGGAAAGAAATTAAGAATAAGTATGAGTAAGTAAGAGTATATAGAGTATGAGTTTGACAAAGGAAGTAAATGAAATTAAGAGATCAATGACAATAAGTGTGGTCGAGATAAGAGAGATGGAAAGTTCTAAGTATTTAAGATCAGTTGTGCAAAAGAGCAGTGGTATTCAATTGGAGAGAAGTGTCTGGTGTGTTATGCGATAAAAGAATTCCAATGAGACTGAAAGGTAAATTCTATAAGACTCTAGTTATACCAGCTATGTTGTATGATTCAAAGTGTTGGGCAGTTGACAAGAAAGTAGAGCAGAGAATGAGTATAGCAGAGATGAGAATGCTTAGATGGATGAGTGGAGTGACTAGAGAAGATAGGATAAGGAACGAGCATATAAGAGGAAGTAAAGATGTTGCGTCAATCGTGGATAAGATGAGAGAAAATAGACTTAGATGGTTTGGTCGTGTTATGAGGAGAGAGGAATTAGAAGCTGTAAAAACAGTTATAGAAATGAATGTTGAAGGAAGAGAGGTAGAAAAGAGATCAAGAGAAAAAGAGATGGAGGGATGTAACTGAATGGCATATGAGGATGGCTGATGTGAGTGATCGTGTCAAGTGGAAGTTTAGGATAAGGATGGGCGATCTCAAGTAGTTGGGATTAAAGCGAGGAAAAAGAAGAAGACTAATCAAGATATAATTAAGGAAATAGGATTTCATGTTGCTTTTGTAATTATGCATCAATTTCTTAGAATTAAACACTTTACAGATTTTCATCGAATCGCGTTTCTTATGACAGTGATTAAAATCACTGTCACATATCATTTATACTTGTCCCAACTATCCCAAGTCCATACTGTGCTACGCTTTTTTTGGTACAGATTTTATGGTGTTTAAGATAGATTAATGTATAGGGTAAATTCATGCCAAATCATCCAGAAGTGGTTTTTGACCATATCATTTTTTTCTTAAATTTTCAGGATTTATTCTTTATGCTGTAATATTTATTCTATCTTTATTACAAATACTACAATTTAACATTTATAATAATTAATAATTCTTTAATATTAAAAATGTGATATAAATATATAAAAAAATACAATTACAAATACTAAGTGTTGTCGGATTGATGGACACCGCGAGACTAAACATAATACATTTGATATCATAATACAATAGAGTGTTATCGTATTGTTTTGCAGTGTAAACTTACGATAAATATAAAAATATTTATTTTGCACATGTTATCTTAGATTTTAGTTAATCCCTACAATGCTATAATTAGATTAAAAAAAAAATTTTTATGACCTTTCTATTTTTATGGCTATTTCAATTTTGCGATGAAAAAATTAAAGGCATAAAATACATAAATATACCTACTTTAGGAATAAAACAAAACGAAAAACGTCTAATATGAGATTTAAATTGTGTAAAACTATTAAAAGGGGAAATACGGAAAAACACAGATTTTTACCAATTAATAACTGTACCATAAGAAGCCTTAAGATATCATTAACTGATATTTATGAAAACAGAATATTTTAAGCACTAGAAAAAAACCATGATTATTTATTATAATATTTTACAATATTATCATAATAATTTAATTTTTTATTTTGTAACTAATTTAATGAATTGAATAATTATAACATTTAATAATTATATCGAATCGTAATATATGACTTATACAATAATATATAAAACAATTACAAAAATGTTGTTTGAAAACAACAAAAAACTATCATTAAATTATTTGATTTTGAACGGATTTTTACTGATTTTCTAATACTAAATTTTACATATTACACTTTTTTCTTAAACTTAAAATTTGTATGGTGGATTAAGCAGATAAGTAACTAAAAAATTAAAACATTTTTTGAAATTAAGTCCCCCAACAGAAATAATGCACCTACAATACGTGTATTTTTTACAAAATTTCTAATTTTGTAGGCCTCTAAATACCAAGAAAATTGTTTTAAAAATTTGAAATTTAGTTGAAACATAGATTATACACTATACAATGCCAATTTAAAAATCAATATAAAATAATAACTTCTTAATGGTTTTCAGTGAGCCATAAACGCCAATTTTCACCAAAAATTCGCCATTTTTAGAAAGTCATTTAAGTTTAGAATTTCACATAAATTTTTTTTTTTCGTGTAAACATTAAGTTATAATAAGGTTAAGTCTAAAATTATAAATAGGTTAAGTCAATATTGAATAATCTGTGTGTTTCTTAACGTTCTGGCTATTTTTAAAATTTTTGACATTGAAGAAATAGCCATAAAAATGGAAAGGTCATAAAAAAAAATTGTCTTAATCTAATTATAACATAAATAATAAACCATGAAAATTTAAGAAAAAAATGAGGTGTTCATACAACCACCTTTAGATGATTTGGTATGGATTGACTCTATATAATTCAGTCAGATAACTTATGGTTAGCTTCTAATTAAGATTCCCCTGTTGATTACAATTTCTAACTTTTTTATTATGTAGTATTATTATGTAATATAATTTATGTAACCATACAGTTTCACTTTACATGAAATGAAAATATTTTTACTAAATTTGGATTATTTATAATTATTACTTGTTTTTTTCTTTTTTCATGAAAAATATATATATAAATTTGTTATGTTGAGACAGAAATTGTAATATTATAAACTTTCAAGAAATTAGTTTCTTGAATTTAGTTAGATGTTTCAACAGTTTACTCTTCTTTTTCCTTGCCTTATCCAAACTACTTGGGGTCGGCTAACTGCTACAATATTTTACTACTTTTAATATTATTTTTTTTATTTAAACGTAAAACAAAATTAATATTTGTTTTTTTCTAAAATTGTTTAAAATTGGACTCAGTTAGTTAGTTGCTGCATAAAGTCTTTTCAATATTTATTCTATTTTTTTTTTTGAAAAAATTAGTAATAGTTCATTAAATTATAAAATATCAGATTGTTTTCAAGCTTTCTATGTTTCTCATATTACTTTATTCATATGTGATAAAAATTAAACTTTTATTCAAATTTCTGAATATTAGAATATTGAACATCTCAGTCACAAACAAAGTTATGCTAGACATTTAGATTCAGTTAAACAAGGAAAATATAGTTTATTAATTAAAGATGAGTTCAGAATTGATGAAGAATCATCTGCTGCTTGGAAGAAAAACCAAGATATTCTATGTGTGGTTGAAGCTTTGAAAAATGACTTTCCAAATTTGGATGATAAATTTTTGCGTATAATCAATATCCTTTCAATAGTAATTAAATAAATAATATTGATGACATGCAAAAAATAATTATAGTTATCTTTGAACAATTTGCTTTTATAAAAAATTAATTTTATATAAATTTTGCAGTGAGTTACTAATTCTTTAATTAGATTATTATTTGTCATTAAAATCTTAACACTTAGTATGTTGAGAGCTATTTAGTTTAATTATTGCTATCATACAAAAAGTGATCTGAGGATAATTTTATTATTTATTTATTGTAATTAAAATTGGAGATTTAAAAAATGTTTAAAAATTAAAATTTAAAATAAATGGTTTTTCTATTTTTATGTAAGAATGTCATTTTTATTATACAAAGCATACATTTGCATACCATATTACATATATTTTTTAGCCGCTTAGATCTTGAGTGACTAACACCCCTCATTATCTACTAATTTTCTAAAAGAAATGGTGGTCTATGTGTAACAAAAAAACAATTTAATAACTTTCTTTGTTTTATGTAAGGTTTATTTTTAAAATTATTCTTAATCTTTTTGAAGAATTTTAAGAAAAATGTATAATAACTTTATTAGTTTTTACACGAAAAAGGAATATATTAAATATACTTGTTAAGTATATTTCATTATATTATTATGTTATAGTATTGTTAAAACAATATGTGTAATTAAATGTCAAATTGTGCAATGTTGTGTAGCGACCAAAACATACGCAACGAATATTCTCGAATGTTCTCGTTATCAAAAACCTTCGAGAAACTTCGATAACGCCATAGATAACCTACGCGGGTATAGAATATTCTAGAATTAGCGAGAGCCTTATCGGAGCTATATATATATCGGAAGAATCAGTCAGTTTAGTTAGTTCAGTTCAGACTGTCTAGTCCGCGATACGCTACACGACCGCTACACCCCGCCGCTGTTGTCATCGTGTATTATGTTTACTTCGATTATTTTATTTTTCCTTACTGTATATACATATATTTTCTTTTAGTGTTTATACGTCTATTTTAGTGTTATAATTTTGTTTAATAAAAGTCTACCGCCATTTAAATAATTGTGTGTTGTAAGATATAACCCACAAATTGGTGACCTCGACGTGATGGCGCAGACAGACGAAACAATTGCTCGAGTAGCCGTCAAGATACCGGATTTCATTTCGTCAGATCCCGAACTTTGGTTTGCTATGGTCGAAGGAAGTTTCGCCAGCGCGGGAGTCACTGTTGACAGTACAAAATTCGGGTATGTAGTTGGAGCATTACCGCCAAAATACGCAGTGGAAGTCAAGGACATAATTATGACGCCGCCCTCAGACAGTAAGTACGCCAAAATTAAACAAGAGTTGATAAGACGTCTTAGTGCCTCCCAAGAGGAGAAAACACGCCAACTTTTAGAACGCGTTGAGATTGGAGACCGTAAACCATCACAATTTTTACGCCATCTCCAAAGTCTGGCCGACTCTTCTGTTCCGGAAACGTTATTGAAGACACTTTGGATGGGCCGTTTACCGAAAAGTATACAGGTAGCGTTGGCAATAGTGAAAGATAGTAAGCTTGAAGATCTCGCTGTCCATGCGGACAACATCGCAGACGCATCGGGTCCTTTACTACCACAAATAGCAGAAATGTCGAGAAGTGACACTTTTGAAGCCATGTTGAATCTTAAGATTTCTCAACTTAGTCTAAATATTAATCAGGAGATTGCAGCGTTGAGAAGTGAAGTGGCTGCGTTAAATACTCGCCCCTCGCGTACTCCGGACTCAAGACCAAATACTTACCGTCCAAGGTCACGATCTCGAAGCCGCACTCATCATGGCGCAGACGGAATATGCTGGTATCATTGGCGTTATGGATCCCAATCGAAAAAATGCAAGGAACCTTGTAACTATAAATCGGGAAACGGGACGGGTCATCACTGATGACGGCCAGTGAGCCCGGTCAGTTTCCACGCCGTCTTTTCATCACAGACCGAACTTCCCAAACTCAATTTCTCATCGATACGGGCGCCGACTTGTGTGTTTATCCACGTAGTGCTGTTCCAGGCCACCGCGTAAAAACCGATTACGTCCTATCAGCCGCCAATGGCACGCCTATAAACACCTACGGCACTATCACGCTCAGCCTAAACTTCGGACTTCGTCGAGATTTCACTTGGAGATTTGTGATTGCGGAAGTATCCAAGCCCATCATTGGTGTTGACTTTTTAAGTTTTTACAATCTTTTGGTAGACGTGCGCAATCAATGTCTATTAGACGGACTTACACAACTCACCACTCGTGGTCACGCCGTCAAGTGCTCAATACCATCTATTAAGGTCGTCGTGGGAGAGACGAAATACGACGGTTTACTACGGGAATTTCCAGAGATCACTCGACCGTTTGGGACCCTGAAGGATATCAAACACAGCACTAAACACTTTATCCCGACGACACAAGGACCCCCGGTATCTTGTAAACCACGACGCTTAGCACCTGATAAGCTTAAGGCAGCAAAAAAAGAGTTTGAAGCTATGATCCAACTAGGCATTATCCGACCATCCCAAGGACCTTGGTCATCACCATTACATCTAGTACCAAAGAACAAAACAGATGCATGGCGTCCTTGTGGGGATTACCGCGCTCTAAATGCCCGGACTATCCCAGATCGGTACCCTGTTCGTCATATACAGGACTTCGCGCACTTTCTCCACGGTAAAACGATTTTTTCAACTATCGACTTGGTTCGAGCGTATAATCAAATCCCTGTAGCTGAAGAAGACGTCCCTAAAACTGCAATTGTGACACCATTTGGACTTTACGAATTCCTCTTTATGTCTTTTGGACTTCGAAACGCAGCACAATCGTTCCAACGATTTATTGACGAAGTACTCCGTGGACTTGATTTTTGTTTCAGTTACATTGACGACATACTCGTGGCATCTGTTTCTGAAGAAGAACACATCAAACATTTACAGATCATTTTTGAGCGACTACGCGAATACTCTCTGGTTCTCAATCCTAAAAAATGCGTTTTTGGACAACCAGAAGTAAAGTTTTTGGGCTACATGATTTCTAAAGAAGGAACACGTCCTCTACCTGATAGAGTCGCTGACATATTGAGCTACAAGAGGCCAACGTCAGCTAAGGGTCTACGACAGTTCTTAGGTATGTTAAACTTCTATCGTCGTTTTATACCTAGAGCTTCAGATGCACAATCACCACTAAGTGATCTCTTAGTACCTAATCTAAAAGGTAAAGCACCTATTAATTGGACACCAGAAGCAATTTCAGCGTTCGAGAAATGCAAGGAGGAACTCGCCACAGCCACGCTTCTCGCGCACCCATGTGACAACGCTCGACTGGCTATTGTAAGCGACGCTTCAAACACAGCGGTTGGCGCAACTCTCCAACAGTTCATCAATGACGAGTGGCAACCCCTCGCCTTCTTTTCCAAGAAACTCACGGCGACTGAGACAAAATACGGAGCTTACGATCGAGAACTTCTTGCGATCTATCTCGCTGTCAAACATTTTCGGCATATGGTGGAAGGACGCGAGTTTGTTATATACACCGATCACAAACCTATCACTTTCGCATTTCAACAGAAATCGGATAAGTGCACACCACGACAATTCAGACACTTGGACTTTATTTCACAATTCACCACGGATATTAGGTACGTTCCTGGTAAACAGAATATCGTGGCTGATACCCTATCACGCGTGGACGCATTATCAGACACGTTAGACTACACTGCTTTAGCAATGTCACAACAGGGAGACGACGAATTGAAAAAGTATGCACAAGAAAACACCGGATTGCGACTTAAGCAAGTGGAATTACCAGGCACGAATGTCTTAGTGTTCTGCGACACATCAACTTCAATCGCCAGACCTTTTGTTACAAAGCCTTTTCGACGAACAGTTTTCAATACCATACATCGCCTTGCACATCCAGGAGTTAAAGCCACAGTGAAGCTTGTAAAACAGCGGTTTGTGTGGCCAGGAATTGACGCAGATTGCAGACATTGGGCACGGGCATGTGTCGAATGTCAACGAGCCAAAATCACGCGACATGTCACAGCACCCCTTGGGTCATTTTCTCTACCGTCTCGAAGATTTGAGCATGTTCATTTAGATTTAATAATTATGCCTTATTCCGAAGGATTTCGTTACTGCCTCACGTGCATCGATAGATTTACTCGATGGCCTGAAGTAGTTCCATTGGAAAATCAAGAAGCGGAAACTGTAGCACGAGCCTTCTATACACATTGGATTGCAAGATTTGGTACCCCTCTTCGTATCACAACAGATCAAGGAAGACAATTCGAGTCATGCCTTTTCAAGCAACTTAATTACCTGACTGGTACGAACCATCTTAGAACTACGGCCTATCATCCTTCAGCAAATGGCATGGTGGAACGATCCCATCGGCAGCTTAAAGCCGCTATTAAATGTCATCAGAATAATCGATGGACAGAAACTCTTCCGACAGTCTTATTGGGTATCCGAGCAGCTTGGCGTGACGATCTTAAATCCACCTCGGCAGAATTAGTCTATGGAGAGCCACTTAGACTCCCTGGTGAATTCCTCACGTCAAATAATAATACCGCCAAGTGCGACGACGCAGCTGAGTTTATCAAAGACCTTCGACATCACATTCAGCAGATCCGACCAGTCAATGGTACACGACATGGCGAGAAGAAAAATTTCGTTTTCAAGGATCTAGCAACCACAGAGTACGTATTCATTCGACATGATGGGCCCAAAAACGGAATTCAAATGCCCTATGATGGTCCCTATCGAGTCATAAGTAGGAACGAAAAAACTTTTGTTATTGATATTAATAAGAAGAAAGTTACAGTTACTATAGATAGACTTAAACCAGCATACATCATGGCAGATGAATACTCTAAGGAAAATATTCCGAAAAAGATCCAGACACATACACCCATTACCATTCCCAGGGAGGATCAAAGGACACGTTCCGGAAGAAGAGTCCATTTTCCAGACCGTCTTCAAGTAGGCTCCGCTTGACTCCGTCACTGGTAGGGGAGTGATGTAGCGACCAAAACATACGCAACGAATATTCTCGAATGTTCTCGTTATCAAAAACCTTCGAGAAACTTCGATAACGCCATAAGATAACCTACGCGGGTATAGAATATTCTAGAATTAGCGAGAGCCTTATCGGAGCTATATATATATCGGAAGAATCAGTCAGTTTAGTTAGTTCAGTTCAGACTGTCTAGTCCGCGATACGCTACACGACCGCTACACCCCGCCGCTGTTGTCATCGTGTATTATGTTTACTTCGATTATTTTATTTTTCCTTACTGTATATACATATATTTTCTTTTAGTGTTTATACGTCTATTTTCGTGTTATAATTTTGTTTAATAAAAGTCTACCGCCATTTAAATAATTGTGTGTTGTAAGAGATAACCCACAGTTGTAATATAATTACATTTTATCTGCTTATAAAAAATATTATTTGCTGGCAACAATATACATAACCTGACTTAAGCATTATAAAAATATTAAAGAAACTATTTTTTTTTTTCAAAAATGTAATTTTACCGTTATACTTTATATTATTATAAAAATCTGGCAAATTTAAGAAATTGATTTATGTGTTCTAACTCTATGTATGCATACATGTATTTGTAAAGATTATCTTTATAATTGTAAAAAATCTTCATAAAGATTTTTATCATAGCTCTCTTGTTTAGATGAAAATAAATCTTATTATATAATAGAACAAGGAAAAAAACGCTTTTCTGGGAAAATTACTTAGCGTACTCGGATTTTCAACATTTTTTTTTGCAACGAAAGTACTCGGTCACCAGACTCCGGGAAAATTATTGGCGAAGGTCGGAAAATTTTTGCCCCTCGCCCGCGAGCGTTCAATTCAATTCGTTCAATTTTCACCGTTTTACGAGCTTTTTTTTTTCATGCGTTCGAGACGCCCGAAATTCTTACGACACTTTACGACAAGAAAACGATTTTTTTACGATTTGCAATCATACCACGATGTTCTGTACGTGCTGAGGAAGCGCCAACAATCGGAAAATCCGAGATCCGACAAAAACTCTGGCCGCTACGAGCGTTTGAAATTCATCAAATTTTAACGGAAAATGACGTTTTTACGAGCTTTATTTTTTCCACGCGCATGGTTTTAATATGCGCAGTGATTCATTTCTGCTCATACGTTTATTATGAATCTTAATTATATGGTGTAATATGTATTTTATCAAAATTAAATTTTTTACATAGTCCCACGTATAATAATCTGCTGAATTTTTTTTAAATTATTCTATAATATAAACACAGTTATTATAATTAGAATATTAATAATTTTTGTGTATACCAGGGGTGTATTTAAGGGGAATATGGGCTTCCCTTGAACCAGCGCTTAACAAAGTAAAAAATATTAAATATCCTCCCAAAATAATTTTTGAATAGGCCTAAAGGGAATACCTCATTAACAAACGTCAACCTTATACACAATACATTTTACTATAATCTCTTTTTGAATTTTTCTGATTTTAATAATAACATTATTAATATATTTTTGACACACTGATTCTGATGTAATATTTTCTCTGTAAAACACTTACCGTGCCCGGCGTAGCCGGGTACCCCTACCGGAATCAGTGACCTACTTATGATGAGGGCCCGAAGAGGCTTACGTGCCAAAGACGCGTAAGGCTCGTAGGGCTCCGGGCCTGGGGCGGAGCCTAGATCTAAATAATTGAGTTATAAGATAATATAAGTATTGATTCTTATTAATTTGAAGTCTTATCTGAAGATTTTTCTTTGTTCTTATAATAATTTTTAACAATATCAAGTAATAACAAAATAATACGAACTCAAATGTTTAATTCCTAAATTAACACGTAAGAATTTCGACAATGATGATTACGAACTTTACGTATCGATGTCGAGAGCGCGATTCGAACAGCTCAATGAATATCTGGAGACAGACTCTCTCAAGCCCTCAGCACTCAGCCCTGACTGATAATCATTACTCTGCATTTTATAGTATTTTATTATCCCCGAACAATCATCATTGTTTCATGATTTTAATGTTATCGTTTATTGTTAAGTAAGCATAAAATATGAAATATATAAATTAAAAAATACACATGGATAATATACAAATAATTTGTTTACAACGTTTGTTTTTACATTCTAGAATAGGGTTAACCTATTGTTTTTTTATTAAGATAAGAGTAAAAAGAGCTGACACGTATAATTTATAAATGTCCTATAGAGTGACTTTTATAGGTAACTAAAAATTGACTCATGACTGAATCGTGCATAATGCAATTCAATAAAACGACAGTATGCGTTTGTTAAATATTTATCTAAGTTATCTATTTAAAAACAATCATATTATTTTAAGCATATGAATATAATTTATAAATAAAAGTGTTAATAGTCTTTAATGAAAAACCATTATTGTGGACACAAACAGAGTAATCCGCTGTTATTTCATATTGTGATAGTGACGAGTGTACTACGATAATTCTACAATTGATATATCCAGAAGTTAATTCATTTTAATGATTTACTTTAATTAAAAGAATCAATCACAACAAAGTTGTTAAAAAAAATTACTCATTTGAGCGTATTATAAAATATGATTATAATTGTAAAAATCAATCGTTAAAATCAGGTGAAACTAGAAATCATTTTTTTTTTATGTATGATTTATATAGCAACATGTTACAAAAAAAAATTTTTAATGTTATAGACTGGTAGTACTACACACTAATAAAGCTAAAAACCCAGCACAGAGGGGTCGCGGCACAGTGGTGACGTAGCATAGTTGGATCAAGTATAATAATATCTGACAGTGATTAAAATCACTATCAAATAAAAAACGCTTCAAAACGTCAAAAGATCACAAATCGTATCTAGTCAAAGACATTACCCTAAAAAATTAAAAAAAATTCCTTCGTTTCCCGTAAATGGGGGAAACCTCCAAAAAAATTACAAATTTAAAAATCGCTAATTTTCGAAATTTTTTCAATTTTTTTTACTAAAATGTGCCATAACTTTTTCAAAAATGAACATATCAATATAATACTTTTTTGTATAGATGCATAATATCATTACCTTTCATTTGGTATATTTTTTTCATGAATTTAACCCTTAACCTGCCCACAAAGGGGGATTTAAAATGACAACTTTTTCACAAAAAATTAACTTTTTCAACTTAACTTTTTAAAATGTTTCGGAAGGTCTGACACTTTTATATATATCTTAAATTAAAGCTAATGTAATGTTCTATATTATGCAAAAAAAAAATTTCAGACTTTATTTTGTCTTCACAGTGAAAATGGCTACCAAATGCTATTATTGTGTGAAAATTCTCAATTTTATTTTTTACATTTTTAACTTTATAATGCTATAACTTATTGAAAAGTGTATTGATCAATATAATTTTTTTATGGGAAATACTATTTTTTAATAATCCCTTTTTCATTCGACATACTTTATCTTAATCAGGATATTAATAAGGATCTAGCAGTTTATGAAGCTTTTGGAATAATCCACCAATTTTTTAAAATTAAACACTATCTAAAGATTTGCATCGAAGCGTTTTTTTTTGATAGTGATTTTAATCACTGTCAGATATCATTATACTTGATCCAACTATGCCACGTCACCACTGTGCCGCGACCCCTCCCCTGTGTTGGCTTTTTTTTTTATATGTAAATACTTATTTTTTAAGAATAAGTAATAATATTAAAACTTAGAAGTGATAGAAAAAGTTTTATTGCATATTTGAAAACATCGAGATAAGTTGATTTAGAAAAAACATTTTTTTTTTCTGATGAAAGTTCCTAGTAGTCTAGTGTATAAAACTTAAAACTTTATTATAAGTAACAAATATTTTTTATTAAAAAGTTAAAAGTAAAGATATATACTACTACTTTATTATATTTATAATATCTCCGTAAAATTTACTATATTAAATTATTGAATATCAATTTCATACTAAATTTAATTACTATAATTGTTATTTATTCATGTATAATAATTATTAATCAAATAACTAATCGGGATAAAATTAAGGGAATAAGAGTTATTGTTGTTTTTGAAATAATCTATCAATTTCTTAAAATTAAACACTATTTACAGATTTGCATCGAAGCGTTTCTTATGATAGTGATTTTAATCACTGTTAGATATCATCTATACTTCTCCCATCTATGCCACGTCCATACTGTGTCGTGACCCTACTGTGCTACTGATTTTTCATAACTTAATATTATACAGTAGATTGTAATAATAAACCATATCTTAGCTACAATTTGTTTAGAAATATCCTATTCGAAGAATGTCCATAGAACATAACCCTAAAATGTAATTAATTAATGGGCTGTAAAACTAAAAATAATAATTATACTATTATTACAAATTATTTTTATGCCGATATATTTTTTTTTTCTAACAATTGTAATTGTATAAAACATAATTTTTTTTAAACTAGACATTTTATTTCTTTTATTAAATTAATTAAGTTAATAAAAAACAATTTGATATTATCTAGTTTAATAAACTACCCGATTTATCAATCATGAAATATTTATTATAATGTAGGTATAATAATCGTAATACTATATCAAAAGTAGTAATCGTCAAGTAATTTTCTTAATTAAATCATTTGTTATTTTATATGCTAGTTATATATGTACGTTTTCATTAAAAACAATAATGCTGATGTTCCTGTAACGTATTAGAGATGAATAAAAAAATACTTAATAAATAACTTACTAAGTAGTAATAAATATAATTTTTGAATTTCACACTTTTTAATTTTATTTTTGTTAAATTTTTATAGTACTTCATTGTTTAACAAGGCGACGTATTCGAATGATTTATGTTATAAATAACGTATTATAAAATAATTATTTTTAAAATTTATGTAAATAAATTGAAATATAAATAAAAAAATGTACAGTTGACTTCATAAATCATTCATATTCCTACTTAAAATAAATAACTAAAGACAATTAAAAAATGGCATTACACTATACATAGATCTCAGTACAAGTTTTTTGTGATAGTGTTCATTAGTTTTGATTTATAAAAATTTATACTATTTCTTTAAACTTTATATTATGTTAAACATGAATTTTCTAAACTGTTTTGTATTACTCGTTATTTTAATTCAACCACTATTGTCAAATTTTGTGTTAACGAATTTAGACGAAATTTAAAAAAAATGAAATTCTTAATGAAATGCTTGCGAATGTAAATGCATGGGAAAAATTTAAGAATATAGAAGTTAAATATAAAAATGCAAACACCTGTAAACAAGCAAAAGTTGAAAATATCATTGATAATATCGACAATAATATAAATATACATGAGAATAATACACAGCTACTTTCGTCAACAAATTTGCATGTTAATTCAAATTTCAATCATCAAAAAAAGGTACAGTTAATTTTTAAACTCATAAAATGTAAGTGTTGGGAAATGATTAAGATCTGTAATCGAATTTTGTCATACATGATTAATGGTTATAAAATGATCTATGATGAAGAATTAACAAGACAAGATAGAACAATGACCTTACAAATGAAGGAATTGCTTCTAAGAAAAATCGATGAATATAAAGAATTAGTAAATTATCTTTATAATATAGCACTGTTTTTTATTAGATTATTTACTAAAGGTAATATTAATGTAAAAAATGACCCATTTTTTTCGAAACTACATTCCATAGTAAATATGCCAATACCACCTGAAGATGATAGTTTTGCAACAAATTTTAGATATACATTAGATGAATCATATAACAAAATTTATTTTACTGCAAGAAATTCATGTTATTATACAGATAAAATGAAAATAATGTCTTTATATGCACAAGAATACAATGATTATAAGATAGCTCATATAGAATATAAAGATAGCTTTGCAGAATATTTGAGTTATCACTTTGATTATTATGTAAAAGATACTTATGATTTGTTTAGAATGTTGACATCAAATAAAGAAATTAATAATACATAATATTAAATTATCAATTTTTAATGTTTATAAAACATATATGAAACTTAAAAATGCCAAATCAAGTTTTTATAATAGTTGTTATTTTAAGAAAAATCGAGTGATTTATATTAATAACGTACCCCGTAAATTCAACACTTAAATTTGTATAATTATATTATATTCTTATATTTTAGAAAAATATAATTATTTTATTATTATTAGTTGCATAAAAAATTTGTTGTACATGTTTTTGATTATGTATATTAACCAAACACTGACAAATTTCTTGAAAAGTATAAATTTTATAGTCACACTAGATATTAACTAAAATAATAAAAATTATAAATTATTTGTGCCTAACACTATAATGTCATTTCAAAATGTATATGAATATATGTAAGTAGTAAGACCAATATAAGAATTAATAATATAATAACTAGGAAAGTCATATTTAATAAACATAATGTTTAGTTTTAATATTTAAAAATTTACAAATAATCTAACAATTAGTTTAGATCAATATAAAAGAAAATAAATAATTTATTATTATAAATAGATTACATAAGTAGGGTAAAATAGAGAGTTCTTGTTCCCCCGTCTCACGCCCTCACCCTCCGACGCTAAGGTGGGTGGGCGTGGCCTGGGGGAGGGACGTGTCATATAGAGGGCGTGGTTTCTCGATGGTGGGGGTAATGTCAAGGTCATATAGTGGTCGTGGTTTCTCGATGGTGGGGGTAATGGAGGATTGGATTTATGAGGGTGGCGGTAAGGAGAAGGCGTGGTTATATCATAGAGGAGGAAAGTATATTTAAAAATATTTCCAAAAAGAGTTCTCAAGCATTACTTTTTTTTTTTTTTAATTCATGAAATCATTTATTTCAAACGTCAATTCACTTAGTCAGTAGCATCAGTAAGGGAGTATAGGTGTAGCGTCAATCGTGGAGAGAAAATAGAATTAGATGGTTTGGTCATGTTATGAGGAGAGAAGAATCGAAAGCTGTAAGAACAGTTATAGAAATGAATGTTGAAGGAAGAAAAGGTAGAGGAAGACCAAATAAGAGATGGAGGTATGCTATTGAATGCGATATGAGGACAGCTGAAGTGAAGGTAGATGATGTGGGAAATCGTGTCAAGTGGAAGTTTGGGATAAGGGTGTCCGACCCCAAGTAGTTGGGATTAAGACGAGGAAGCAGAAGAAGAGTACCATCAGTAAGACCTTCTAATTCTGTTTGTATAAATCTTTTTTACATACAAAATTGCTATAATTTTGCATCTTAAACATTATAACCATATTTGTAAGACAAATAACATACAATATAAGAAATTATAACAGAAAAAGAAAATCAATAAAAGAATTAATATTATAATAACTAGGAAACTCATATTTAATAAACATAATGTTTAGTTTTAATATTTAAAAATTTACAAATGATCTAACAATTGGTTTAGATTTTTTTTTTTTTTTTTTTTCGACCGGCGCAACTGTGGTCCGCCCTGGAACTACCGTGAGGTATTACTTCAGGGCGGCCCACGCCGTCTCTAAAACTCACACCACCACGTTGTGAATCAGCCCGAAATTAATCAAGAGCTGATTCACAACGTGGTGTGGCCTCCTCCGTTAAAAGCGAAGGGGCAAAAATAACTCACATAAACATAAAACATATAAACACTAGTACCTAAGGCGCCGGCCTAAACCAGCGCCTTAGGTCCTCCTGTACCGGGCGGCGCGGCTACCTCTGTCTCAGGCGTTCAGCTTCCTCCTTCTTTTTCAAGATGGATTCGGCGAACACCTGGACGAGCCTCCACGCCTCCCGGCTCCTCAACATCAGGTCCACCATGGACCCGACTCGGAACGTGGACCCTAGTCGAGACTCCAAAGAGTCCCGTTCCTGGGCCCACGCCTCGCACCGGAAGAGGGTGTGCAAAGCGCTATCAGCCTCTCCCGGGCGATCCGAACAGTGGTCGCACGTCGGCGCGGCTGCTTTACGAATACGGTGTAAGTACTCGTTAAAGCAGCCGTGGCCGGACATCACTTGGGTGAGACGATAAGTCATCTCACCGTGAGTCCGGTCCACCCACCTGTCCAGCCGATCGGGTCCTATGAGGGACCTGGTCCACTCGCCTCTCGTTTCCTCCGAGAGGCGAGTCCGCCACCGGAACATGGTCATCCGCCTGAGCGCTAGCCGGTCCTCGGGTTCGAGGGACCGGTTTCGCTCTCGGCGGAGCTCATGCCCGGCGGCGCGTTCCTCGGCGAGCAGATCGGCGGGCGGCAATGACGACAGGATACCCGCCGCCACTCCGGACACCGTTCGGTAAGCCGAAACTGTCCGGATCGCCGCCCGCCTTTGCACCCTGAGCAGGGCTTCACGGTTTTTGGACGAATACTCAAGAGTATCCGCCCAAACCGGGGACCCGTACAGGAGAACCGAGTGTACGACGCTGACTAAAAGTCTACGCCGCATCTCTCTCGGCCCTCCCAGATTGGGCATGAGTCCCGCCAAGCAATTCATGACTTTCTGGGCCCGCTGGGCCGCACGAGTAATGTGCGGCCCGAACTTTAGACGTTTGTCTATGACAAGGCCCAGATAAGTCATGGAGTCCTTAAGCGGGATCTCCACCCCCAGCACGGCGAGCCGTGGAGGAGTGAACTTGTACCTGCCCGTGAACAAGACCGCTTCGGTCTTGTCCAGGGCGAGGCTAAGTCCACTTCCCTCCTGCTGGATCCAGGCGGTGACTGCGCTGAGCGCGCAGTTTGCCCGGGATCCAGCCTCCTCGGCCGAGGCGCCTTCCGCCACCACCAGCGTGTCGTCCGCGTAGCAGACGACGCGCACGCCCGGCGGTAGCGGAACGCGGAACACCGCGTCGTACGCGATGTTCCACAGCAGTGGCCCGAGAACCGACCCTTGCGGGACGCCTCCCGTAACAGGTAGGATTCTCGGGCCCGCGGCGCTCTCGTAAGAGATGACCCGATCGCTAAAGTACGACCGGATCATCCGCCCGAGGTAAGGAGGCACCCGAAACGCGTCCAGCGCTCCGAGGATGTGTGACCATCGCACGGAGTTGAACGCGTTTCGGATGTCCAAGCTCACCGCCACCCCGAAACCCTGCTCAGTTTTGGCCTTGAGGGCCAAGTCCCTGAAGAGGGAGGCCGCGTCATCCGTCGACCTCCCCCTCCGGAAGCCGAACTGGCCCTCGGCCAGTCCGCCGACGTCGGCCAGGTGGGCTTCGATCCGGGTGACGAGCAGCCGCTCGAGGATCTTCCCCAAGTCGTCCAACATGCAAAGCGGTCGGTACGACGAGGGGAGACCCTCGGGCTTGTCACCCTTTCTCAGAAGCACAAGCCTGGCCTTCTTCCACTTCGTTTGGGAATTCACCCTCCGAGAGGCAACGGTTCGCGACGGCGCGTATCCAGTCCGGGGCGAGGTCGTTTACCAACCCCCACACCCGGTTTGGAATCGCGTCAGGGCCGGGAGCTGTGTTCCGGCCCCGTACGCGCGCCACCGCGTCGGCCACCTCCTGGGTGGTGAATTCCTCCACCGACACGTCGTCCCCGAACGCAGGGGGAGNTCCGACCGGCGCAACTGTGGACCGCCCTGGAACTACCGTGAGGTATTACTTCAGGGCGGCCCACGCCGTCTCTAAAACTCACACCACCACGTTGTGAATCAGCCCGAAATTAATCAAGAGCTGATTCACAACGTGGTGTGGCCTCCTTCGTTGAAAACGAAGCCAAAATAACTCACATAAACATAAAACATATAAACATATAAACACTAGTACCTAAGGCGCCGGCCTAAACCAGCGCCTTAGGT
>NW_026099572.1:64943458-64949646 GCF_025091365.1 Daktulosphaira vitifoliae | reverse complement strand
AGATTAGTTTGTTAACTATATGAGACTATATATTAACTCATACTTTTATCTTATTATTTAACATTTAAAAAAAAAAAAAAATTAATTACTTTACTTTAACAACCAATATTATAATAAATACATCAATTACATTGAATTAATTCCATTAAATTTCTAAATTAATAAGACTTAACAAAAAAAATCACAAAAAAATTATATATTTAGTAAAAAAAAAAAGGAAAATTACTAGTAAACTTTATATTTAATGTAACATATACTTTAATTAGTTTAAGTATGTTCATATAATGTGCACATGAGGGCATGTGCATAAAAGGATTTGGGCGCATCTTGTAGTATAATTATTAACACATGTACTAAATATCACATATGTATGAATAAAGCCAAAAATCATCTAAGGAATGTTTCCCTTTTAGGGTAATAAAAATAACTATTTATCAACACATGTTTCAAACCAGTCCCCTACAATTCATTAACTACGCCCACGGTAGGGTTTCTATCACAATTAACCAATTACAAATAATGATCTAACATCTTAGGAATTTCAATAGAGATCGCTGGTTTACTTCATCCGGCGTATAAAAAGCCATTTTTCTCGTAAAAAGGGACGCTTTTTGCTGCTCCTGCTCTTCTTTTGGGACCTCTNTCACGCTCTTGCTGCTCCTGCTCTCATCTCTCTTCTTCTGGGACCTCTGACGACTTCGGACGACCTCTCTTCTAAATATTCTCTTACATGGAATCTGCGTCAGTATAAGTAAATATTTTATCCCTGTGACTTAGTTTTTTTTTTATGTATCATCCTAAGTGGTGAACATTGTCTTAGATGATTTATTAATATTTTACACAGGAACAAGTTTTTATTTATTTTATTATCACCTAATGTTCTCACGACAAATAGACATTATCTCTATTTATATATAAAGGTTTTAAATATTATTATGCCCTTCATTTCTGGACAGCCTCAAATGTGCCGAAAAGAGTGAAGAAGTGTAATTTTATTTATTTAGACATAGTTTGTAATATATAAGAATTTTAAATATTATTATGCCCTTCATTTCTGGACAGCCTCAAATGTGCCGAAAAGAGTGAAGAAGTGTAATTTTATTTATTTAGACATAGTTTGTAATATATAAGAATTTTAAATATTATTATGCCCTTCATTTCTGGACAGCCTCAAATGTGCCGAAAAGAGTGAAGAAGTGTAATTTTATTTATTTAGACATAGTTTGTAATATATAAGAATTTTAAATATTATTATGCCCTTCATTTCTGGACAGCCTCAAATGTGCCGAAAAGAGTGAAGAAGTGTAATTTTATTTATTTAGACATAGTTTGTAATATATAAGAATTTTAAATATTATTGTGCCCTTCATTTCTGGACAGCCTCAAATGTGCCGAAAAGAGTGAAGAAGCGTAATTTTATTTATACAGGCATAATAGCCTTATACATTATCGTATATTCATAATAAAGCTTATTGTGCCCTACATTTATGAACAGCCTTAAATGTGCCGAACTAAATGGAGAAGCATAATTTGTGATTAGAATTAACTAGTTTTAGTAGTAGTACTTTATGCCTGTGTACCCGCCAGCCTTAAAGGACTATGCCAATTACCTTTCGGTAACGTGTAGGCAGTTGAGGTACAGAGTAGTACTAACCTTATAAAAAGAGTATTTTTGAAGTGCGCTATATCCGTCGACAAGCCAGTTCTAGAGCTAGTAGTCCGGGTAGAGTTCATCATAAAATATATAGTCCGTAAGATAGGAAACTACATCTTGGAAATATTCTCTGCGTGTGTACCCGCCAGCCATAAAGGACTATGCCAATTACCTTTCGGTAACGTGTAGGCAGTTGACGTAAAGGATAGTAGAAGATGTATTGAAATAATATTTAAAATATATTAGCGAGGTAACTGTGTCCGCGCCAGCCAAGGCTTTACGCTGAGAAACGCTGGGCCACCACAGTCTTGTTAATTATATTTTGAATATAGATAGACATATTCTTATAATTATATTTTGACTAGTTCAGAGTAAATTTTAAGAATATCGATATCGACTGTAGGGAATTCATCGCAAATATTATTAGTAAAAACATAGTATAATATAATAGGAATTTAAAGAAAATAAATAAAAAAACAGGGGTAACAAATTATAATAGACGCAGGTCCCATTATAGAGAATCCTTTTTCTAAGTCTTATATACACAGAGATACTAATTTATCGAAATAAACGCAAACAATATAAACGACAGTTAACACTGAAAGAAGAAATCACCATAAAACCAACTCAATCAGTTACTAAAGGAAATAAAGGTAAGTGCGAATATTTATTTGCATGTCTTACTTATAAAAAATCACGTAATAAACAAAAATAGGAATAAATGAGGTAGGGATATTTTATTATTTAATAAATAAATATAGTTAGACCCCGAGATACGATTTCATTAATACCATCTTTACCCCCCTTAACTTAAACCCCCATTATCTTTTTTTTGTTTATTACACCATACATTTTTCAAAGAGTTATAACATTTTAAAGTTAATAATGTAAAATATAAAATCGAGAATTTTAACACAGGTGTAAGTGTGATTTTAAATAATCATATGTGTTCATTTAGATTATTTTCGATAAATTTTTCATTTTTTAGTTAATATATTTAAAAATATTTCGCAAATACTACTATGTTTTTTTTAATCCGAGACCATTTGTCAACTTGCCTTGCTCTTCTCTTTATAGTAAATCATTTATTGTTTTTTTTAATGACAAAAATAAAAATTTTAATAATGTACGAAAAAATGTCATTAAATACTTAATTGTCATTTTTGTTTTTAACCTTTAATTAAAAACAAATTCTATTCGATGATTAGATTTATAAAAAAATAATAAGATTTCAATAAGTAAGCCTTTTCTTATATTTCTTACGGAGGAATGGACATCTAGAATTTTTTTCATTACTCTGAATTTATTTAGGAATTGAATAAATTTTCAGGAGAAGGATAACGAGTATTGAAGGAATTTGAAGCGTGCAGTTTTTTTGTAAGAAAGAGTTGGACTATCAAAATGAAGATGGGAAAAATTGCTAAGATTTCCAAAATTATGTAAAGAAGAAGAGGAGACGGAATGTAGGAAAGATGAAATAAACGAGAGAAAAGAAGTTGTGCCTAATTCTTGTCTGGAGAAACTGAAAATAAAATTCCCAGTTAGACCGAGGTTGTGAAATCATGATGATAACGTTAAGTGATATCTACAAGTAGTCTTTAATTTTACTGCCGATACTGCCAAGCTTTAGGAGTTAAACAAGGGATTTATAATTGGGAAATAGAGTTAGATAAACGGTTGGCTGTTTCAATCCAAAAGATACCGAGATGGCTAATAAATAAACAATAAATAATGTTTTTAATTAATAACATATTTTCATAAAAATATATTACTGTTAATTATTAAAATACTAAACTATATTAAAAATTAAGAGTAATTGTATGTTGGTCGTTATTATTTTATTAAACAGAAATAAATTTGTAAAATTACTGGTTAAATAACTACTACAACTCTACTAAATAACATTTATACGAATATTATCTTTTACTAGATATTATAAAATTTTTATAATATTGATATTTTTCTTGTTTTCAAAGAAAACACTTTACTATTGTTTTTTGGATTTAATATACTTTTAATCATACTCAAATCACTTTATTAATTTCACATTCTTTTTATATTTTTATTTATAATTTATTTGAACAACTTTGCATAAGTAAATACCTAACTGATGACGGTTTTATGCAACACCTTACTTTTATAATGAACATTTTGTTAAACCTCCAATTAAAATAATTCAATTTTATTTTATTTAAATACGTTATACTTTTTAAAAAATTGATTTTAGTTAATCTTAGCGTAATTACCTTAAAATTACATTCTATAGTTTTATATTTAAAAACTATATTTTTGCAACTTCCAACAAGTATATTCTTAAATTGATGGCAAAACAAACTATAAGCTAGTGTATAAACTTTTGTGAAAAAAAATTAATATTAATATTTTATATAGAATTAAAAATTAAGAGAAGAATAATTAATTAAGTAGGGATATATATTTTTATATGGCCTAATGAAATTTCAAAATGGCCTTCTTAAAATCTCGCACATCTTCAAAAAAACTAAAATGACGCCCCTGATTAAAGGGACTTTTATGTATCATCATTTTTAAATAATCATCCATAAATATAAAATAAGATATAATTATTATTAAATATAAATATTTTTAGAGAAGTTTTTTGTATGTATTAGTGTCCAAACCTATAAGCATATTAAAGGAAGCTTCAGGGATCACCCTTACCTTGAAAAAGTATATCCTAGGTACTTAATGACTTATAATAAATTGCAATTTAAATGTTTTCTAATGTTATTATCATATTACAAGGTTAGAACAATCAAACTTTCTTTCAGCATTTTATAATAGTAATTTTAACCACTGTAAAATTTCAAATTGTAATAGTCTATACTGTGTTTAATCTGGACTGTAATAGGTTTTTTTGATAGTAGTCTTATGTTTTAGCTTCGATGCGAAGCTGAGAAGGTATTAATTTTATAATGATGTGTTTTTTTTTGTGTCTGTTACCACTTTTTCTCAGCTCTCACCGAACCGATTTCTTTCAATGATACGTCAAAAGATCACAAATCGTATCTAGTCGAAGACATAACCCTCAAAAATTGCCATAACTTTTTTAAAAATGAACATATCAATATAATTTTTTTTTTATAGATGCTTGATGTCTTTACTTATCATTTGGTATATTTTTTTTTTTATAAATATAACCCTTTACCAACCCACAGGAAAGGATTCAAAATGACAACTTTTTCACAAAAAATTAACTTTTTCAACTTAACTTTTGAAAGGGTTCCGGAAATACTGACACTTTTATATATATCTTAAATTAAAGCTTATGTATATAATTAATATAATTTAATATAAAAATTTCGGACTTAATTTTATCTTCACGGTGAAAATGGCTACCAAATGCTATTTTTGTGTGAAAATTTTCGATTTTGTATTTTACATTTTTAACTTTATAACGCTATAAATCTTTGAAAAATGTATGAATCAATACAATTTTTTTATGAGAAATAATATTTATATGCTTCTTTAATTCGACTTATTTGTTTTTTAAATCGGACCAGTTCCCTTAATACAGGGGAAGTTCAAAACATAAAAATGCATAGAGAAAGTAGAACTTTCTCAACTTACTTTTTTAAAGTGTTACAAGATGAAGACGTTCATCGTATTATCTAATTGTAAAAGTATAGGTGTAACTAATATTTTTTTTTGTTAATATCTGTTTTTTTTTATTATTTCTCTCTGTTCCCCTTTAATTTGTATACGAGGTTTTTTGACCGTTCGGTTTTTTGGCTCGTAGTAACTTAATTTTTTTTTGTTTTTTTTTTTTTTTAATTAAGTCCTCTTAATTTAACTCAACTATCAGCTTATTTATTTTTTTGCGTGTTCCATCTTCAATGGACTCGTGTATTTTTTTTATCTTCCTTCCTTTAAAAATTCAATTCCCCTTAGTTTATTAGGTACGGGCAACGACCTTGTATAAGGTCATCCCTCATTATTATGGTTATGTGACAACTGTCACGAGGTTGGCGACCCTTTCTTTTTAATTTTTCAATGCGCCATGAAAGTTACAAATTTTTCGTTGCGGCCAATTTTTTTATAATATTTGTAACCTTTCAATATTCGCAAAAATTAACTTTTAAGGATTAAAAAATAGGTTAAATATGTCATTTTCTTTATTTTTAACATATTAATAATCAAAATCAGAATTAATTTAAAAACAATTTTTGTTTTTTCTTAATTATTTTAGCTTCGATGCAAAGCTGAGAAGGTATTAATTTTACCATAATGTGTTTATTTATTTATTTATTTTTTTTTTGTGTCTGTCACTACTTTTTCTCAGCTCTCACTGGACCAATTTCTTTTAACAATACGTCAAAAGATCACAAATTGTATCTAGTTGAAGACATTACCCTTAAAAATTTAAAAATTTTCCCTCGTTCCCCGCAAATGGGGGAAATATCCAAAAAAATTACAAATTTAAAAATCGACAAATTTTGTCATTTTTTTCACTTTTTTTTCTTAAAACTTCCATAACTTTTTCAAAAATCAACAAATCAACATAATTTTTTTTTAA
>NW_026099572.1:64911002-64942998 GCF_025091365.1 Daktulosphaira vitifoliae | reverse complement strand
AAAAAAAAAAATTTGTCCCGACGACCTATCTTCTATGCGCAAAAGGCTACCGTATTTAAAAATATGCTATTTTTTATTAAAATTCTAGGTTTTGTATTTTATTTTATTTTAAAATATTTTATTAGGGGAATAAACTGACTTTCATGAATATTATATAATTTCATTGACATAGAATAAAGTTCATAAGACATATGATATTATACTTATTAACATTTTTTACTTTTTTAAAGTCGAAAAAGTAATTTTTAAATTTGAGTTAGCTTAAATAGCAAATTTTATCATGCAACAAAAAGCAACGAATATTTGCTGAATGGGTAACATGTTGATCTTTCACGCCTAGGGTATGAGGTTCACATCCGTCTGTGACTACCAAAATTTTGCATTTTTTTTTTTTGAATTAGAATAGAATTTTCAAATCATTTGATATTTATCTCATTTAGATTCAATAATTTCAATAAATATAAAGGATCTTATCACTATAGTCTCCCCTCGTGAGAAGAAATTGATATTCATGTTAATATTATTTTACTATGTGGTTCTTTTTCTGGCTACGATTTATTTTGCCAACCCTCACTAGACCTACTTTTTTCAACGATACGTCAAATGATTCATTTAAGTTTATGATATTTAAGTTAATGATTAGTTTAAGTTATTACTCTTAAAAATCAAAAAAATATTCCTTATTCAAATAAAAAGTAGCTTAACTAGATTTGTCCATACAAACAATTAAAATCATTAATTTTTAATATTCTTAAATTATTTATTGTCGAATTAAATTTGATATGATAAAAGTATTCAACTACAAAAGTAAATAATTTTACTTTATAATTTATTAATTTTTTAACTCTATTTCTGTGTGCTACTACCAGTCTATAATATGCCAAATTTTTTAGTAATATGTTGCTATATAAATCATAAATTTAAAAAAAAAATGATTTTTAGTTTCACCTGAAGTTAACGATGGAGTTTTACAATTATAATTATATTTTTGATAATATGCTCAATTGAGTAAATCTTTTTAACTACTTTGGTTTGATTGGTTCATTTAATTAAAGTAAATTATTAAAATTAATTAAGTTCTGAATATTTCAATTGCAGAATTTTTTTAAACACCAAAAGTTATTAGGATATGATTACTATTCTTTCTATTTCAGTTATCTATTACGATAAAAATGTAAAAAAATCGAATTTTTCTGACAAATGTACTGTAATTAGTAATTATAAAATTTCCAGATTGCATATTAATCTTAAAAATTTCATTTTTTTCAATTTAATAATGTCAATTTCAAACTTGCAAGTTGAACTATAAGTTATGGTAACAAATTCATTTTTTAGCTTCGATGCGAAGCTGAGAAGGTATTTTTCATTAAAACTTTCACTTTAAAAGACAATAAAAAATAGGTTCAAAATGATTACCTTTAACATATTAAAAATCAAAATCAGTATTAATTTAATACAATTTTTTTTGTTCTTAATTATTTTTTTTTATATGTAAATACTTATTTTTTAATAATAAGTAATAATATTAAAACTTAGAAGTAATAGAAAAAGTTTAATTGCACATTTGAAAACATCACGAAAAGTTTATTTAGAAAAGTATATTTTTTTTCTGATGAAAGTTCCTTTTGTTTAGTGTATTTATTCATAAATAACAAAATTTTTTTATTAAAAAGTATTGCATCAATTCCTTTAAATTTGTATACGCATTAAAAGTATATGAATATACAACTCCTTTTTATTTTTATAATATCTCCGTAAAAATTACAATATTATATTATTGAATACCACTTTCATACTCAATTTAATTACTGTAATTATTATGTATTCATATATTATAATTATAAATCGGGGTAAAATTAAGGGAATAAGTGTTATTGTTGTTTTTGAAATACTCTACCAATTTCATTTTTTTCTATTTAATGATATCTATTTCAAACTTGCAAGTTGAGTTAAAAGTTATGGTAATAAATTCATATATTTTTTTTTTAAAGTTTCACTTTAAAGGACAAAAAGAAGTTGGTTCAAAATGATTACTTTTAATATATTAAAAATCGATAATAATTTGAAAATAATTAATTATAAAAATTATATAATAGATAATTAAACGAATTACTAATCTGGATATAATTATGGAAATAGGAGTTGATGTTGGGTTGGGTTGGTTACATTTTTAACTTTATAATGCTACAACTCATTGAAAAATGTATGAATCAACACAATTTTTTTATGAGAAATAATATTTTTTAATAATCCCTTTTTCATTCGACATTCTTTATCTTAATCAGGGTATTAATAAGGAACTAGCAGATCATGCAGCTTTTGTAANAAGGTATTAGTAAGGAACTAGCAGATCATGCAGCTTTTGTAATTATCCACCAATTTCTTAGAATTAAACACTATCTACTGATTTGCATCGAAGCGTTTCTTATGATAGTGATTTTAATCACTGTCAGATTAAATCTATACTGGACCCAACTATGCAACGTCCCCACTATGCCGCGACTCCACTGTGCTGGGTTTTTTTTATTTGTAAATACTTATTTTTTAAATAATAAGTAATAATATTAAAACTTAAAAGTGATAGAAAAAGTGTAATTGCATATTTGAAAACATCAAAATCAGTTGATTTAGAAAAGTACATGTTTGTTTCTGATGAGAGTTCCTTGTAGTCAAGTGTATAAATCTTATAACTTAATTATAAGTAACAAACATTTTTTATTAAAAAGTATTGCATCAAGCCTTTAAATTTTTATACGCGTTAAAAGTAAAGAAATTTACAACTATTTTATTATTTTTTATAATATCTCTGTAAAAATTACAATATTAAAATATTGAATATCAATTTCATGCTAAATTTAATTTCTAAAATTATTATTTATTCATATATAATAATTATCAATCAAATAACTAATCGGGATAAAAATAAGGGAATGATAGTTATTATTACCGCGAGGTCGGTTGTTAATCGGTACCATGATGACACACAAAGTTTTCTCTATTCACTGAGAATCTCGTATGTGGCTAGATAAACGAGGTTTTGTACAACATGAAAACAGTGATGATCAGCTTGTAGAGCATCATAATCAAAATGTGCACGTAGTCGTTACGGAGACGTCTGCTATAGGGAGACCTGAACCACCGTCGAGTAATAATAATTCGCTTACACAAAATTTGGCCAGTGCACCGTTTACCTGATTAACAGACATGCCATTGCCAACCTTTCAAGGAGATATTTTTAAATGTATGTCATTCTACGATCGTTTTATCACTACTGTGATCAGCGCCCTAATATTACGGATATAGAAAAGTTTTATTTTTTAGCCGAGTGTTTAAAAGGTAGTACGTCAGAGGCAACCAGCAAAATATCAGTTTTAGGTGACAACTATAAACTTGGGCTACGCGAAGGCGCGTTTCGACAAGCCGCGCCATTAATCGAAAAATCATTAACAGCGCCGAAATCGTCTAACGAGTCTATAGCCGATCTACATAAATTTCTGGTGACTTTTGATGAAGGGGTATTGTTATTTAATACGATGAATCTAACAGATCTTGGAGATTTTATTTTATTTACGATGGCGTCACGGTGTTAATCGACGTATACGGGGTTCAATTATTCGAAGTTTAGCTGTTAAAATCGCTTTCCGACTGTTGGTCATTCAGTATTATTACGAACAGTCCTTGTAGACATACGCGACTGTATCGGTGTTTTACACATGGTACGGGCACTTAGTCTCGGCGTCAAAAATGAATGCAATAACTTCTACCCGTGTTACGCTATTAGGACTTCGGGTTACACAATGGACGACACAGGTCTCTGGTTTATCGGGAACATCAGTACCAAATATTTATGGGTTGGTAAAGTGTGATATACGACCGAGATACGCAACAGAGACTACTTTTAAGTTCGACACATGGACGTTTCCTACTATTGCCGTCCACATGGGCAGTAAAGGTATTGCTGACTACATAGCCGCGAAATATGATAACTTAAAGTTAGCGGATACGTCGTTTGTGATGACTAATATTGTGGACTTGTTTGTAGCTCGGGGTGGACTTGTTCGCGCGTATACTCGACGGAAATTGCGTTTGTCGGAGAGTCGCTTCGAGTGGCTTTTAGTTCAGTTTTTGGATGGATACTTATCGGTCCATGCTCGAGACCAGCGAGCATACTCAATTTTCGTGCCCTATTTCTCTTGTGTCCACAAGAGATGATCATGTCATAGATATAATACCGTTAGGTATTGCCTCAGGGCGGCCCACGCCGTCTCTAAAACTCACACCACCACGTTGTGAATCATCCCGAAATTAATCAAGAGCTGATTCACAACGTGGTGTGGCCTCCCCCGTTAGCCGGATCCCAAAAGACGGGATCCGTTGCCCGGGTTGCACCACGTGTAGGTGGGGGCAGGACTTTGCGAAGGAGGCAAAAAATAACTCACAAACATATAAACATAAACACACTTATACCTAAGGCGCCGGCCTAAACCAACGCCTTAGGTCCTCCTGTACCGGGCGGCGCGGCTGCCGCTGCCTCAGGCGTTCGGCTTCCTCCTTCTTTTTCAAGATTGATTCGGCGAACACCTGGACGAGCCTCCACGCCTCCCGGCTCCTCAACATCAGGTCCACCATGGACCCGACTCGGAACGTGGACCCTAGTCGAGACTCCAAAGAGTCCCGTTCCTGGGCCCACGCCTCGCACCGGAAGAGAGTGTGCAAAGCACTATCAGCCTCTCCCGTGCGATCCGAACAGTGGTCGCACGTCGGCGCGGCTGCTTTACGAATACGGTGTAAGTACTCGTTAAAGCAGCCGTGGCCGGACATCACTTGGGTGAGACGATAAGTCATCTCACCGTGAGTCCGGTCCACCCACCTGTCCTGCCGATTGGGTCCTATGAGGGATCTGGTCCACTCGCCTCTCGTCATTTCCTCCGAGAGGCGAGTCCGCCACCGGAGCATAGTCATCCACCTGAGCGCCAGCCGGTCCTCCGGTTCGAGGGACCGGTTTCGCTCTCGGCGGAGCTCATGCCCGGCGGCGCGTTCCTCGGCGAGCAGATCGGCGGGCGGCAATGACGACAGGATACCCGCCGCCACTCCGGACACTGTTCGGTAAGCCGAAACTGTCCGGATCGCCGCCCGCCTTTGCACCCTGAGCAGGGCTTCACGGTTTTTGGACGAATACTCAAGAGTATCCGCCCAAACCGGGGACCCGTACAGGAGAACCGAGTGTACGACGCTGACTAAAAGTCTACGCCGCATCTCTCTCGGCCCTCCCAGAATGGGCATGAGTCCCGCCAAGCAATTCATGACTTTCTGGGCCCGCTGGGCCGCACGAGTAATGTGCGTCCCGAACTTTAGACGTTTGTCTATGACAAGGCCCAGATAAGTCATGGAGTCCTTAAGCGGGATCTCCACCCCCAGCACGGCGAGCCGTGGAGGAGTGAACTTGTACCTGCCCGTGAACAAGACCGAAGCGGTCTTGTCCAGGGCGAGGCTAAGTCCACTCCCCTCCTGCTGGATCCAGGTGGTGACTGCGCTGAGCGCGCAGTTTGCCCGGGATCCAGCCTCCTCGGCCGAGGCGCCTTTCGCCACCACCAGCGTGTCGTCCGCGTAGCAGATTACATGTGTACTCCGTGGCAGCGGAACGCGGAACACCGCGTCGTACGCGATGTTCCACAGCAGAGGCCCGAGAACTGACCGCTTCGCACCGGAAGAGCGTATGCAGAGCATTGTCCGCTTCTCCCGGACGATTCCGACAGTGATCGCACGTCGGCGCGGCTGCCTTCCGAATAACGTGAAGGTATTCGTTGAAGCAGCCGTGACCGGACATCACCTGGGTCAGACGGTATGTCATTTCCCCGTGAGTCCGGCCAATCCACCTGTCGAGCCGGCTGGGTCCGATGAGGGACCTAGTCCACGCTCCCGCGGATTCCTCGTCGGCCAGTCGTTGGCGCCAACTGGACACGCTTACGCTCCGGAGTTGCAGCCGGTCCTCCGCACGAAGCGGCTGACCGGTGCTCTTCCGGAGCTCGTATCCGTTGGCGCGTTCGACGGCCAACAGGTCCGCGGGCGGCATAGAAGCCAGGATCCTGGCCGCGACTCCGGATACGGTGCGGTATTCGCACACCGTCCGGAGAGCGGCCCTTCTCTGGACCCGGTTCAACGCTTCTACGTTCTTGGGCGAGTACTCCAGTATACTCGCCCAGACCGGGGACCCGTAAAGGAGGACCGAGTGAACGACGCTAACTAGCAGTCGGCGTCGATGTTCCTTCGGTCCCCCGATGTTCGGCATCAGTCTCGCCAGGCGGTCCATGACCCTCTGGGCCCGCTGGGCCGCACGTTCAATGTGCGGCCCGAACATCAACCTGTCGTCGATTAGCAGGCCCAGATAGCTCATGGTCCGCTTCAGTGGGACATCAGTCCCCAGTACGGTGAGCCTAGGAGGAACGTACTTGTACTTTCGCGTGAACAAAACCGCTTCGGTTTTGTCCAGCGCTAGGCACAAGCCGGTCCCCTCCTGCTGGATCCAGTCAGTGACGGCGCAAAGCGCACCGTTTGCCCGGAAACCAGCCTCCTCCGCCGAAGTGCCTTCCGCCACCACGAGCGTGTCGTCCGCGTAGCAGATTACATGTGTACTCCGTGGCAGCGGAACGCGGAACACCGCGTTGAACGCGATGTTCCACAGCAAGGGCCCAAGTACCGAACCCTGCGGGACGCCTCCCGTCACGGTTTTGGTTCTGGGCCCTGCGGCACTCGCATACTCGATGACCCGGTCGTTGAAATACGACCGGATCATTCGGCGGAGGTACGGAGGCACCCGGAACGCTTCCAACGCTCCGAGGATGTGTGACCATCGCACGGAGTTGAAAGCGTTCCGGATGTCCAGGCTCACCGCAACGCAGAAGCCCGGTCCGTTCTCGGCCCTGACGGCCAACTGCTGCAACAGGGAGGCCGCGTCGTCCGTCGACCTCCCTTTCCTGAAACCGAACTGGCCGTCAGCCAGCCCACCGACCGTCTCCAGGTGGTGCTCTATGCGGGTGGCCAACAGCCGCTCGAGGATTTTCCCCACGTCGTCCAGCATACAAAGAGGCCGGTACGACGAGGGGACTCCATCGTGCTTGTCGCCTTTCCGCAAGAGCACCAACCTCGCCCTCTTCCACCGGGGCGGGATTTTACCCTTTTGGAGACACACGTTCAAGACAGTGTCTAACCACTGCGGTGCGAGGTCGTGGACGAGACCCCACACCCGGTTCGGTATGCTGTCCGGACCGGGCGCGGTGTTTCTTCCCCGAACTCTCGCTACCGCAGCGGATATCTCCTCCGGGGTAAAATCCTCAACGGTCGCGTCGTCACCGACGGACGGCCAGTCTCCCAGGGGTGGGAGAGGCGGATGCGTCGGGAACAGCGCGTGGACCGTCTGTTCCAACGTCTCCGCCTCCAGTTGCCCCGAAGTCGGTGGGCCGCGCAGCTTGCGCATCACGACCCTATAGGGTTTCCCCCAAGGGTCGTGATCCACCGACTTCACGAGGTCGGCCCAGCAACGAGCTTTGCTACGCCTGATGGCGAGCTTCAGCCGTTTCCGGGCCTCCCTCAGCAACTCCCTGGGATCCGGATTATCCGGATCGGGTTCTGCCTGCCCACGCCTGTTGGACCGCGTCAGGGCTCTCCTCGCCCTGACGCAGTCGCTTCTCAGGGCAGACACCTCCTCGTTCCACCAGTGAACGGGAGGTCCCCGGGTAGGTGGCGGACGCTTTCTGGGGAGTGCAAAGTCGCAAGCGACTTCGACTCTCCTGTCCAGCTCTCCCACCACCTCGCCCGCGGAGACCAGTCGATCGGGCGGAGTGGGCGCCAACCATCGGGCGATCAGTAGACCCGCCGCGAATAGATCGGCGTCCGACTCCGGGCCGACTTTCCAGCCGACGCGAGCGCCGCGAGGCTGCAGGTCCGGCCTCGTCCGAGGACGCCTGCCGTCGGTGCACTCGAACGTGATGTACCGGTGGTCGCTCATGTTCTCCACGTGGGAGAGAACGGACCAACCGGCAATACGTCCGAGGACCGACGGCGACGCCAACGTGACGTCNACGGACCGACGGCGACGCCAGCGTGACGTCCACCACCGAGCTCGAGGTGTTACCCACAAACGTCGGGGTGGTTCCTCTGTTGGCCGTCGACAGACCTAAGGCGGCCATGACGTCCAACAGTTCGTCGCCACGCCGGTCCGCCGAAGCGGATCCCCATACCGGGGACTTGGCGTTAAAGTCACCGGCGACGAGTTCGTCCCTGCCACCTCGCGGACCCGAGGAACGTCTGCCCTTCAGGCTGTGGGCGACACCCTCCAGGAGAGGGGCGATCGGCTGGTTTGGCGACGCGTAGCAGATCATGACGTCAATGCCGTTAATCCTCGCCGCTACGAAGCCGTCGCCAACCTCGATGTCCGCGACCGTTAGGCCGCGGCTCATCACACTGATCGCCGCTCTCCCGGACCGGTCCAAGTACCACCCCGGGACGTCCTTGATCAGTCCGACAAACGGTTCCGAGATTACGCACACGTCGATGCGCATCTCGTATACCGCCTGCCGGACCAGATCCTGCGCCGCCCTACAATGGTTGAGGTTCGTTTGAAGGAACCTCATCCACTGGTGGGCGGCGCACAGGACGCCTTAGGGGTCCCTTGGACCGCCGACACCTCTACTCGAGGCTTCCCCGCAGCCCCTACCTTGGTCCCCTTAGCTTGGGGACCGGGGCAGTCCTTGGACAGGTGCCCCACCCTCCGGCACCTGAAGCAGGCACCCTTGCGGTCCGGACCTTTACAGGCGGCCGCAATGTGCCCTCGCTCCAGGCACCTGTAGCACTGAGGACCCTTGTCTTCGAGGATCCTCAGCCTACAGGAGCTCCACCCCACCCTCACTCTTGTGAGGGCCGCTAGGCGTGGAGCCAGCCGGATGGGCAGGTCACACCTGGCGTACCGCCCCTTACCGACTCCGTTGGTGCGGACCGTAATCGCACCAACTTCGGCCTGGCCCCCGTCCGGGGCCTGGAGGGCGGAGACCAGGGCGGATTTAATGTCCCCCGGCTCCATCCACTCCTCCACGTCAAGGAGCATGACGCTGCAGGTCTTAACCGGCCTAGTAACCCGCACGTCATGCTCCTTCAGTGCCTCCCGTAGCCTGGCAGCTAGGAGGTCCGCATGGGAGGCCGCGCCTTTGACCTCCAGCAATACTGCCCCAGCCTGGGTCCTACGGGTGCCGACAACTTGGACCCCTAAGGTCTGGAGGTCAACAGCCGCCATTGCCGTTTTCATAACGGCCGCGTACTGCTGCCCCTCCTTCAGGGGGCCAATTACCACCGCCTCCGTGCGTGGTACTTTCGCTCTCAGTTGTGCGGCTGAGGGATCCTTCACTGGAGGTTTTGAGCGCGTCTCCATCTTGTCCTTCGTCACCGAGTCCTCTGGCCGTTTGGCCTTTCGACCAAGGACCTCAGTCCACTTCGTGGCAGTGACCTTTGCTTCTTCAGCGGCGACATGGGCAGTACCCATTACTGGCGGATGGTCAGCCGCAACCCCGTTGGGCGCCAGCACCTTTTCGGCTCCAGCTGTGATCCCCCGAGATTTCTTCTTCTTTTTCTTCCTCCCCTTTTTCTTCTTCGTGTCTATCAGTATTTCCGCGGACTCAACTGCTGGCATAACGCAGCCCGAGGAAATCTCGGCGACGTTAGCCCTGGATGGAGAAGCAACCTTCGTGTCCTTCGGTTGATCGGTCTGAGTAGACCCGTCAACCATATCCGAACACTCCGGTGCTTCAGGAGTTCGCGTGTGGTGAAGATTCGCCAGGGCCCTAACACTTTCGATCAGAGCCACCGCCATCTTCACCACGCGCCGGTGCGGGCCGTATACCTCCATCACGTCCTCCAACGCTTGGGCCTGCTCCTTGGCAAGTAGCAGACCATCGCTCAGCAGTATCTCGCTTGTCGGAANGTAGGATCTCGCTTGGCGGAAGGTCCTTCTTAGGCGTACCGTCTACATTAAATAGGTCGGCCGCTGTGTAGTCCATAAGCTTGGCTTTTTTGGCCTTCTTCTTTGACGGACGCGGAGTCACCGGCATAGGCAATAGCCTCTCCGGCGGTGTGTCCTCCAATGAAGATGCCAAATCCTTGGGAGGCATTGGGGAAGTCTCCTTCCTTTTAGGTCGTAGGGACTCATCTTCCTCAAGTCCATTCNGGAGAGACTCATCTTCCTCAAGTTCATTCATCCCGGAGGTATTATCTACTCCCATCGATCCCTCAGGAGATTGCGGCAACATGATCGTCTTCTCAGGATGGGTCAAGCCACCTTTTCTGTTACCCGCCCTAATGAGCCTCTCTATAATGGAGATGGATCCCGATGGTACCGGTAAAGGCTGTTGTTGCTCATCAGCCAACCCATGTGCCACTTCCATTGAATCCCGCGCGGATTCGGGCACATTTGCAGTAACCTCGGTGACACTATGGCCACCGGAGAATGCCTGCTTCTCACATTCTCCAGCAGTAGCTTGGGCGCGAACGCCCCCTGGACCCTGCCTCAACAGTCCAACGGTTTTTGCGCAGTCGCTGGATGACGACCGGGTCGAGCCTGCAGCGGTACTCTCCCCAGCCGGTCCTGGAGTCTCCGATACTCCTGGAACCGTAGCTGTTTTTTTAACATGGTGACCTTCCATCTTTGATTTTTGAGGTAAATTCTAACCTGCGTTTTACCTACCGCCAGGGGATTTGTTTTCGGTGTTGCCTTCACCTAGGTGGTTGCCTTGCTAGGCTACCGGGCCCACCCGCCCGTTATGAAATTACCCTCGAACGCTACCGCTTATTCGTCCACTCTAGGAGTGGCTTATATCACGGCTACCCTGCATATCTGCAGGGTTAACGAGCGAACGAGGAGCTCGCTGTCCGCGACCGCTTATTCGTCAGTCCAAATGAATGGACTGCTTATTTCGCGGCTAGCCTGCATATCTGCAGACCGTTCCTCTATCCGCAACCTGAGGACGCGCCCGATTCCCCGAGCTAGGGACACTGCGCTCGTGCCGACGTTTCGTAGCCCCGTAGAGCCCGATCACGCCGACACTGTAGCGCAGCGAAACGGGACACCTTCACCCTGGTGTACNAGGAACGATGAAACCCAACGTAAACTAACCTAATGGAATGGGAGGGGGAACGACGAAACCTTATGTAAACTAACCTAATGCGGGTGGAGGGAGAGGATGAAACCCAACGTTTTCTAAGAATTTTATCATCGACTAGCAGACGCTTAGGTAAGCATATGTCTGACATTAAGGGTATCATAATATTATATCGCTAATAAGCGTCTGTAATTTTATGGGAAAAAATTGTGACGCTGTCTTTGTATTATTAAATGTACAAATCATTTCTAAGAATTTTATCATCGACTACCAGACGCTTAGGTAAGCATATTTCCAACATCAAATGTACAGCTATAATTTCTAAGAATTTTATCATCGGCTACCAGACGCTTAGGTAAGCATATTTCCGACATCAAAGGTATAATTGTAATATAATGATCATAAGCGTTTGTTAATTTATATGAGAAAAATTGCATTGCTGTCTGTGTGTTATTAATATTAAATGTACAAGTAATGCCTAAGAATTTTATCATCTGCTACCAGACGCTTAGGAAAGCATATTTCCGACATCAAAGGTACCACCGTACAGTAACAATGATTGTCGTATGTATTTTATACAATATTTTAAACATTACTCTATTGATCCATAAAACATTGCTATATCACATATATCGTTAAACGAACGCCGCCGCCTCACACCGCCCACCATCCGACCGGACTGGTAGAGAATAGGTGTAGCTAAATATGCTTCTAAAATTAGACGTTAAATAGAAATTATGATAAATATTTTTATAAGAACATTGCTATAATCGGTTACCAGACGCTTAGGTAAGCATAGTTCCAACATCTAAGGTACCACCGTTCAGTAACAATGATTATCGTATGTATTTTATGAGAAAATATGTCACCACTGGTGGTGTTTCACGCCTACGCATTTTATTCTTTACTATACCATCAAATGTACAGCTATAATTTCTAAGAATTCTATCATCGAGTACCAGACGCTTAGGTAATCATATTTCCACCATTAAAGATATTATAATGCTCATATGCGACTCATTTTGCGCCGCCATTACCACTTAAAAAGCGTCTCACTAATCTCATTGTAAGCCTCCCGTTCTTATCAAAATAAGAAATCGAAAGGTGTGTGTTGATTATCAGTAAAACAATTTGATAACAATTAATTTAATATAACACCTCCATCAACATTTAAATTAGCGTATCAATCAGTATCTCACTTGATATAAAAAAAAAAAAAAAAAAAAAAAAAGGGTGAGGAGAATGCGTGGTCTTATCATAGAGGAGGAAAGGGGAGGTGTGGTATTATGATGGTGGGGGTAAGGAGGAGGCGTGATACCACGATGGTGGAGGTAATATGTGACTTAGGTGGGGATGGTAAGATCAATCAAAATGGCGGTTTAAAGTGCGCATGCGCACTATAACTTCATGTCAGCGGTGAGGGAGGTAGCCATATGGTTGTTCTCCTCCTACAATGCCATCTACTGGAGTATAAGGCAAACCTCATGTGAACTGATAAACGTACATGTAAACGTACACATTACATTGAAATAGTGTAATTCAATTGCTTAATAATAACGCAGTAGGGGTGTCCGTCAACAATTCCTACAGAGGGAGGGGGTAATGAAACATAACATAAATTAACCTGTACTGGGTGGGGATGAATCCAAATTAAACTAACAACGTTTTCTAAGAACTTTATCATCGGTTACCAAACGCATAGCTAAGCATATTTCCAACATCAAAGGTACCGCCATATTATAACCCACATTACCGTCTACATTTTATAAGAACAAAGACAACCTCTGTCATTATGGTATAAGAAATTCTAAGAAATTTATCATAGGTAACCAGACGCTTAGGTAAGCATATTTCCAACATCAAAGGTACCGCTATATTATAATGTTTATAGTCGTCTACATTTTTTAATTTTTACATAGTATTTTATCATTGCCTACCATTTTTTTTTTTTTTTTTTTCTTACACAAACCGGCATATTGTATTGTGGGCCGCCCTGGGACTACCGNCCTACTGCCGGCATGCTGTGGACCGCCCTGGAACTACCGCGAGGTATTGCTTCAGGGCGGCCCACGCCGTCTAACATTCACACCACCACGTTGTGAATCAGCCCGAAATTAATCAAGAGCTGATTCACAACGTGGTGTGGCCTCCCCCGTTAGCCGGATCCCAAAAGTCGGGATCCGTTGCCCGGGTTGCACCACGTGGAGCTGGGGGCAGGACTTTGCGAGGGATGGGCAATATAACTCACAGAACATACAAGCAAACATAAAAACACATACAATAAGCACCTACGGCGCCAGCCTAGCCGACGCCGCAGGTACTCTCACTCTGGGCAGTCTCTGCCTCAGACGTTCGGCCTCCTCTTTTTGGCTCATCACCGATTCGGCGAACGCCTGAACCAGAGACCACCCCTCCCGGCTTCTCAGCATATGGTCCACCATGGAACCCACACCGAACGCGGACCCCAAGCGGGATTCCAACTCCTCCCGCTCGTTGGCCCACGCTTCGCACCGGAAGAGCGTATGCAGAGCACTGTCCGCTTCTCCCGGGCGATCCCGACAGTGATCGCACGTCGGCGCGGCTGCCTTCCGAATACCGTGAAGGTATTCGTTGAAGCAGCCGTGACCGGACATCACTTGGGTCAGACGGTACGTCATTTCCCCGTGAGTCCGGCCAATCCACCTGTCGAGCCGGCTGGGTCCGATGAGGGACCTAGTCCACGCTCCCTCGGATTCCTCGTCGGCCAGTCGTTGGCGTCAACTGGACACGGTTACGCTCCGGAGTTGCAGCCGGTCCTCCGCGCGAAGCGGCTGACCGGTGCTCTTCCGGAGCTCGTATCCGTTGGCGCGTTCGACGGCCAACAGGTCTGCGGGCGGCAGAGAGGCCAGGATCCTGGCCGCCACTCCGGATACGGTGGGGTATGCGCACACCGTCCGGAGAGCGGCCCTTCTCTGGACCCGGTTCAACGCTTCTACGTTCTTGGGCGAGTACTCCAGAATACTCGCCCAGACCGGGGACCCGTAAAGGAGGACCGAGTGAACGACGCTAACTAGCGCGTGGACCNGACGGCCAGTCTCCCAGGGGTGGGAGAGGCGGATGCGTCGGGAACAGCGCGTGGACCGTCTGTTCCAACGTCTCCGCCTCCAGTTGCCCCGAAGTCGGTGGGCCGCGCAGCTTGCGCATCACGACCCTATAGGGTTTCCCCCAAGGGTCGTGATCCACCGACTTCACGAGGTCGGCCCAGCAACGAGCTTTGCTACGCCTGATGGCGAGCTTCAGCCGTTTCCGGGCCTCTCTCAGCAACTCCCTGGGATCCGGGTTATCCAGATCGGGTTCCGCCTGCCCACGCCTGTTGGATCGCGTCAGGGCTCTCCTCGCCCTGACGCAGTCGCTTCTCAGGGCAGACACCTCCTCGTTCCACCAGTGAACGGGAGGTCCTCGGGTAGGTGGCGGACGCTTTCTGGGGAGTGCAAAGTCGCAAGCGACTTCGACTCTCCTGTCCAGCTCTTCCGCCACCTCGCCCGCGGAGACCTGTCGATCGGGCGGAGTGGGCGCCGTCCATCGGGCGATCAGTAGACCGGCCGCGAATAGATCGGCGTCCGTCTCCGGGCTNCGAATAGATCGGCGTCCGACTCCGGGCCGACTTTCCAGCCGACGCGAGCGCCGCGAGGCTGCAGGTCCGGCCCCGTCCGAGGACGCCTGCCGTCGGTGCACTCGAACGTGATGTACCGGTGGTCGCTCATGTTCTCCACGTGGGAGAGAACGGACCAACCGGCAATACGTCCAAAGACCGACGGCGACGCCAGCGTGACGTCCACCACCGAGCTCGAGGTGTTACCCACGAACGTCGGGGTGGTTCCCCTGTTGGCAGTCGACAGCCCTATGGCCGCCATGACGTCCAACAGTTCGTCGCCACGCCGGTCCGCCGAAGCGGATCCCCATACCGGGGACTTAGCGTTAAAGTCCCCGGCGACGAGTTCGTCCCTGCCACCTCGCGGACCCGAGGAACGTCTGCCCCTCAGGCTGTGGGCGACACCCTCCAGGAGAGGGGCGATCGGCTGGTTTGGCGACGCGTAGCAGCTCATGACGTCAATGCCGTCAATCCTCGCCGCTACGAAGCCGTCGCCAACCTCGATGTCCGCGACCGTGAGGCCGCGGCTCATCACACCGATCGCCGCTCTCCCGGACCGGTCCAAGTACCACCCCGGGGCGTCCTTGATCAGTCCGACAAACGGTTCCGAGATTACGCACACGTCGATGCGCATCTCGTACACCGCCTGCCGGACCAGATCCTGCGCCTCCCTACAATGGTTGAGGTTCGTTTGAAGGAACCTCATCCACTGGTGGGCGGCGCACAGGACGCCTTAGGGGTCCCTTGGACAGCCGACACCTCTCCCCGGGGCTTTTCAACAGCCCCTCCCTTGGTCCCCTTAACTTGGGGACCGGGGCAGTCCTTGGACAGGTGCCCCACCCTTCGGCACCTGAAACAGGCACCCTTGCGGTCCGGACCTTTGCAGGCGGCCGCAATGTGCCCTCGCTCCAGGCACCTGTAGCACTGAGGACCCTTGTCTTCGAGGATCCTCAGCCTACAGGAGCTCCACCCCACCCTCACTCGCGTGAGGACCGCTAGGCGTGGAGCCAGCCGAATGGGCAGGTCACACCTGGCGTACCGACCCTAACCGCACCAACTTTGGCCTGGCCCCCGTCTGGGGCCTGGAGGGCGGAGACCAGGGCGGACTTAATGTCCCCCGGCTCCATCCACTCCTCCACGTCCAGGAGCATGACGCTGCAGGTCTTAATCGGCCTGCTGACCCGAACGTTATGCTCCTGAAGGGCCTCCTTAAGCTTGGCGGCTAGGAGGTCTGCGTGCGAGGCCACGCCCTTGACCTCCAGCAGCACCGCCCCTGCTTGGGTCCTCCTGGTGCCGGTAACTTGGACCCCCAAGGCCTGGAGGTCAACAGCCGCCATGGCCGTTTTCATAACGGCCGCGTACTGCTGCCCCGCCTTCTTATAAGTGCCATGGCCGCCGTCACCACGTTGGCGTGCGGTGGTACGACTTCCATGACACATTCTAAGACGTCCGCCAGATGGACAGCCAGCTCCAGGCCGGCCGTCAGGACGGTCCTGGAACTGGCCCGGTCCAGCTTCGACCGCGGCGTGCCGTCCTCATGGAAGAGGTCGGCAGCCGCGATCTCCACACACTTCCGCCTCTTGGTCACCGGCGCTCTTCGGGGGGTGTCCAACATTGGGATTGGGGCATCCGGAGGGGTGTCGTCCAACGTGACCACCTCCGGTCCATCCACCGTTGGAGACACCTCCTTCCTCTTCCCGCGAAGAGCGTCGTCTCCCCCTGACGTTTCCGCCATGTATCCATTAGGTGTGGTACCCGATGGCGACGAGTTACCCGACCCCACTCTGGATGAACTCAGCAGCCTCTCCATTATGGAGGGCTTAGCTGGAGCACCCAGAGGTGTGGCCGCATTCGTAGTATCCAATTCCGTGTCCGAGTTATCCGAGATTNAAGTACATCCGTTATCCAGTAATTCCAAGTTTTCCGACGCCAATGACCTCCCGGCTGTTTCACCGGTGGGAGTGGCTTGGTCGCCACCACTCCCTGCAGTCGCAGTACCAACCCCGTGGTTGGCTGCAGGAGCCTGCCTCAACACTCCTGCATTTACCGTGTATTCAGTTGATCTGAGCGACACCTGGTGGGTACACCCCCCACCAACCGCAGGCACTGGGGCATCCGAATCCCCTGATGCAGTAACCTTCAATCCATTTTTGTCCATTATTCATAAAAAATAATTTTTGAGGGAGCTGCCCTCGTAGCCGGTCCCTTCGGCCAGTGAGTGGCCAATTCACTGGTTGCGTGGTCCATGGTGCTACATTCTCACCCAAACGCTACCGCTTATTCGTCCATAAAGGCTTATTTCACGGCTATCCTGTATATCTACAGGGCTAACAAGCGTTTGGGCGGCTCGCTGTCCGCGACCGCTTATTCGTCAGTCCAAGTTAATGGACTGCTTATTTCGCGGCTAACCTGCATATCTGCAGGCCGTTCCTCTATCCGCAACCTGAGGACGCGCCCGATTCCCCGAGCTAGGGAAACTGCGCCCGTGCCGACGTTTCGTAGCCCCGTAGAGCCCGATCACGCCGACACTGTAACGCAGCGAAACGGGTATCATTGCCTACCAGATGCTTAGAAAAGCATCTCATTAATATTAGTATATTATTATTAATTATACATATATATAATTAATATAATTACTATAATTGGTAATATATTTTTAGAATTAACTATGTATCGGTTGCTATAATAGTATAATCGCTGTTATACTGCATCTTTAAAATAATAATATGTGTATTGCATTTTATTATATTATATTTAATTTGACAATTTTTTATAACTATAATAGCGGTATTACATTTAAAGTCGCACCCCCATCACCAGCAATCAAGAATCTTCACTGCGTTTAACATTAAATGTATAAATTATATTGAAATAGTGTACGTCAAGTAGCGGCCGTCACCACCACACTTGTCTATTCCTTGAACGACTTGTTAACAAACTCTATGATGTTATCGGTGGTTACAATCAAGTAATTGTCACCGTCGAGAACGTCCTACATACAATCGTTGGTAATGACACTTCGATGATAACACCTAAGTGGGTAAACCGAATTAGGTATGACGTGCGCATAATGGGTAAAACCCAATGAAAACTAACCTGTGTCGGGGGTAGTAGGATCTCTTCTTCCTTCAACAAGTCCTAATGAGCGTAGTGGTAATGAAACTTAACTTAAACTAACCTAATGGGAGGGGTGCGAATGAAACCCGACGTAAACAAACTTGCCACACGTCTATATATTGTATGTAATAAATAATTTCTAAAAATTTTATCATTGGTTACCAGACGCATAGCTAAGCATATTTCAAACATCAAAGGTACCGCCATACTATAACGCTAATTACTGTCTACATTTTATAAGAACAAAAACAACGTCTGTCGTTATGGCATTATAATTTCTAAGAATTTTATCATGGATAACCAGACGCTTAGGTAAGCATTTTTCCAACAACAAGGGTATTACTATATTAAAATGCTCATTGGCGTCAGGATTTTATGAGAATAATTGCCGTTTGCGTTTTATCAAAGCTAACATTTTCTATGTATTTTATCATTGGTACCAGACACTTAGGTAAGCATATTTCACGCATCAAATGTATTACTATATTATAACGCTCATAGACGTCAGCATATTATGAGAACAATGACAACGTCTGTTGTTATGACATTATAATTTCTAAGAATCTTATCATCGTCTACCAGACGCTTAGGTCAGCATATTTCCAAAGATGTTACAATAGATTAATGGTCACTGCCGTATGCATTTTATGAGAAAAGTGATAACGTTGTCTTTTTTCACGCCTACGCATTTTATGAGAACAATTGCTATCATCGTTTACCAGACGCTTAGGTAAGCATATTTCCAACATCGTTTGTATATTATCTGAACCTGTTTAAACCAACCCAAACTTGTCTAAACAAGATCCCTGTTGTCTATAAAAGAACGTCACATCAATTTCAGACTCATTCACTCACTATCTTTTCTAAAGCGATTATACCAAAAACCATTTGTCTGATTATTTCTATTAGTTGTCCTGAAGAATTTCTATGACTTTTGATATAAAATAAAGTAAGTAATACATTTATATATATTTTTCATTTAAACTGTTTTCTACTGACTTTGGTTACTAGTTTATGTTTAGAGTTGTTTAATACTTTATTAATTTTTTATTTTAGAATGGAGCAATTAAAGAAACAGTTAAACGATCAGAGTACATTAAAAAGATATTCAAAATTAAGTGATTTGGAGGAACACACGCCATACAAAGTCATATCTATGAAAAATACAAGCACACGAAATGGGGTTGTCGTTGTTGGTTGTCTATTCAACAATATGAATGTGTTTATCCCGAGATTGAAATTAACTAATGAAGAAATCGAAGCTTACAATATCAACAATGATGACAACAAATTACATTTATTATATAGAGGCAAAAGTGGAAATGCATATTTGTTTGATTTTCAGTAATTTGTTAATATTTTGCCTTGTTTTTTAAACTTATTTATATAAAATAAAAAAAACTTATAATTATAAACTTGTAAGATTTAAAATTCAATAAAATATACTATTTTTATTTTATTGTCGTATTTATCTACACTATATGTATTTGTTCATAATGAATATTAAATATAAGTCTGTAGGACTAAGCAGTACAAAGAAGAGATTTACACATTAAATAACAATTTTAGTATAAGCTATGGTATTTGATGCACGTTGTAATATGTATGGTATGTAGTAGGCTGTTTATAAAAGTAGTAGGGACACTGTGCTGGTTTACCGAACAGTGTATCCTGGATTCGTATAATCTCGATTAAACAAGTCTGTACATGTTAAAATCTGTCTGAACGCTTTCAAATCCCTATTCATCCTGTTTGAACCCCGTCTGCTTGTGTTTACAACTGTTTGTACCATATCTATCGGCGAAAATTAGACTAATTATTGCTATTGGTTTAAGTTAGTTACTAATTTCACCGTGGTGTATACATAGCGCTATAATCGTTATAAGATTTTCTATATAAACAGACATTGCTTTAACTTGTTGGTAATGTGTTAAGTCGATATTTTTATGCTTTAAGAATGGCTGGCTCTCTCGCTACAATTGCTAAATTCTATAANGCTCTCTCGCTACAATTGTTAAATTCTATAACAAATAAACATTTGTTAAACCCGAACCTCACAGTGAATTAATCGATTGCACTGATTACGTTTTGAATTTCAATCCTCGTAAATTCATTCAGATAGGATTGGATCCAAAAGATCGATTTAACGTAACTATTCGTTTACTATCGACTATGGTACTATTCAGTTTTGGTTCTGGGCCCTGCGGCACTCGCATACTCGATGACCCGGTCGCTGACATACGACCGGATCATTCGGCGGAGGTACGGAGGCACCCGGAACGCTTCCAACGCTCCGAGGATGTGTGACCATCGCACGGATTTGAAAGCGTTCCGGATGTCCAGGCTCACCGCAACGCAGAAGTCCGGTCCGTTCTCGGCCCTGATGGCCAACTGCTGGAAGAGGGAGGCCGCGTCGTCCGTCGACCTCCCTTTCCTAAACCCGAACTGGCCGTCCGCCAGCCCACCGACCGTCGTCAGGTGGTTCTCTATACGGGTGGCCAACAGCCGCTCGAGGATTTTCCCCACGTCGTCCAGCATACAAAAAGGCCGGTACGACGAGGGGACTCCCTCGGGCTTATCGCCTTTCCGCAAGAGCACCAACCTCGACCTCTTCCACCGGGGCGGGATTTCACCCTTTTGGAGACACACGTTTAAAACGGTGTCCAGCCACTGCGGTGCGAGGTCGTGGACGAGACCCCACACCCGGTTCGGTATACTGTTCGGACGGGGCGCGGTGTTCTTCCCCCGAACTCTCTCTACCGCAGCGGATATCTTCTCTAGGGTGAAATCCTCGACGGTCGCGTCGTCTCCGGCGGACGGCCAGTCTTCCAGGGGTGAGCTAAGGACTGAGCGTTAAAGTCCCCGGCGACGAGTTCGTCCCTGCCACCCCGCAGACCCGAGGAACGTCTGCCCCGCAGGCTGTGGGCGACACCCTCCAGGAGAGGGGCGATCGGCTGGTTTGGCGACGCGTAGCAGCTCATGACGTCAATGCCGTCAATCCTCGCCGCCACGAATCCGTCGCCAACCTCGATGTCCGCGACCGTTAGGCCGCGGCTCATCACACCGATCGCCGCTCTCCCGGACCGGTCCAAGTACCACCCCGGGGCGTCCTTGATCAGTCCGACAAACGGTTCCGAGATTACGCACACGTCGATGCGCATCTCGTATACCGCCTGTCGGACCAGATCCTGCGCCGCCCTACAATGGTTGAGGTTCGTTTGAAGGAACCTCATCCACTGGTGGGCGGCGCACAGGACGCCTTAGGGGTCCCTCGGACCGCCGACACCTCCTCCCGGGGCTTTTCAACAGCCCCTCCGTTGGTCCCCTTAGCTTGGGGACCGGGGCAGTCCTTGGACAGGTGCCCCACCCTCCGGCACCTGAAGCAGGCACCCTTGCGGTCCGGACCTTTGCAGGCGGCCGCAATGTGCCCTCGCTCCAGGCACCTGTAGCACTGAGGACCCTTGTCTTCGAGGATCCTCAGCCTACAGGAGCTCCACCCCACCCTCACGCGCGTGAGGGCCGCTAGGCGTGGAGCCAGCCGGATAGGCAGGTCACACCTGGCGTACCGCCCCTTGCCGACTCCGTTGGTGCGGAACGTAACCGCACTAACTTCGGCCTGGCCACCGTCTGGGGCCTGGAGGGTGGAGACCAGGGCGGACTTAATGTCCCCCGGCTCCATCCACTCCTCCACGTCAAGTTCTGACGCTGCAAGTTCTGGTCGCAATATCCGCAATTCCAGTCGCCAATGGCCTCCCTGCTTTTTCACCGGCGGGAGTGGCTTGGTCGCCACCACTCCCTGCAGTCGCAGTATCAACCCCGTGGTTGGCTGCAGGAGCCTGCCTCAACACTCCTGCATTTGACGCGTATTCGATTGATCGAATCGACATCTGGTGGGTACGCCCCCCACCAACCGCCGGCACTGGGGCATCCGATACCCCTGATGCAGTAACCTTTAAATCCTTGTTTTCCATTATTCATATAAATAAATTTGTGAGGGGGCTGCCCTCATAGCCGGTCCCTTCGGCCAGTGAGTGGCCAGTTCACTGGTTGCGTGGTCCATGGTGCTCCATTCTCACCCAAACGCTACCGCTTATTCGTCCATAAAGGCTTATTTCACGGCTACCCTGTATATCTACAGGGTTGACGAGCGTTTGGGCGGATCATTGTCCGCGACCGCTTATTCGTCAGTCCAAGTTAATGGACTGCTTATTTCGCGGCTAACCTGCATATCTGCAGGCCGTTCCTCTATCCGCAACCTGAGGACGCACCCGATTCCCCGAGCTAGGGAAACTGCGCTCGTGCCGACGTTTCGTAGCCCCGTAGAGCCCGATCACACCGACACTGTAGCGCAGCGCAACGGGAACCCCTTATATTCTAACCTGATGCAACCCAACGTAAACTTTTTTTTTTTTTTCCAATCCCTACTCGATTTCTTGTGGACCGCCCCGGAACTGCCGTGAGTCATTGCTTCGGGGCGGACCACGTCGCTTAGCATCTTCTTACCGCCCCGCTGAGATACGGCCCAAATTTACACCTAAGCAGAATCCCAGCACGGCGTAGCCTCCCCCATTAGCCGGATCCCACTAGAAGGTCCGTTGCCCGGGTTGGACCACGTGGAGGTGGGGGTAGGCCGTCTTTCTTCTTGTTGGTCAGATTTAGGACCCGACCTTCTTCTTTCCTGTTGNTAGAGAAGATAGGATAAGGAACGAGCATATAAGAGGAAGTATAGGTGTTGCGTCAATCGTGGATAAGATGACAGAAAATAGACTTAGATTGTTTAGTCATGTTATGAGGAGAGAAGAATCAGAAGCTGTAAGAACAGTTATAGAAATGAATGTTGAAGGAAGAAGAGGTAGAGGAAGACAAAAAAGAGATGGAGGGATGCTATTGAATGCGATTTGAGGACAGCTGATGTGAGCGTAGAAGATTTGGGAGATCGTGTCAAGTGGAAGCTTAGGATAAGGGTGGCCGATCCAAAGTAGTTGGGATTAAGGCAAAGAAAAAGAACATTCCGGTGGCAATTCACATAATATGATTGTTGTTTGGGAATGTACAATTTAGCGTTTAGTTGGGTTTAAACAATATAGCGTCAAATCAATTACCTACTTTATCGCTTANTCAAATCAATTACCTACTCTATCGCTTGTATATTAATATACACTACACTTTAATGATACAATAAATAAATAAACTCACACATACACACATATGCATTTATAACATTGTGTCTAATGTAAGTATAACATGATAAAAAGTAACCGTAAAATGAAAAACAATGGAATATAAATTTTAGTACTCATATTAAATGTAATGTAACTCGAAAAATATTTGTTTAAATGAAAAAATATAAGATAATTTTTTTGTTTATAATTGTCTTTTAAACAACTTTTGTACGAAACTTTTTTTTGTAAGTTAAATATTTTTTGAGAAAATTAAAAAAGCTCATATTTTTGAACTTTTACGAAGCTGTAAAAAAAAAAGCTCAATTCCAATCAATGAGGACTATTAGTATTNTCAATCAATGAAGACTATTAGTATGTCATTATACATATTTTAATTCAACTATTAATAAAACAAAATTTGGTTGGGAATTTTTTAAGAAATTTTTCCTTTGTTGACTGGCCTAGATGTCAATTTTAAACTTGTAATTGAGCTAAAAGTTATGGTAATATATTCAATTTTTTTTACTATAAACTTTTATAAATCTTTATCAAAAATTTTTCAAATATTTTTTAATAATCCCTTTTTAGCTTCGATGCGAAGCTGAGAAGGTATTGGTTTTACTAAAATGTGATTTTTTTTTTTTTGTGTCTGTTACCACTTTTTCTCAGCTCTCACCGAACCGATTTCTTTCAATGATACGTCAAAAGATCACAAATCGTATCTATTCGAAGACATTACCCTTAAAAATTGAAAAAAATTCCCTCGTTCCCCGTAAAAGGGGGAAACCTCCAAAAAAATTACAAATTTAAAAATCGCTAATTTTCGAAATTTTTTCAATTTTTTTTACTTAAAAGTGCCATAACTTTTTCAAAAATGAACATATCAATATAATTCTTTTTTATATAGATGCATAATATCATTACCTTTCATTTGGTATATTTTTTTCATAAATTTAACCCTTAACCTGCCCACAAGGGGGGATTTAAAATGACAACTTTTTCACAAAAAATTAATTTTTTTAACTTAAATTTTGAAAATGTTCCGGAAGGTCTGACACTTTTATATATATCTTAAATTGAAGCTAATGTAATATGCTTTATCATGAAAAAAAAATATTTCGGACTTTATCTTATCTTCATGGTGAAAATGGCTACCGAATGCTATTTTTGTGTGAAAATTTTCGATTTTGTATTTTCCATTTTTAACTTTATTATGCTATAACTTTTTGAAAAATGTATGAATCATTACAATTTTTTTATGAGAAGTAGTATTTATATAGATCTTTCATTCGACATACTGTTTTTTTAAATCGGACCATTTCCCTAAATACAGGGGGGATTCAAAACATAAAAATGCATATAGAAAGTAGAACTTTTTCAACGTAACTTTTGAAAGTGTTCCGGAAGGTCTGACACTTTTATATATATCTTAAATTAAAGCTAATGTAATATACTTTATAATGGTAAAAAAAAATTTCGGACTTTATTTTATCTTCATGGTGAAAACAGACATTAAACTTAATAAAAAAAATACGATTTTTGTAAAAAAATTCTTTTTTATATTTTTAACTTTATAATGCTATAACTTCTCGAAAGATGTATGGATCAATATAATTCTTTTTTTTGTAGATGCATGATGTCTTTACCTATCATTTGGTATATTTTTTTTATAAATCTGACTTTTTACCTGCCTACAGGGGGGGATTCAAAATGACAACTTTTTCACAAAAAATTGACTTTTTCAACTTAAATTTTGAAAGTGTTCCGGAAAGTCTGACACTTTTATATATATCTTAAATTAAAGCTAATGTAATATACTTTATCATGGAAAAAAAAAATTTCGGACTTTATTTTATCTTCAAGGTGAAAATGGCTACCAAATGCTATTATTGTGTGAAAATTCTCAATTTTATTTTTTACATTTTTAACATTATAATGCTATAACTTATTGAAAAGTGTATTGATCAATATAATTTTTTTATGGGAAATACTATTTTCTAATAATCTCTTTTTTATTCTACATACTTTGTCTTAATCAGGATATTAATAAGGAACTAGCAGTTTATGAAGCTTTTGGAATAATCCACCAATTTTTTAAAATTAAACACTATCTAAAGATTTGCATCGAAGCGTTTTTTTTTGATAGTGATTTTAATCACTGTCAGATATCATTATACTTGATCCAACTATGCCACGTCACCACTGTGCCGCGACCCCCCTGTGCTGGGTTTTTATTCAGGATATTAATAAGGAACTAGCAGATCATGTAGCTTTGGAATAATCCACCAATTTTTTAAAATTAAACACTATCTTTAGATTTGCATCGAAGCGTTTTTTTTTTAGTGATTTTAATCACTGTCAGATATTATTATACTTGATCCAACTATGCCTCATCACGATAATTTTCATTATAGAATCTTTTTAAACATCAAAAGTTAATTAGAAATGATTACTATGATTTATATTTAAGTGATCTATTACGATAAAAATGTAAAAAAAATCGAGCTAAAAGTTATGAAAATAAATTCATTTTTTTTTTATTAAAACTTTCACCTTAAAGGACAAAAAAAAGTAGGTTCAAAATGATTACTTTTAACATATTAAAAATCAAATACAATAATTTTAAAACAATTCATTTTAAAAATTATATAATGTATAATTAAAAGAATTACTAATCTAGGTATAATTAAGGAAATAGACGTTGATGTTGCTTTTGTAATTATCCATGAATTTCTTAGAATTAAACACTATCTACAGATTTGCATCAAAGCGTTTCTTATGATAGTGATTTTAATCACTGTCAGATTAAATCTATACTGGACCCAACTATGCAACGTCTCCACTATGCCGTGACCTCACTATGCTGGGTTTTTTTTATTTTATTTTATAGTACATGACATAACCTTTGATTTGGTATGTGTTTAAAGGACGCAGTATTTCCGGAACATTTTCAAAAGTTAAGTTGAAAAATTTCTATTTTTTATGCAATGTTACAAGTTTTGAACGCCCCCTTAATAAGGTGAAATTGTCCAATTTTAATAAAAAAATTTGTCAAATAAAAGATGTACTTATAATGTATTTAGATAAAAAAATTTGTGCTAATATTTACATTTTTCGAAAAGTTATAGCATTTTTAAGTTGAAAATTTAAAATCGAAAATGTTAACACAAAAATAACGTTTTTTTAACTACGGCTGCCGTTCGCATGCAGAAGATAAAGTGTCAGGACAAATTTTATTTTTTCATTTTATAGTACATAAATGACAAAATTTACTGATTTATAAATTTGTAATTTTTTTGAAGATTTTCCCCATTTTCGGGGAAATTTTTCTATTTTTAAGGGTAATGTCTTCAATCTGATAAGATTTATGATCTTTTGACGTATTGTTGAAAGAAATCGGTCCAGTGACAGCTGAGAAAAAGTGGCAACAGACATAATAAAAAAAAAAAAAACCCAGCACAGTGGAGTCGCGGCATAGTGGGGACGTTGCATAGTTGGCTCCAGTATAGATTTAATCTGATAGTGATTAAAATCACTATCATAAGAAACGCTTCGATGCAAATCTGTAGATAGTGTTTAANAATCTGACAGTGATTAAAATCACTATCATAAGAAACGCTTCGATGCAAATCAGTAGATAGTGTTTAATTCTAAGAAATTGGTGGATAATTACAAAAGCTACATGATCTGCTAGTTCCTTATTAATACCCTGATTAAGATAAAGTATGTTGAATGAAAAGGGATTATTAAAAAATATTATTTCTCATAAAAAAAGCGTGTTGATTCATACACTTTTCAATAAGTTATTTAATAAGCATTATAAAGTTAAAAATGTAACCAACCCAACCCAACATCAACTTCTATTTCCTTAATTATATCCAGATTAGTATTTATTTTAATTATATATTATATAATTTTTATAATTAATTATTTTCAAATTATTATCGACTTTTAATATGGTAAAAGTAATCGTTTTGAACCTACTTCTTTTTGTTCTTTAAAGTAAAAGTTTTAATAAAAAAAAATGAATTTATTACCATAACTTTTAGCTCAACTTGCAATTTTGAAATTGATATTATTAAATAGAAAATACTGAAATTGGTAGATTATTTCAAAAATAACAATAACACTTATTCCCTTAATTTTACCCCGATTTATAATTATAATATTNCTTATTCCCTTAATTTTACCCCGATTTATAACTATAATATATGAATACATAATAATTACAGTAATTAAATTGAGTATGAAAGTGGTATTCAATAATATAATATTGTAATTTTTACGGAGATATTATAAAAATAAAAAGGAGTTGTATATTCATATACTTTTAATGCGTATACTAATTTAAAGAAACTGATGCAATACTTTTTAATAAAAAAATTTTGTTACTTATGAATAAATACACTAAACAAAAGGAACTTTCATCAAAAAAAAAAATATACTCTTCTAAATCACTTTTCGCGATGTTTTCAAGTGTGCAATTAAACTTNCTTTTCTAAATAAACTTTTCGTGATGTTTTCAAATGTGCAATTAAACTTTTTCTATTACTTCTAAGTTTTAATATTATTACTTATTATTAAAAAATAAGTATTTACATATAAAAAAAAATAATTAAGAACAAAAAAAATTGTATTAAATTAATACTGATTTTGATTTTTAATATGTTAAAGGTAATCATTTTGAACCTACTTCTTATTGTCTTTTAAAGTGAAAGTTTTAATTGAAAAAAAATGAATTTGTTACCATAACTTATAGTTCAACTTGCAAGTTTGAAATTGACATTATTAAATAGAAAAAAATGAAATTGTTAAGATTAATATGCAATCAGGAAATTTTATAATTACTATTTACAGTACATTTTTCAGAAAATTTCGATTTTTTTGCATTTTTATCGTAATAGATCACTTAAATAAAAATCATAAGAATCATTTCTAATTAACTTTTGGCGTTTAAAAAGATTGTACAATAGAAATATTCAGAATTTAAATAATTTTAATGATTATATGACCAAAAAAACCCACAATAAAAAAGTTGTTAAAATGATTTACTCAATTGAGCGTATTATAAAATTTGATTATAATTGTAAAAATCTATTGTTAAATTCAGGTGAAACTAAAAATCATTTTTTTTTTAAATTTATATAGAAAATGTTACAAACAAATTCGGAATATTATAGACTGGTAGTAGCACACACAGATAGAGTTAAAAAATTAATAAATTACAAAGTAAAATTATTTACTTTTGTATCTTTTGAATACTATTATCATATCAAATCTAATACGTCAATAAATACTTTCAAAATATTAAAAATTAATGATTTTAATTGTTTGTATGGATAAATCTAGTTAAGCTACTTTTTATTTGAATAAGGAATATTTTTTTGATTTTTAAGAGTAATAACTTAAACTAATCATTAACTTAAATATCATAAACTTAAATGAATCATTTGACGTATAATTGAAAAAAGTAGGTCTAGTGAGGGTTTGCAAAATAAATCGTAGCCACAAAAAGAACCACATAGTAAAATAATATTAACATGAATATAAATTTCTTCTCACGAGGAGAGACTATAGTGATAAGATCCTTTATATTTATTGAAATTTTTTTTTTTTTTTTTTCAATCCGAAGATTGGTTTTTAACAAATGTTTTACAATAAATGGCTTCTCCATTTTTCTCTATTATTAGCCATAATTTTAAGCTCCCTGTAGGAAGTGACCCCTGCATCCTGCATTATTTGGCTAATGTACCCTCTATCATTCCTTCAATTATTAAACTATGCAATTCATCTCCATGCCTCAACGTGTGTCCTATCATCTGCCATCTCCTTCTCTTTATAATGTCAATCAGTGTTCGTTTTTCATCTATTGTCCTCAGGATGTCTTCATTTGATCTTTTATCAGTCCAGCTTATTTTCTGCGTCTTTCTCCAACACCACATCTCCAGAGCTTCTAACATATCTCTTTCTTTCTTATTAATTGTCCAGGTTTCACTTCCGTATAATGCCACACTCCAGACGTATGTTTTTATGAGCCGTTTCTTCGTTACTATGTTCATATTTTTTGATGTTAGTATTTTTCTCTTTTTAAGAAATGTATTCTTTGCTTGACCTATCCTGCTCCTGATTTCCTTGGTTGATTTCCCGTCGTCTGTTATAATGCTGCCTAAGTATTAAGAAATAGTCTACTTGGATAATTTCTTTGTTTTCTAATGTTATATTTATATATGGTATGTCTTTCTTGTAGCATACTAGGACATTGGTCTTGGCTGCGTTTATTTTCAGACTATATTCTTTGAACGTAGTATTCATTGCATTTAACGCTGCTTGTAAGTCTTCCTCAGATGTTGTAAGAACGACTATATCATCAGCGAAGCGAAGCATTGTTATTAGTACCCCTCCTATTTTCACTCCAAATCCTTTTTGTTTTAACCAAAGCTTTATGACGTTTATTGCTTTTTCAATAAATACATTAAACAATGCAGGTGAAAGTGGGCACCCTTGTCTCACACCTTTTTGGATTCTGGCAGTCACTGTTGTTGTATTAATGTTAATAATGGATTCTTGTTCTTCATAAATCTTATAGAGAATACGTCTGTCTTTAAAATCTATCTCTGTTTCTTCCAAAATTTTAAAGAGACTTGTCCAATTTATGCTATCGAATGCTTTTTCTAAGTCTACAAAGGCCATATAAGTGATTTTTTGTCTCTCAATTTGCTTCTTAAGTATTACTCTCAGACCTAAAATAGCCTCCCTGGTTCCTTTGTTCTTCCGGAAACCATATTGATCGTTTGCTAATCTGGCTTCTATCCTCTTACTTATTCTTTTGCTTACAATTATTGCCAGTAATTTAGCCGCATGCGATATCAAGCTTAAGGTCCTAAAATTTTCGCACTGGTTTGCTCTAGGTTTTTTTGGTAGGATAACTAATCTGCTACATCCAAAATCTCTCGGAATTTTCCTAGTCTCGTATATTTGACTTAACAGTTCGTACAGAGCATTCTTTATTTCATCTCCTGACTGTTGTAGGAGTTCTGTGTTTAATTCGTCTGGGTCTGGTGCTTTGTTTTTCTTCATTGTTTGAAGTGCATCTTCAAATTCTGATTTTAGAATCCTTGTATCTGAATTTGAATCAAAGTCACCGTCGGTTGGGTTTACAACGAGTAAGTCGGTGTTTTCTTCTTCTCCATATAGCTCTTCTACGTATTCTTTCCATCTATTCGCTATCGCTATTTCCTCTATAAGTAAATTTCCCTCTTTATCCTTTACGTGTGNTCCCTCTTTATCCTTTAAGTGTTTGCATTGTGACTTTTTTTCATTGAAGTATCGTTTGATAAGTTTATATGCTTTATCCTGTTGATTATATTTCATCATATTGTCTATTTCTTCACAATTCTTTTCGATCCAAATCTCTTTGGCTTTTTTTGCTTCACGGATAATTTTATTTCTTAAAATTATTTAAATAAACATAAAATACAAAATGAGAATTTTTCTTATGGTACTTTGAATTATAGAATATTTTTATGTTATAATATAAATAATTATAAAACTTGTCAAAAAACAATTCATATTTTCTTAATTAAATAATATTTTTATTTTATTAACTTAATACTCAGTCTTATAAAATATTTGAATAAAAACATTAAAATACTTTTTTTGTTTTGTTTTATATTTAAATACTATAAATAATTTTATCTATTAACCTATTGGATATTTAGATAATTAAACCAAAATAATGAAAAAAAGGATTTTAGTTTTATTATTTTTGCTTGTGCAAATAATATTTATTATCATTTACCTATTTTTGGAACTCATTTGACTATGATGCCAGTATGTCAATTATATTTCTAAATTGTTGAAATTTAATTATATATAAATTTATTGTATTTTTAATGTTATCCTTTATTTTTGTAATTGTTTAATATAAAATATAATTATATTGCATAGCCATTTCAGTTTATTTTGTCTTATTTTCTAAATAACCTAATCCTTCAATAAAATTTATCTTAGAACTGACCGGTGCTCAATCGTTCAGGCGAAAATTATCACAACGCCAAGTAAAATACAAAAATTCAATTTATAATAAATGCTTTTAAGAAAATTTATAAAAATTTTACTTTATATCTGTATTGATTATTTTACATTAAGTAGAGTATTTTTTTTATTGCTCTCAAAGTATTTGAATCATTTTTCAAATATTAAAAATATATTTTGAATATACATTTTTCTTAACAATTTTTAAATACATATTCTGAAAACTTTTTAACTATTTTTTGAAATGTTTATTCTGAATTCAAAAAAAAATCACAAGACTGTTAATACTATAAGTTTAAAATTAACTTTACAAAATCAACAAACCTGAAATTGCTAGTAGATTGAACTTGAAAAATAATCCAAAGTTAATGTTATATTGCTTCATTCATAATTGTGATATATTTCCTAAATTACACAAGAATATATCGAGATAAAGTAATCATTTACTCATAAACATTACACTGATGATACAAAGATGAAATTATAAAATAATTTAATATTTGAAAATAATCTTTGATGAACACTATAATAACTTAAATCTCAATATAACAATATTAATTCAGCTAAATTTTTATCGAAATTGTAGTTCAACAACTTAAATAACTAATTCATAATGAATAATCACAGTCTAATACAACGACTATAATGATAAAAAAACATGTTAAGAAACAACGAATCGACAAACTATTGCGGCACGAGGAGCACTGCAGTGCAGAATGCAGTAACAGTAGACTTTACTCATTAGGATTTTAGTCTACCTTCACGTCATTAGATATCCGAGATGGAAGTACGAGCAGTAACTGAACAAGTGGCTACACTGTTTATATTGAACAGTATTTTAGCTTCGATGCGAAGCAGAGAAGGTATTAATTTTACTATGATGTGTTTTTTTTTTTTTTTTTTTTTTT
>NW_026099572.1:64907386-64909452 GCF_025091365.1 Daktulosphaira vitifoliae | reverse complement strand
ATTTTTTTTTTTTTTTGTGTCTGTTACCACTTTTTCTCAGCTCTCACCGAACCGATTTCTTTCAATGATACGTCAAAAGATCACAAATCGTATCTAGTCGAAGACATTACCCTCAAAAATTGAAATAAATTCCCTCGTTCCCCGTAAATGGGGGAAACCTCCAAAAAAATTACAAATTTAAAAATCGCTAATTTTCGAAATTTTTTCAATTTTTTTTTACTTAAAAGTCCCATAACTTTTTCAAAAATGAACATATCAATATAACTCTTTTTTATATAGATGCATAATATCATTACCTTTCATTTGGTATATTTTTTTTATAAATTTAATCCTTAACCTGCCCACAAGAGGGGATTTAAAATGACAACTTTTTCACAAAAAATTAACTTTTTCAACTTAACTTTTTAAAATGTTCCGGAAAGTCTGACACTTTTATATATATCTTAAATTAATGCTAATGTAATGTTCTTTATTATACAAAAAAAAAATTTTGGACTTTATTTTATCTTCATGGTGAAAATGGCTACCAAATACTATTTTTTTGTGAAAATTTTCGATTTTGTATTTTACATTTTTAACTTTATTATGCTATAACTTTTTGAAAAATGCATGGATCAGTACAATTTTTTCACGGGAAGTAGTATTTATATACATACTTCATTTGACATACTATTTTTTTAAATCGGACCATTTCCCTATATACGAGGGAAAAATTATATCAAATGGGAATTATCTAAGGTTTCAATACAAAAAAATATTATTTTTATTTGTCATTTTTGAAAGTTATGGCAGTTTTAAGTACAAAAAACATCCTGATAAAATGTAATTTTTATCGCAAACATTACATTTTTTTTTAAATTTTCGACAGCCATTTGCACATAGAAGATAAGATGTCGGGACAAATTTTTTTTTTTCATTTGATAGTATATAACATAACCTTTGATTTGATATATGTATAATAGACGCAGTATTTCCGGAACATATTCAAAAGTTCAGTTGAAAAAGATCTATGTTTTTTACAATATTTTAAGTTTTGAACGCCCCCTATATAAGGGGAAATTGTCCAATTTTAATAAAAAGTATGTCAAATGAAAGATGTACTTATAATGTATTTAGAAAAAAAAAATTTGTGCTGATATATACATTTTTCAAAAAGTTATAGCATTTTTAAGTTGAAAATTTAAAATCGAAAATCGAAAATTTTAACACAAAAATAGTGTTTTTTTAACTACGGCAGCCGTTTAAATGTAGAAAAAAAAGTGTCGGGACAAATTTTTTTTTTTCATTTTGTAGTACATAAAATAAGCTTTAATTTGATATATGTTTAAAGGACGCAGTATTTCCGGAACATTTTCAAAAGTTCAGTTGAAAAAGATCTATGTTTTTTACAATATTTTAAGTTTTGAACGCCCCCTATATAAGGGGAAATTGTCCAATTTTAATAAAAAGTATGTCAAATAAAAGATGTACTTATAATGTATTTATAAAAAAAAAATTTGTGCTGATATATACATTTTTCAAAAAGTTATAGTATTTTTAAATTGAAAATTGAAAATCGAAAATTTTAACACAAAAATAGTGTTTTTTTAACTACGGCAGCCGTTTAAATGTAGAAGAAAAAGTGTCAGGACAAATTTTTTTTTTTCATTTTATAGTAGTTTTAAGAAAAAAAAGTGAAAAAATTTCGAAAATTAGCGTTTTTTAAATTTGTAATTTTTTTGGAGGTTTCCCCCATTTGCGGGGAACGAGGGAATTATTTTCAATTTTTGAGGGTAATGTCTTCGACTAGATATATATAAAAGATATATATAAAAGTGTCAGACTTTCCGGAACATTTTAAAAAGTTAAGTTGAAAAAGTTGTCATTTTAAATCCCCTCTTGTGGGCAGGTTAAGGGTTAAATTTATAAAAAAAATATACCAAATGAAAGGTAATGATATTATGCATCTATATAAAAAAGAGTTATATTGATATGTTCATTTTTGAAAAAGTTATGGGACTTTTAAGTAAAAAAAAATTGAAAAAATTTCGAAAATTAGCGATTTTTAAATTTGTAATTTTTTTGGA
>NW_026099572.1:64846389-64905993 GCF_025091365.1 Daktulosphaira vitifoliae | reverse complement strand
AAAAAAAAAAAAAAAAAAAAAAACACATCATAGTAAAATTAATACCTTCTCTGCTTCGCATCGAAGCTAAAATACTGTTCAATATAAACAGTGTAGCCACTTGTTCAGTTACTGCTCGTACTTCCATCTCGGATATCTAATGACGTGAAGGTAGACTAAAATCCTAATGAGTAAAGTCTACTGTTACTGCATTCTGCACTGCAGTGCTCCTCGTGCCGCAATAGTTTGTCGATTCGTTGTTTCTTAACATGTTTTTTTATCATTATAGTCGTTGTATTAGACTGTGATTATTCATTATGAATTAGTTATTTAAGTTGTTGAACTACAATTTCGATAAAAATTTAGCTGAATTAATATTGTTATATTGAGATTTAAGTTATTATAGTGTTCATCAAAGATTATTTTCAAATATTAAATTATTTTATAATTTCATCTTTGTATCATCAGTGTAATGTTTATGAGTAAATGATTACTTTATCTCGATATATTCTTGTGTAATTTAGGAAATATATCACAATTATGAATGAAGCAATATAACATTAACTTTGGATTATTTTTCAAGTTCAATCTACTAGCAATTTCAGGTTTGTTGATTTTGTAAAGTTAATTTTAAACTTATAGTATTAACAGTCTTGTGATTTTTTTTTGAATTCAGAATAAACATTTCAAAAAATAGTTAAAAAGTTTTCAGAATATGTATTTAAAAATTGTTAAGAAAAATGTATATTCAAAATATATTTTTAATATTTGAAAAATGATTCAAATACTTTGAGAGCAATAAAAAAAATACTCTACTTAATGTAAAATAATCAATACAGATATAAAGTAAAATTTTTATAAATTTTCTTAAAAGCATTTATTATAAATTGAATTTTTGTATTTTACTTGGCGTTGTGATAATTTTCGCCTGAACGATTGAGCACCGGTCAGTTCTAAGATAAATTTTATTGAAGGATTAGGTTATTTAGAAAATAAGACAAAATAAACTGAAATGGCTATGCAATATAATTATATTTTATATTAAACAATTACAAAAATAAAGGATAACATTAAAAATACAATAAATTTATATATAATTAAATTTCAACAATTTAGAAATATAATTGACATACTGGCATCATAGTCAAATGAGTTCCAAAAATAGGTAAATGATAATAAATATTATTTGCACAAGCAAAAATAATAAAACTAAAATCCTTTTTTTCATTATTTTGGTTTAATTATCTAAATATCCAATAGGTTAATAGATAAAATTATTTATAGTATTTAAATATAAAACAAAACAAAAAAAGTATTTTAATGTTTTTATTCAAATATTTTATAAGACTGAGTATTAAGTTAATAAAATAAAAATATTATTTAATTAAGAAAATATGAATTGTTTTTTGACAAGTTTTATAATTATTTATATTATAACATAAAAATATTCTATAATTCAAAGTACCATAAGAAAAATTCTCATTTTGTATTTTATGTTTATTTAAATAATTTATTAACACATTACTTTGTTTTAAATTTTGAAGTTTGCTTTAAACTTCCAATTGGCTGTATATTTTCTCATTTTTATATGAGAATACATTTTTTATGCAGGAAAATAAGTGTAAAGAGGAAAAAAAAAGTATAGGCGTAGGAGTAATAGTAACTGAAAACCAGTTTGGTTTTTTGCTTGGAAAGTCAACAATGGAACTGTTATTTTGTATAAAACAGCCAATAGAAAAATATAGAGAGAAGAAGAAAAGCTTCGTATGATGTTCATAGATTTGAAGAAGATATTGACAGTGCTGAAGAGGTTTTAAAGTAGTTTTTAATGACGAAAGGAATCCTAAATACATATTTTGATGTAATAGAGGAAATGTATGAAGGTACTATGGTAAAAAGTGTGTGCTGAAAAACAGTATTTCAGGGTAGGTGTGTACCAAAGTTCTGCTTTAAGACTTCAACTATTTTACATAGTAATTGTTAAAGATTTATTAATTTATTACATAAATGACATCTATTTCATAACTAAAATATTAATTTATTTATTTCAGTTATAAATCACAATCACATTTTAAGAAAAAAATTTGAATTTCTTTAATTTCTTCAATTACCAAAATTATTAAAATATTTACATTATGATAAAAAAAATGTATTAATGTGCAAAGATTTGTTCTGTAATATTAATGAAATAAGAAATATTAAGTATTTCTCATTACATTTAAAAAAAGTGACTTACATTTATGTTGTTGTTTTTAATTTTTAGTAATACCTATAATGGCTTCTTATTAGTTTAAAATTAGTATTAAAATAATATTTTGATTAGTTATATACTTGAATATTGGAGTGTAGTTAATAAAAATGTAGATCCTGTTAAAGATTTTCCCTATTTAATTTAACTGTGTACACTAAAGATTAACTATCCCTGATCACATTTTTTTTAAATGAGGCGAGATTATTTTCAAAAAATTGGGAAGTGGGATAATTTACATTTAATGTACAGAATTGTTATTATTATTTTTTTTGGCAAAACAGTACTGAAAAAGTATGATTTATTTTCTCAAAAAATTTATTTATTTATTTATTTATCTTCCGAAAAATATTAGTTTAAATTGCTAAAAAAGTATATATATAAAAATAAATAAATTATTAGATTTAACAATATTTTGTGAACCCAACTTCCTTGGAAAACAGCTATAGCCTTGCATTAAAATAAAGTTTTCGACTATAAAATTACCTTTAGAAAATGTTACATTAATAGTTATATTTTAGTTCATAAATTATTAAATAGTCATTAAAAATTTAATATAAATATAAGTTCACATATATTTGTATTTGAATAAAAAATTTTTACTTGGAGCGCATTATTTGAATTCAAAGTTTTTTTTATGGGGCTTTAATATTATCAGAAAAAAAATTTATTAGTGGTTAATGGGCCAAAAAAAAAGTGGTCTTCAATTCAATATACGAAATATCACATAAATTTTCTAAAATAACTATTATCATTGTCAACCTGAGATACACGGGATTGTAATATTATTGATTATTATAATTAATAATATTTTAAAACAAACAAATAAATTTTATTTTAGATTATTTTTTAGAGTTAGTTTTTAGTTTATAATAAATTGATAAACTGTTTAAAATAATAACACCCGGAGGATAAAGATAAAGTACTCATATGTTGTTTATATTTTTTGGCGTCTATGACATTTGGTTGTGTATAATATATAGTGAGTCTTATGACTAATAGTAATTTATTTTTAGATACATTTTTTATTTCGTGTAACTTATTATTCATATTTATATCGCAAAATTAAAAAATAATTAAATTCCATGTTTAAAATTGATAAGTTTTCTCATGTACTGTCTTTTGTTTTGTAAATGACGTGTTGTAATGACGTCGCCAGTTTATTTACTATGGACGTATAATAACATTATGAACTACATTTATTTCAATGTAATTATTATTATATTTTATCTCTCACGTGTTGATGCCCTATCCTTCCTGCCTAATGTTCCAGTTCGATCAACTTGAAATTATAATAGAACAATGAGTATGGATGTATATTAAATGTATATCGTTTTCATCGTGATTATCTTTTTTTCTTTTTTATCAAAAAATATTATACTATAACTATTAATACAAAATATACTTAAATTTAGTCTGTTCTGTGCTATTAATCTATTTAGTTACAAAATTAATTTAAATTTATTAAAAATGTTAAACATATCATCATTATTTTGACTTTATAAAAATTTGAATGCGATTACTTGTTTTTCATATAAACAATACTTGTTACTTGTACTTGTTTTTCAAACTATAAATTTTCTTTTAAAGAAAATTGACAATATTAATTAATTAACACGATGAAACATGAAAGAAATTAACATTTCTTTGTTAGGAATTATAAATAAGTTATTTTTGTCGTTTCGAAATTGGATTAAAGAATTTGGACATATTTTGGTTCCAAGCCAACAATTTGCACTTCAGTGATGTTATCTACGATGTAAAACTAAGAATTTTAGTGATTTTATTCCTAATAAGATTTGAACAAAGACTAATAGTATATAAGTTTTATGTATTTATTTTTAAAACCTTGAGATAATGTATTAATAAAAGAATATAAGCTAGTATGTAACATTAATTATGTAGTGATTTGAATGATTACCATTGTTTTATATGACTAGTTATTATGTAAAAATGTCCAAACAAAACGCAACGTTGATCTTGAATAACATCTGAGAATGCCTTTTATTAAACATATGAATATTAATATTATTATATGTTTTATCATCGGATAAAACATTGTTTCGTACTACACAACCTTCATTTTAATCAAATTATTGTCCCTTATAAATAAAATGCTGACTGTTCTTTAAAGTATCTTTAATTCTATTTTGTTATAAAAGTAGGGCAAAAACCACAAGACCGCTATTTTTATTAAAAGAACTACTGTTAATGATTTTCATATTTTTCTTTTCGTGTTATAACTATGCTCTATTAAATACATTATTATTATTTTAGATCGCTCTATTTAAAATGTAACACTAATAGTATTTAAATTTAGTATAATGTACGTGATGTTTATTTTATACATGTATTTAAATAATTATTTATTTAATACTTAAATCATAACAAATATCGTTTATAAATAGAAATATATCTTTTTTATTAAAAAAACTTGTTTACCTTGTAGTTTGAGTTTTTATAATTATATTTAATTATAATAACACACATATAATGATTTTCAATATTGTAATTAAATCAGAGAATTAATTTTTTTTTAACTTTTAGTATTAGGTAATTCATTTATTGTCTTATAGTGAATTTCAATATTTATTAAACATTTTTCATGAGTTATATTTATTAACTTTATTATTTTATTATAAATATATAAATTTGGAATGTTATTCTGTTAGTACTAAAAAATAAAAGTTCATATTGTAGAAAAAAAATTCCAAAAATCCTTTACGATATAAAAGATTGTCTCGTTAAATTTTTTGCGTAGATAGAGCTAAACTAATATATATTATTTAACATATTTGATCTGATCAAATAATACAATTAAATTTTTGTTAAATTTATATGAATTAATTGTATTACGACGGCATAATATCCTAATTAGAAGTATTTTTATTAGCGTAAATAATATATAATTATTTTTCATGGCATTTAGGTTTTGTTCATGTGTTGATATTTTTCAAGGCCATTTTTGTGTATCTTATTGTTGATTGTTCTCAGTTTTAATAATTAATATGGAATCTGCAGAATCATCAGCAAAAAAGAAAGTAAATCTCGCCCATTCTATCAGTGATCTCTCTTTAATCCTAACGTGTTTGGAAATCCTGAATCATAGTATAAAAATGTTTTTTCTGAATTTCTCGATGTGCATTCAGTATGTTCATAAGGATAGACAAAATTTTCGAAAATATCAGTTTATATTTAATAATTTAATGGAACTAATTACTGTAAATTATAACTGAACATTTTGTTCAGACTGTTTAGGAATGAAATTATGCGGTCTGTTTGTTCAGTTATCTTCGCTGTACTAAATACTAAATATATTTTTTGTTCCTATACTGATATTTAATGGTTATTTCACCAAGATTGGACAAAAATAGTACAATAATTTATAATTAAGTTAAACTTTTCATCTTAACGTAAATATTTAGACTTTACGTGACTTAATATTAATTTGATTTCTCTTGTACATTTGACGACAAATTAACGTATACTTTTGGTAATTTTCATTAAATAACTTTTTTAATGAAATTTTAAATATTATAAAAAAATGTTAATAATTTGAGATGAAAAAGTTTTTTTTATTGTATATTACGCAAAAATGATAATTACTTTATATTTTTATTAATATGGTTGTCTCCATGGCAACAGTATGTATCTCGATTTTTTTAAATTATTCAAAACGTAGAAAAAATACACTATTTTTGTATAGCTATCAATAGAAATAGGGTTTTAAAACTACCTTATCTTAATAAATAAAAACTCTTAAAATGTGTCAAATTGGTGAATATGCATTTAAAAAAAAAATCTTAAATTATCGAGATACGCGGTTTTGTCATAGAGACAACCATATCACGTAATTTTCACCAGTTTACATAAAAATAAATAAATGTTTAAAAGATAAATAACATAAAACTATACCATACATATTTTATGTTCAAAAACTAAATATTTATTGTATAAAAAAAATACTGGGAAGGTAAAAATTTAGCCCTTTAAAAATCTTATCACACTATAAATATGAAATTTTTCCAAATATACTAGCACTTCACTATATTTTATTAGAATAATTTGATATTTGTATAGATTACTAAACAAAATATTTCCAGGTATCTGTACCTTTAAATGTTTAAAATATTTGATTAAAAAATATGCTGAGGAACACCTTTTTTGAAGAACGCAATCGTATGGTGTCCTAGATAGTTGGCATTCATCAATAGCAGTATGTGTGGCACAAAGCCAGGCGACATTTTCCGGTCACTATTCTTATCTAACTATTTCTTAAAACACTGGAAATTTGAGAATAAAAAAAAAATTGTAATGCGTCGTTTAAAAAGCGTGCTAACTTATTAATTTGCTAAACAATTAAACAAATTATTAGAGGTTGTTTAATATCTGTCAGTTTATTTTTTAATGAATACTTCATTGATAAATAACAATTAAGAAATTTAGGTCATTATTTATGATATTCTAATTCGGTATTTGGCGACACTATATTTTAGGTGTTATATTTTGGTTACACTTATTGGCGCGAAGATATAAAATATGTTTTTTTTATCATATTTAAATTAGATATGTGTATTATTAAAATTTTAAACAATTAAAGTAGGGTCTTATTATAATAGGATATATAAGTATATTTAAAATTTATTAAAAACTTAAAAAAAATTTTAATCACATTACAATTTAGTTTTATTGCACAAATAATTTAAGATTAACACCACTCTACACAAAAATTCTTAAGTTAGACTTCTGAATGTACTAAATGTAATTAGTCGTCCCCAAATAAAGGAATAAAATAGTAATAGCCTATTACTATTTTCTTAAATCATAGAGAGCATAAGATATTTTTTATTTAAGCTTATAAATACTAAATATATTATGCTAACGGCTATAAACATTAAAAATATTATTATTATTATTATTTTAGTAATTTAAAGAATGGCTTCACATTACCGCAAAAGTTTGCCTTCAGCTGATGTAGCATTAGCATCCGATATTTTTGATAGATTTTGTACAGCCACTACAATGAAGACTATACTTGGCCATTTCCGACATTTGTGCGAAATATTACGTATCAAGCCTACCAATTTTCCTCAATTTTATCCTAAATTAAGGGTAAGTAATGTATATTTAAATTTTTTGTATTAAATACACTTTTGATTAATGTTTTTATTAATTTGGTTTATATAAAAATCATTTAAGGAGTGAATAAGGATGAATCAACAATTTATTAGTAGTGATAACATTAGGGCCGTATCTAGGTTTAGTTAAGTTACTGATAAACTTTTAGAGGTGCATCCCTCCAAAAAAATATTATTTATTTTTCAAGTGTTAATATATGTAAATTTTTTTAATATAATAATACTTTTCTAACTTAAAAAAAATTCGAAACTTGCGTCCCTGGCCTTTACTCTCTTATCATCCCAATACCCCTAGATTACATGCATAATAGCCAAACATATCAAATACTAACTTTGAAAATTTTTAAAAATTAACCAAAAATAATTTATTTTTTACTTTGCTTTAAAATTAATAAACTGAGTGGATTTTAAGGCGTGTGCCGTTTGGAATATTTTAGTTGATATAGTTGTAATTTGCAATATAGATGAATATCAAAAGAGGCGTTGAAATTATTATGAAATTTAAACTTATTTTTATCGCTTATGAGTTGTATCGTTAAAAATATAACGATGTTGTCCTTCTCTGTACATAAAAAAAACTATCCCTCATGGTTTTATCCAGTCTTCCTAACTACTTAAACGTTGTACTACAGTTAATTCAAATTATAGTATTTGTTTAGAAAGTTTTTTTTATCTCATTTAAACAATTTAATTTCATTATATAAAGTTATTCAAACAATAACAATTATACTTTTTTTTTTTTTTTAAATTATTGAAAATAGACTGTATTAAGCAGCAAGGGATAAACATTTTACGGCTTGTATGAATACTTAATAATGAATTAAGACGTAATAAAAACAAATTATACTTATTTATATTGAAACATGTAGTTTATTTGTTTTTGTTTTCTTCATAGCTATGTATGTTTAAATATTTTTACTACTTTTATTTAACATATTATAATATATATGTATATAGCCTAGCCCTGTCTATGGTATAAAACAATATAGCCAAACCCAACTTTAATTAAAAATTTTACTAATAGAACATCTCGAACTATTAAAACTATATTCAGTAGAGAACGATTATTTTTTAGATTTGCAATTTCTTAGAGCTTAATAAATTATCTTTTAAATTGTTTACTTTTTATTAAATCGTTAATTTTTCTATTAAAACACCACGATAGTAATCTAATATAATAAACTGATACAAGTATTATATTATTTATATTATTATGAATACGATCGTATTAGATTATTATTCACTTAAAATATTTGCATAGTAAATCTTTACGCCATAATAAAACCGAAAAACTTAGTCTATCTATTTAAAATATTTATATTTCAATTGTTATGAATATATTTTTATTACATAATAAAATAAATTGCTTCCTGCTGAGTGACGTTAACGAATAATGGCTAGTTATCGATCCAATAAAATATGTATTAATACAACATTCACAAAAAAATTAATTGGCCTATTGCTACGACAATTGATAAATTAAGTATTAAGGGTCTTATTTTTTTAGATTTGATTAGATTACTTGAATTTATAAGTTATCGATTTTATGCAATAAGAGTCTTAGTTACGCCTATGTAATTGATTCTAAGATAACAGATCTTTTAAAGGACCTGGCTTGTGTTTTGATAAACATTATTACTCATAGATAGAATAATCAAAATTGTAAAATTGTGAAAATATTTTTGACCATTGTACGAACTGGATTTCTAACGTTCAATAAATTACTAAGGGTATATTATTTCACATAACTATATTTTTAAGTATTATTTATTTAAAATATAATTAAAAACATTAAAAAATATTTGTTTACGACTTAAAATCCTTTTAATATTTTCTTAATTAGATTTTAAAAAATTGCTTATATTGGATCAAACAAACTACTTGATAATCCTGTATACTTATTATCTACCTCAAAAAAAGGTGCATAATTTTAATTTATGTATATGATGTGATCATTTGAAGAGGGGGGATTATTAGCCCCTGAATATGCCATCTTAGGAGTGCTTATACTATTATAATGATATCAATTAATTTTAAGTACTATTTAAGTTGAGAATAGAATAGAAAGTTATATGAATCTTAAATTATTTTATTTAGTTAAAAAAAAAGTAAGTTTCTTTTTTTAAATTTAGAATGGCGAATTTCTCAAAATATCTCCGATTAAAATATTAATTAATATTAACTTTTTTAGACTATGTTATGTTCGTGGAAAGCAAAAGCATTATGGAATAAGTTTGATAAGAAAGCAAGTCATAAATGTTATAATCGTGGGAAAGCATGTATGAACACCAGGGTAAGTATTAAATATTAAAGAGCAATATTTTTTGTGACTAATTATTTTCTTTATTGTATAGGTATTAATTATTGGGTCAGGGCCATGTGGATTACGTGCAGCTATTGAAGCCCAATTGTTAGGTGCTAAAGTTGTTGTTGTTGAAAAAAGAGATCGCCTTTCCCGGCATAATGTGCTTCATCTCTGGCCTTTTGTAATTCAAGATTTAAAAGGCCTTGGTGCTAAAAAATTTTTTGGAAAATTTTGTGCTGGAGCAATTGATCACATAAGTTAGTTTAATTTAGCTTTAAAAATGTTTTGACTTAATTTTTGGTTATGCTTAATATATTTGGATTAAATAATATAGGTATAAGGCAACTTCAGTGTATTTTATTGAAAGTATCTTTAATTTTGGGTGTTGAAATTCATGAAGGTGTGAGCTTTGAATCCCTTTCTCCGCCAACAGATGATGATGAAAGTATGTTAATTTTATTTGTACAATAGAAACTTTTTATTCTTATAAAAAAATTGTGGTACTATTTAGCACAACACTAAAGAATATTTATGAAATTTTGACTTGTTAAAATTTTTTTACTTATTTCTGATAATTTATAAACCAATACAAAAAAAAAAATATCTTTTCAAATCAATTGAGTTATTGCTTAATAATTAATTATATGAAGAACTAAACAACAAAAAAGGTAACTTGGTTACTTTTAATTGGGTTATCTAATTAGTTAGATAAAGAAGATAACTATCTCAAGTGACAGTCAAGCAGCTTTGAAAGCACTCTGTAATGATCAGGTGAATTCAAAGCTGGTCCTCAAATGCAGGATAACTTTAGAATTACTATTGAGGTTCAACAAAGTTACACTAGCATGGGTACCAGAACATAACGGTGTCACTGGAAATGAAAATGCTGACTTTCTAGCCAGGAAAGAAGCAGAGAACTACCCAAGAATTGGTGCAGAGAACAACACAGGACAATCTGGTAGTACTTGGTAGTACCTAGACAATCTAAAATGTTTATCAAGACTCCTGGTCTACTGTTGGGTGATATTAATAGCATGACTAGACATCAAATAAGCACCTTGACTGGTCTACTGACAGGACATGGTCACCTACTTAAACATCTTAACGCAATGTCGTTATCAGAATCACCACTGTGCAGTAAGTGTGGAGTAGAAGAGGAAGACTTATTTCACATTATGTGTGATTGTAAAGCCTTGTCCATCCTAAGATAAAACTACTTGAGTAAACCTTTTCCTGAAAAAGAAGATATTAAAAACCTAAAACCCAGAGAGATACTTAATTTTGGCGGAAAGACATAACTCTTTGGTCATCTATAGGGGTGACTTTATGATTGGTAATGTATTAACACTTTGGTGATAACACTTAGGTGGATAAACCGAATCAAGACAATTCGGTATGAGGTGCGCACAATGGACCAACAGGTCTGAGTGCATGGGCATTATGTCCACCTCGATAATAACTAAAACTAAAACTAATTAGTTAGATAAAATATTCACTTCATAATGCCTTTAATAATATAAATGATCATATTATATATTCTTACTTATATATTTAAATAGAATTTGGTTGGAGAGCAAATTTTAGTCCTACCAATCATCCAATTTCACAATATGAATTTGATGTTCTCATTGGAGCAGATGGAAAAAGAAACACTTTAGAGGGTATTTTACCAAAAATTATGTATATATTTCTACATTTTAGTTTGATTATTAGATATCTTAATTTTTGTAAAGTTATAATTTAATTTGTGTCTTCTATATTTTATCCTCATATAAGTGACTGAATGGTTTAATAGTTTCGTTATTTTTTGAAAATTTATTAAAGATTATATAAACCTTTTAAAAAAATGTTTACAGTAATATAAAGTATATTAGTTTAAATTTTTCCTAACAATAATACCCATTAAAATATTTTACTTTTAATTCAAAATACTTTATATTTCTATAAAACATTTATGTCTTTTACTGAAAAAAAAATGTATATGTGCTCCCTAATCATGACTATTTATGTAAATTTTTGGAAAACTATTTAAATTGAAACAATAGTAGTCTTTTATTAAGCTTACCTGTGAATTTATTCACAGAGAAAATTAACCTCTATATTATTATTATTTAATCTGTTTAAACAATATTTTTGTACAAAATTTAGGTTTTAAGCGAAAAGAGTTTCGTGGTCGATTAGCTATTGCAATCACAGCTAATTTTATTAACAAACATACTGAAGCTGAAGCAAGAGTAGAAGAAATATCAGGAGTAGCTTTTATTTTCAATCAAAAATTTTTTAAAGATCTTTATCATGACACTGGTATTGATTTAGAAAATATTGTTTATTATAAAGATGAAACTCATTATTTTGTTATGACTGCCAAAAAACATAGTTTAATTGATAAAGGAGTTATTTTAAATGTAATTATTAAAAATAATATTTTTTATAAAGTAGTAAAGTTAAAAAAAAAATGGTCCTAAATTAAATTGTTTTTTAGGATTATGCTGATGTAGCAAAATTATTAGCATTAGAAAATATAAACAAAGAAGCACTTACTGAATATGCTAAAGAAGCTGCAAATTTTTCTACACATTATTCACTACCTCAATTAGAGTTTGCTCTTAATCACTATGGTCAACCAGATGTAGCAATGTTTGATTTTACATCAATGTATGCTGCTGAAAATTCTAGTCATGTTATGCAAAAAAATGGACATAAACTACTTACCACTTTAGTAGGAGATAGTTTATTAGAGGTATTTATGTAAAATTATAGAATTTCTAGTTTTATAACCAAAAATTTTATTACATTATTATTATAATTTTCTCTTTTTTCTAGCCATTTTGGCCAACTGGCTCAGGTTGTGCTCGCGGTTTTCTCAGTTCAATGGATGCTTGTTGGGCTATTCGTCGTTGGGGAGCTACTGATTCTAATCCATTACATGTTTTAGCTGAACGTGAATCAATATATCATATTCTAGGTCAAACAACACCAGAAAATTTGCATCGAAATATAGCTGGATATACCTTAGATCCACATACACGGTATCCAAATTTAAATACAAATGCAGTTGTTCCAGTACAAGTTGTTAACTTATTTGATTGTGATGATAAAACTGTCATTGAAAAATTTTTAAAAGCCCCAAGACAGTTTTCTAATTCAATTCAAGATGTTCCGAAAAAACGAAGGAGAAAAGGTAAATTAAAACCATTATATATTTTAAAAATAAAATAAATAATGTTCTAAGTTTTTATTTTATTTTTATACTTGAAAACCTCAAAACAGTTTGTTTGGCTGCGCATGATTCATCAAAAAAGGGTGAATAGTTTGTAATACACCAAACATTTATTGTGTGTTCTAACAGTATTGACCTAATTTTTTTCAATATAAAATACATTTGGATTAAAAAATTTTGCTTTTAAATTAACAGATCTACAGCTTCATTTTCATTTTTTTAACTAATTTATATATTTTAGAAAGTCAAGTTCATCAAGATACATTACTTATTTGGATCAAAGCTCAACTGGCGCCTTATGAATCGATACTTATTGAAGATTTTGCAAAGTCTTTTAAAAATGGTCTTGCATTATGTGCAATTATACATAGATATCGTCCAGATTTAGTAGACTTCTTTTCTTTATCTCCAATAGACGCTGCAAAAAATAATCAATTGGCATTTGATATTTTGGAACATGAGTTTGGAATTTCACCTGTATAAAAAATTATTAAATTATCTTTTAGCTTATTAATGTATATATATTTAATACAAAATATTTCCAGATAATGTCTGGTGATGAAATGGAACAATGTGATGTACCAGATGTTTTAGCATTATTGTCTTATTTATCACAAGTGTATGACACATTTAGACGAGAAATTCCTCATATTAAACATCCAAAATTGGTATCTTTCAGAAATATTTAAAAATTTAACCTATAATGTATAATTTTACTAATTTAACTTCATAATATATTTTATGTATTATAGGAAGACAGTGATCATGGTTCAGTATCACCTGCATTAAGTCGATTTAGAGTAGCTACTTCTAAAAATATGTTCCTACCGTATTCAAAATTATCTGTTCAAACAAAATCTATACCAATATCAAGAAAACGATCTGGAATTAGTAATATTTTGGCTATTGATAAAAGTACTATTTCATTACAGCGACGTAACAGAAAAAGACGCACAAATATTAGTAATGGTTCATTAGTAAGTGAAATTTATAAATTAATGAATTAAAAATATTTTCATTAGGTTTTTAGTAAAAAATGCATATATTTGTTTTGGAATTTACATTTATTTGATATTATTAATGGAAAATAAATTTTTGTTTAAATATGTTTTATAAATTAAAAAAAAAAGGTACAAATAAAAAAAAGATTGAATTTAAGAATGCAGCAAGTTTTTACAAAAGAACCAGAATGTGATGAAATATTAAATAATGATAATCATGAAGAATTTAAAGAACGTGCCAGAGAATTAGAAAGAAAATTATTTCCCAGTGTAAGAATAATGTGTTGTGATGTTTGAAATGTGATTTTGTAAAAAAAAATGTTATGTACCCTTTTTTAACATTTTTATTTGTGTTTTTATGTGTTTATAAAGTGAAAATATTCATATTAAGATTTAACACAATTTAATTGAAATACTAAAAGAAATGGTTAAGAAAAATGTCACTAGTTAGATGTATTACAACAAACTAAGAATAGTTTTATTTTTGTGTACTGTATTTTGTTATTTTATGTTAACTTTAATGCACTTTTATAAAAAGTAAAAGTTATTAATTGGTTGATAAATTTTCTATAATGGATGTGGTGCAAATAAAATATAATATTAATTTTAATCAATATTATTAAGTTATTGAATTAATATTCAACTGTTTTCCAGCCCCGAGATTCACGTGTGCATAGAGAAGTATCACCCCGTTATAAAATGGAAGAAGATATTTCAGTCAGAGCAAAAGAAATTGAAGCTAAATTAAAAGGAGGCCCAGCTCTTGATAAAAAACCAAAAGATTTATTAAGAGCTATTGGTGAGTATTAGTGTTATTAGCTTTGATGCGAAGCTGAGAAGGTATTAATTTTACTATGATGTGTTTTTTTTTGTATCTGTTACCACTTTTTCTCAGCTCTCACCAAACCGATTTCTTTACAACGATACGTCAAAAGATCACAAATCGTGTCTAGTCAAAGACATTATCCTCATAAATTGAAAAAATTTCCCTCGTTACCCGTAAATGGGGGAAACCTCCAAAAAAATTACAAATTTAAAAATCACTAATTTTTTCAATTTTTTTTACTTAAAACTGCCATAACTTTTTTAAAAATGAACATATCAATATAATTTTTTTTTTTTATAGATGCTTGATGTCTTTACCTATTATTTGGTATATTTTTTTTATAAATTTAACCTTTTACCTGCCCACAGGGGGGGATTCAAAATGACAACTTTTTCACAAAAAATTAAGTTATGAAAATGTTCCGGAAATACTGACATTTTTATATTTATCTTAAATTAAAGCTTATGTAATATACTTCATTATGGAAAAAAAAAAAATTCGGACTTTATTTTGTCTTCACGGTGAAAATGGCTATTGAATGTTAATTTTATGTGAAAATTCTCGATTATACTTTTTATATTTTTAACTTTATAATGCTATAACTTATTGAAAAGTGTATGGATCAACACAATTTTTTTATAAGAAATAATATTTATATACTTCTTTCATTTGACATACTTTTTTTTTAAATCGGACCATTTCCCTTAATACAGAGGGGGTTCAAAACATAAAAATGCATATAGAAAGTAGAAATTTTTCAACTTAATTTTTGAAAGTGTTCCGGAAATACTGACAATTTTATATATATCTTAAATTAAAGTTTATGTAATATACTTTAATATTAAAAAAAAAAATTTTGGACTTTATTTTGTTTTCATGGTGAAAATGGCTTTAAAATGCTATTTTTGTGTGAAAATTCTCGATTTTATTATTTAAATTTTTAACTTTATAATGCTATAACATATTGAAAAGTGTATGGATCAACACAATTTTTTTATGAGAAATAATATTTTTTAATAATCCTCTCTTTCATTCGACATACTTTATCTTTATCAGGATATTAATAAGGAACTAACTGATTATGAAGCTTTTGGAATAATCCACCAATTTTTTAAAATTAAACACTATCTAAAGATTTACATCGAAGCGTTTTTTTTTTATAGTGATTTTAATCACTGTCAGATATCATTATACTTGATCCAACTATGCCACGTCGCCACTATGCCGCGACCCCCCTGTGCTGGGTTTTTTTATTTTAAATCAAACAAAAATTATTAGTTAACTCATAACTTTGGATAATAAGGTATTGTTATTTTCTTTTTAACTAGATAGAGTTAAATAGAGATAAATTTATTAATTGTACATGTTGAATAAATACGTATATTTATTTTTGATTAATACTTTTTATTTAATATTTGTTAGGAAAAATTGATAAAACTGATTGGAATGTAAAAGAAATTGAACGAAAAATTGAAGAAAATAAAGCTTATGTAAAACACAATAAAAATGGTACTGAAAAAGTACCCAAATGGAGCCGCCCACAATTTGATGATAAAGTATTTATATAAAATTAAAAAAATTATTTAATTCATGTATTCTTTTAATAATTAAAAATAATAATAGCTTAGTGCTATAAAGAAGAAGCTGTATGTGAAAGGATACGAAAATGATGAGAGCAATAAGAAATATGTAGAAATTGACAACAACTTAAATAAATTAAACAGAAAAATAAAAGATGGAAATATTTTAGATCAAGGCCAAAGAGGTGCTAATAAAGTTTCTGCTATGGCTGCTCATCTAGCTACTATAAATAAACAACCAGAAAACATACTTCAAAAATCTGTTAGTAAAATCTATTTTTTGATCATATACTAAACTCAATTAGATTCTATTAGTATTTATGTTCAATTTCAAAATAATCTAAAAAAATATCTTNATATATATATATATATATATATATATTTTATGTTTCATCTTTATGATCAAATTTTAAACTATGTATTTTTATAATCCTTCTTTACAATGATTTTGAAAATTGAGTAAAATTTTTTGATCTATTTTTTATTGTAGGGTACTAAAAATTCTGTTGTAATTTCTCAAAGAGGAAGTGAAACATGCCATTTTTGCAATAATCGTGTTTATTTAATGGAACGTTTAAGTGCTGAAGGCAGATTTTTTCATCGCGGTTGTTTCCGTTGTGAATATTGTTTAATTACTTTGCGGTTAGGGAACTACATGTTTGATAGAGAAGGAAAATATAACAATAGATTTTACTGCTCTCAACATTTTGGATTGCCTGGTACTCAACAAACACGATCTCGACGTAAATATGAACAAAAGACTGAACCAGATATGAGTATTAAACAAGTTATTTTGAATAAAACTCCTGAAAAGGTAAAGCAATAGTAGTTTTTACAATTTTTAAACCATATTTTACTATGATTGTTATTTAGACTAAAGCTTCAATGGAGTCTTTAGACAGAGGGGAAACTCCTGAACGAGTAGAATTTGAGAATTTAGATGTAGAAGAAGATTTAGCTCATAGTGAAATGGATGAAGATGAATGGACAGATCGTAATTTTGGTGCTTCAGCAAATGAAATGCTTTCCTCAGATGAGTTATCTGATTTGAGGTAACTTAATTAATTTTTTTAATACTAATTAGAAAGTAGTTTTTTAATATTTGTGGTGTTATTTTAGTGATAGTGATGAAGTTCATAACCCAAAAATCAACATTCAAAACAAAGAATTAAAAGTTTTATCATCGGTTGCTAGTAATGAACATTTACCTCATAATATAGTAGAAGATGATGGATTAAGTTCACAAAATGAATCTGATGAGTCCCAAGATCGTTGTAGTTATAAAGAATTTGACAGTGATGGTAGATTTCTTAATTTAAAATAATCGTCTAGATCAAATTTTTAATTATTTAACTTAATTATTCAGATGATGAAAGTGACACTGCAACTGAAGGTGAGGAAGATATAAAAGCACGTGAAATGAGAAAAAAAGAGGTTTGTCTACGTATTCCAGAAGTATCAGCTGCTACTACAGATACAGGCTCAGAAACTGAGGTGATATGTCCTATTAATAAAATTTCTTGTGATAAATATTCAATTAAAAAAAATAAAATTAGTATTAAAAATAACTTGGATAACTATACACAAAAAGTAAACTGTAAAAATAATAATTCTTATTCACATCCTTCTTCAGTTGATGTAAATAATATAAAAGATGTCCCAATCATAAAAAATACTCCTGAGGAAGAAGAAAAGATTAAAAATGTTAAATATAAAGTTATTCTACCAACAATCGTGGTAAATGAAGAAATGGTCAAAAATACTAATGAAAACAAAAATAAAAAATCGATTGTTAATAATATTGAAAATTCAATTAAGCCAATTATTAATAGTAATGAATTTTTATCATGTGACTGTGATGATAAATCAGAAGACTATAAAAAGTACCTTTCAAAGAAGAAAAGCAAAAAAAAATTTTTTGATAAACATTCTTCTCATGAATGTGAACAACTAAACAAAAATATTTTAAATCTAAAAATAACTGATGAACCTTATAATAAAGAATTATTTATTGATAATGAAAATAATAACTCAATCTCTCAAATCTCAAGACAATCAATTAACAATACTGGTAATGTAATTTCAAATATTAATAAAAATTTAGGAAATACAAGTGCTCATCAAACAAGTGACGTATTGCCTAATATAAATATTGAAGTATCATTAAATATGAATAAAAATGATACTAGAACAACTAAACAAAGTGTAGTTAGTACAGAACCTTATCCAAAGTATACACCTACAGTGGAAAAGGCAATTAAAAAATATGAAAAAAGTCCATCTAAAAAAGAATGCATAGTTATGTAATTCTGTTATTAAGTACACTTATAAATATTGTTATACGAATATAATATAATAAAATATACTATGCAAGTATAAGTCTACAGGTTATATTCAAAATTCAATGAATTTATTTAACAAGCCTTTCTCTGCAGTATCATTTGGAAAAAAGAATCAGGTAAAACAATAACCAAATAAAAGCATTAGATGTCATGTGTTCATGTGAGTTTTTGTTTGTTTACAATTTCTAACCTAGTATTTGGTATGTTTTTGATTTAATACTATTTGTCATCTTATCATGATTTTTCTTGGGAAATCAAAGTAATTATTTTACATTAATTTTGGCAGGCATTTTATCATTAGAGAAAAATGGTCAGCTACATTAGTTCATTTTATGAAATGCATTTAACATAAAATATTAAAATCACTTTTTATTATCAATTCAAGTATTTATACATTTATAAATTCTAAAAATTCTATTTTTATCAGATTTACTATTTTTTTTATAGTTTAAAATATTACTTAATTAAATACTTATTTTGTTGAATGTAATTAATTGCCTTGAGATTACACTGCTCGATAAAAAAAATTGTCAGTTGCCGGTGTGTGATGGGTCATTTCTTAGTATTTCAGTGTCATTGGTTTTATATATTTTCTATGTTTGTAGCTTTCATATGATTAGCTATTACATTTTTTGATTTTTAACAGTTATTATAGAAGCTGAACTTTATATACTTACACACTTTCAAAAATTAAATATATTTGTTATCTCTAAAACAAGAGCTGATAGAGAAATTCTAAGGACATTATCAACAACCCCAAAATACTTTGAAATGATGCCTCACACTTCTGAAACTGAGATGTATTCTATATTTACTATGTATTTTTCAATAAGATATGTATTTATTAACATAAATTCATAATATAAATATAATTAAAAACTTTGAATATGATAATTTTGTATTTTAGGAGAAAGGCTTGTTGTATATGTATATGGTTTAGAATTAATTATAATTATCATTTCAATGGGCTTTTGTTTTTCAATATTAATAATTTTGTTAAACCATTACTATAATAGCTATTTTTGGGTTTTTAAGAATAAGCTTACTATAAAAGTAGTTTTTAAAAAATCTTAAAAAAAAAAAATTAATTGACTGTTTAATTTAATTTAATATTTTAATATTGAATTATTAATTATGATGAGTTTTATTTTGGCTCTGGTTAATTATTTGAATGCTATTAAGTTGTCATACTTAAAAAAATTGTTTTTTTTTTTAATAATCCTAGCAAATTTTATAAAATTCTTAATTTCTACATGTTATTTGGAATTTTACAGGTAGCTACTGATTATTACTCTACTAGTTCAGATGAATCTGCAACAGAAATTTCAACAGATTCAGAATTTGAACGTGATGATAAGACACCAACAAAACATAATATTCCAAATATTATAGTTAGTGAAAGTATTCAATCAAAAAAAGTAATTGAAGATATTAAAGTTGATCCATTAGTACCTGAAAATCCTAAAATAGCAGAAATAGTAAATCGAGTGGCTCATAATCGGCCAAATTTTGTACCATTTGCAAGGCCAGGTTATGAATTAAACAGAACTCAATCTACTGAAGGTATAGCTACTAAACGATCTTTGGAATTGAAAAAATTATATTTATTAGCTGGTAATGATAACGGCTTAGCTGTTAAAAAATCTGGATCTTCAGCAACTTTAGATACAAAATTTAAAAGTTTTGTTGATCAAATATCTGAATACCAAAAAAAATTGAATCCTGCACCTACTCCTAGTCCCACAATGCAAGCATTTTTACAGAATGCTAGTCCTATCATCAATAATAACGAAAAAAAGTTAAAGTATTTGTTAAATGATGATGATGACTTTCAACATGTTTGCTCAAAGAATTCAGAAGATACTACGAAAAAAAACAATGACAAGCAATTAAATAACAACGAAATAAATAATGTTAAAATCGAAGACATTGAAGTAGAAAATGAATTAGTAAGGCCTCATAGTCCAGTTTATGAAACTTCTATAATTGTTCCAGAATTTTGTCATCAAGTTAATGATGGTAAAAAAATAGAAATAAATTTCATGTCAACAGAAACTTCCAGTTCTTCAGAAAATGAGGATAAAGCTCCAGATATTGATTTTTCTAATGAAAAACCACTTATAGAAAATCATAGTTTACCAAAATTAGAATTTCACAACTCCCGAGGTGAACTCATTGATGAATTAGTTGAACCACCTTCTGCAGAAATTGACTCCAAAATATCTCATATTTATTCAGAAAATGGATTTAACAAAATTATCACAGTGCCCAAGTTGTCAAATGAAGATGATAATGTAAGGAATAGTGAAGTATTAAAGCATGTATCAACTACTGCTGATCTTTGTAAGACCAATGGAAGTGTAGCTGTAGAAACATCTGTACTCAATAGCAATGATATTAATAAAACTTCACGATCTTTATTGTGTAAATCAACAGATAATGTATCTAACATGGACGAAGAAGAACATACAATTGGAGGGCATACTGAAACCGAACTATCCGACTGGGCAAGAGATGATGATGTTGGAGTTTCAGAGGCTTGGGATGAATTTGTGCCAGTACCTATTAAATCGGTCACATATAGGAAACATCAACGGCCAAAATCCAAGAAAAAACTTAGAAATTCACCTAAAAAAAAACCAACTGAAGACACAAATGAGTATGGACATGTATGTGGTAAAATAGACAGTGATAATATAGAGTTTATGGATACTGTAAGTGATGAAAACAGTGATGAGCATGTGGCAGCCCTTAATCAGACACTGTTGCAAAACACCGGATACATAGAATTTGTTTGTAATCATGACATAGAAGATGAAGATGAGCAGAAAACTCCTGTGATTGAAACAATGAACTCCTTTTATAATGATAATGTTTCTGTGGATAAAGATGACAATGATACAACCACAAGTGACATGGTTACTGTAATAATGGACAGTGTTAAAATAAATCAAGATAAAAATGATGATGCTTTAACACCGATAGTTAATGACAATAATAAGACTTATTGTAATTATGTGCAACGACTACAAGAGAAAATTACTCCATTCAACAATATACGAGACTCTATTGATATCAAGAAAACAAAGAAGTCACCTGTTCATTCTATAAATGGTGTAACTATAACAGTAGATCCTTCTACAGTTATAGAATCTGTACAAAATCTTGTTGAATCCAATAAACTTATCGAACAAAATTCTACTACTTATAAATTACAACAGATAATAAAAGAAAGAATGAAAGAAAAAAATCTTGTCCATGACATGGTTATGAGCAAAATTCCTAGTAAATCACCTAACGAAAGAAAACAAAGACGAAATCGAACTTCTCCTTTTTCAACAGAACATTCTGTACATGATTTTGAATTTGTTAAACCACTTTCAGTTTTCCAATGTGCTACAGAAGTTAAAGCTCGCCCTGCTTCACTTTACATACCCACGAAAAGCCCAAAAAGTGAAAGAAAGCTTAATGATAATGTTTCTAAAACAGTCCCTTGTTCAGAAGCTTTTTCATTACCAGACATAAGAAGAGCTTTGTTTGAAGAAAAAGATACTAAAATAAATGTAGCTAATATATTAAAATCGACTGAAGAAATACGAGAAAATGCTCGAGCTAGAGCTAGGTTGAAGAGTGACTCAGAATTGGGGATAAGTCCTGAAGATAAGATAAAACAGCTAAAAGAAAAGTTAGAACGGCGAAGAGCAGTGAAAAGTGAATGTGATGGAATAGCTATACTATCTAAAAGCAAAAGTTGTCAGTCACTAGATGAACTTGATCAAGATCTTCCAATGGTAAGATACTTTTAAATATCTAGTTTTAATAAAATTTGATCTTAAACTATTAAATTCTTTGATAGCTATGTCTAAAAATATCTATTATGAAATAATAATATTAATTATTGTTATAACTTAAAAATGGGTATTATCGCATCAAAATAAATAAATAGGAATATAATAATCATTATCTTTATTAAGTGATTATATTTTATAAATAATTTTAGTGTGAAACACCTAAAAGAAATATTCAAACAAAGATTGATCGACCTGAAAGAAAGCGAAGTATTACTCAAGCTGTTATGGCAGCTATTTTTCAAAGAAAAACTCCATCTCCTAACAAAAACTATTCTCCATCTAGTCAACAAACATCACCTTCTAAATTTAAGTTTCTTATAAGTGGGAAAACAAAAGAAAAATCACAGGCAAGTACTTTTATGATCGTTAAATAAAAAATATTGTTCTCAAAATAAATTTATATTTCTTTATAAAAATATAGAATATATTTTATTGAGCTCCAAGCAAATGTTCATATATATTAAGAATTTAGAAATTTCTAAACAAATATTTATATAAATTACATGTAATTATTTCTTCTTCCAGTCAGCTGATAATATCACTATACTCAACAGAGAACATGTATGTTAACTTTTTTTTTTTTTTTTGAGTTATATTTATCTGTTTGTGTATTAATATTGATTTCTTGCATGGTTGGATTTTATTATTAAACTTATAGTCTTTTTGTTCTATTATTTAACAAAATATTAGCATATTTATGAATTATTATAATTAATATAATAATATAGAATCTTAATGACCCATCCCTTCCAAATTTTTCTTTTTAATTGAGTTCAGTTTATTACCACAACATTTTTTTGCAATAACTTAACTTTTAAAAACATTTTTTTATTATTATTATTATTATTTATGTTACTGTTGATATTATTTGTTTTTTATCTGTTTAACTAATTTGAACAAGTACCTAAGGTTTAATTGCAAGTTAAATTAATGAAAAGTAATTTGAGGATGTTAAGAGTACATGATTTTTGGATATTTTACATATATGAGCGACAATAAAAAGTTCAACATTTAGGTATCTGAAACAAGCACAATAGGCAGGTACTTGCCTACCTAGCACCCACAGACATGTTCTAATCTTTTTAAAATATATTGTATTTAAAATTATGTAATCCTTCATATTACATTAAATAATAAGTTTTATTATTTAATATTATTGTCAAGTTTATCTAATTAAAAAGATATTAAATAACAATGAGGTAAAAATAATTGAGGGAGTGGTTGTAGAACTTAAGCTTAAGTTTCAAATAGTATTTACCCTTATGGTTACTAATCATAATATAGTTTAAATGTATAATTAAAAAATCAAGTTTTTTTTTTTGTATTTGCTTATTGTAGTGCAAATTTCAATATTTAGTAGTTTTTTATTGACTATCAATCTGAAGGCTTATGTATAACTTCATTTATAAATAGTCTTAATTAAACAAAATTATTACCTAATAATGCTTATTTTTAGGAAAAGAAGTTTAATTCTATGACAGTAAATAAACCTGTACAACTAAAGTGTAATAGTGAGTCTGAAATTAGACGTCGCCTAATAGATTCTCTCGCTCCTCCAGTACCTCCATTACCAGCTTGTTACAAAGTTGATAGTCAGAATCTGAAAGGTATGATTTATATTTAATTAAATTAGTATAAGTATAATAATGTAATATTAATATTTTTTACTACTTCAGAAAATATTGATGATAATAAATCCAAAAATCATCAATTTGATGAAAATATAAATGACAGCATGTTTAGCAATGATAATAGATTGACAAAAACAGAAATTAAAATTGCTCGTGCATCTCAGCGTAAAAGGTATTAAATTTTCTTTAATATCAATTAAAATGTAATTCAATATCTAACTGATTTAAAGGTTAAGAATTGCACAAGAAATTCAAAGAAAATTAGAAGAATTAGATGTAAAACTAAAAATATTAGAAGCTGAAGGTGTGGAGGTTGAAAAAAGGTTAAGGGGCGAAGGTAATATAAAATAAATATTTTATTAAATACTTTTTGTTAATTAATCTACTACAACATTATTATAATTAGAAACACCTAAGTACTCAGAAAGTTTGTATTCTTACTTTTTAATAAAAAATGTATGAGGAGTAAAATTTGATTAGGAAAATTTTATGATAAGCTATGTTCTTATAAATTGTAGTTAAGTCTTTGATTGAGCACTTATTACTTTAAAGATAAATTCTAAAATGAGTGTATTCACAAATCTTAAAACATGAGTATAACTGAAAATATTCCTAATAGTATTTTATTATTATTATTCTATGAAAGCTTTAACCTATTCAACAAATGCTTTTTTATATTATCAAAAAATATAATCATACTGTTTTTATAGCTAAACTAATACTCTAATATATTAGATTTTAAAATATAAAATAATACACTATACATGCAATAGATACTTGTAATAACTATTGAGTACACCTGGGTAACAAGAACTCAAAAGTTCATCTACTTATTAAGGTCAATTTTATTTCATAACATATTTTTGCTTATTTTAGGAGATGAAGCAACTGAGGATGAGCCATCTTTATTACACACATATTGTGAACTTATGAGCGAAGTTAATCGATTAAGAAGAGAGGAACGTGAATTAGGATTACAAGCTCAAGAATTAGAAATAGAAGATAACTTAGCACGTCAAGATACCTTAAATTCCAATGGTATGTTACATTAATATTTTAATTAGAAAAATGTATAAGACAATAATTTTTACTATTCAATTCATAAGTTGTGAAGAAAAGTCAAAAAAGAAAAATATAATTGTTTCAGTGTTTAATATTTTGCTATCTTATTACACAACTTATTCAATATTTTTAATACCTTCAAATGTTTATTTGTTTATTCAAAAATATATTTTTTTAAATTAAATAGAAGTATAAATATTTCAATGTTTAAACATAGTTGTATTTATTTAATTTTATAATCAAATAAGAGCGTTCTATTTGGAAATTAGGAAAATACATTTAATTTCCTTATTTTTTCATTTTACTAATATTATCTTCAATTTTAACTAAAATTGATGCAACAACTGTAAGAACTTATTAAAAATAAATAAAACACAAATAATTTCATTGCAGAATAAAATGACTCAATATCAGATGCCTTTTTCCCTTTTAGTTTTTGACAATCAACTGACCTCACACTTATAAATAGGTTTTCCGCTCATATTTTGCTGTAAAAATATCCATGACCCAAATAAATAATTTTTTTAATATTTAACATTTTGTTTTTATTAAAATGTTTGTATTCTAAAAATAACTTGATGTTTATTAAATTATTTCTTTTCTTTTAATTTTCATTTTTGAGTTCTCAAATAACTAACTGATTTATTTTACATGTTATAAAATTTCAGAATTTGATTTAAGTTACAATTATTTGATCCAGTCTTCACACTAAACATGTTCTTAATTCTAAATACTATAATACAATATTTCTACTTTATGTGTTCTTAATTATAATATATTTAACTTTTCCAAATTTATATGGTATATAATATAAATTAATTTAATTCTTCGGTATATAATAGTTATAGTAGTAAAAATATATATTTTATTAATCAAAAATAATATAGATCGTTTAGTAATAACATAAAAGAGACACCATTTAACACCTTAATTATAGAATATATTAATTTGGTTTTAACCACTTATATAAAAGATTTGAAACCATTTATTATGTTATTATTTTTAACCTAATAACTCTAGTATTATTTTGGTATATTTTTTTATAAATGAAAATAAATAAAACAAGTGTTACATTACTAATTATTTATTTATTTTAATGGGTTCATTTAATAAAAGATGGTGTGTTAAAGTTAAAAATATTGAGTATCAAATTATTACTCATTTTAATACCAAACAAATTAATGAAGTTATGAGAATAATCCTTTTAGAAATTAACTAATTAATTAAAACATAAAAATTATAATTTAATGATGTTAATTTAAAAGAAAAAATCATAAAAATACTAAATATTAAACTGATTCACAAAACTTTAATTATCTAAATAATTATTTAAATGTGTTTTTTTAAATTTCTATTATTTTTATGTTTAACTAGGTGCATGATAGGGTTCTATAGTAGGTATTATATTTTAAATTTTTAATTATTCCTCAAATACTCCATTATTACCTACAAAGTGAATCAATTTACTTTGATCCATCATTACACTCAACAAAATTATATCGTAAGACTTATTATTTTTTTAAATTTATATAATTTAAAATTTTCCTTTAAAAATTCTTGTATATATTTCCGGATTGTTAAAAAGCATCTTTAAAACATAAATAAACTTAAATATACATAAATAAAGTTTAAAATGTCCCTTAAGATCAATATAAATGTTGACATTTTTATTTTAAACATGTTTAAAACACTTTTATTAAAGCAGTGTTTTAATTATAACAGCCTTTATTTTAAAATTTTATTTATAATATTAATTTACATTTTTTTTTTTCATTTTCAAAGATAGTAAAAATATAATTATTCTTGAAACAGAGTAGTATTTGATGAACATTAATATTAAAAGTTTTTAATTTATATTAATGATAAATATTTGAGACTTTGTAAATAAAATTCATCCTATATATATGTTTTGGTTGAGAGAATAAAATTAATTGATATTGTTTATGATTTGTGACTAAAATATTTGATTATTTTTATTATTAATTGTAACAAAAAGTATGAAATTTAATTTGGTGTTGCATAATTTATCATTAATTTTTAATAGTCACATATATATATATATATATATATACATAAATACTAAAAGCTTGAGTATGTCATTTTTTTATTTATATTTTTTCTGTTTATAGATAACAACTGGAGTATTATTTCACCAACACATTAATAAAACAGTATCACAAAATAATAACAAAAGCTTATTTTTGTTTATATTATGAATCATATAGTTGTTGAAAGAATGACAGACCCCATTAACAAGAATTTATAGCTCACTTATTATTTAAGAATATTCGTATAACAAATTATATTGTATTTATTTTTTTATAATTGTTTTTCTTCTTTATAGACTATAATATATTATTTTAAGTAAGCTAATGTGTGATAGTTTCATTAACAAACAAGTAAATTATTTAATTCTGTTAATAGTATTTTAATAATAAGATCTTAAGCCAAAGCTAACATTTAATTTAATTGTATAACAATAGTGTAACAATTATATTTTTTTAATTTTTTTGTATAATCTGTGATATGTTTAGAGTTTTATAATCGATGGGCCTTATATTTTAAGACTAAACATTGTTCATCATTGCTGCACGCTACTTTTTAAAATTTCTTTATAGTATTATTCAAAGTATTTTTCGATTTTTTTATTTTACATTATAAAATAATAAAGCATATTTTTATTATTATGGTTTTATATAAATAAATAATGATATATAAATATATATATATATACTATTGAAAAATAAGCAATAATAATATTTTTAAAAATATAAAATAATAATAGTATTAAAGTCTAATAAAGCTGTTAAAGAGTATTAGAACAGTCTTAATAAAAATCTTTTAAAATAATGTGATTTAAATTTTTTAATCATCTCCTTTCAGATATGATTCTAGTGGATTAGGACCTCTTCGTTTTGCTAATACCGATGTACTGCTATCTGCTTACAAATAATAAAAAGTTTTATAATTATGTATAAATTTTATAAAATAAAATTTTATTACTACCAGACTGTATTTGAGTTTGAACATGGTTTACATTTAAGCAATTCAACCATTCTGTTAAACCAATGTTATTGTCGTAATCAACATCACAATGTCGAGGAAGTTTCTTTCCACATTGTTTTAACTTGCTGTCAGAGGACATTTCTTCTCTGAAACTTTTCCATTCTTTACGCTCTAAAACCTATTTATTCATTAAATTTTAATGTTAACTAATGGTAATAAGCTAAGTTTTTATTACTTTATTGTGATTTGTATCTAATGAATGGAAAATATCTGTTATTATAGCTTCATAGTCCGAGTGTGATGAATTGTTTTGACTAAAATTTTACATTAGTAATAAATTAGTATCTTGTTAATATCTTATATCTGACTGTAGTTAGTATACTTAGAATTTTAGTGATTAGGATTTATAACATTTCTTTAAAATAGAATTAAAATTTTTTATTTTAATCACTTAATATTAAATTTTTATTAAAAATTCAAAATTTATCTATTATTAAATCATCTAAAACTAGCATTAATAAAATAATTATGACTTAAAAATATTTTTATTAATCATCTCTCAGATAATTAAATAACTAACTTGTGTTTCTGTTTTAAATAATTCATGAGATCTTTTAAGAAAATAGTTTTTTTATGGTCTGGACATCCTTTCATTGGTCTAGAAATTTCTGGTACAGTATCACACTTTGGGTTTGAGTCTTTTACTGAAGTTCCTGGTATAGGTTTCCCATTATCTTCTTGGGCACACCAACAATAACCTACACAAAAAGTATCGTAAAATCTAAATAAAAATTGTTTTTTAATATAAAAAATTAACTTTAATAACTTGCCAACAGATTTATAACATTGAACACGTTTGTATCGTCCTTCTGATGTACATTCTGGAATATATTTGTGGGATGATGCTGAGGGGTCATCTAAAGCTTCTTGTCTGTCTTTTAAACAGTCATTAACTAAAGAAAGAAGGATAGTATAGGTATTTTATATATATATATATATTATTTTATTTAATCAAAACTAAAATAAAGTCTTAAAAGTGTGCTCAAAAAGTATTTAAGCATGTTTTTACAATACAAATTAAATACTATAAAACATTCATTGTGCATCATATAACTGAACAAAATACATTATAACTTCTTTATACTTATTACTTCTATTTATTTAACTATTTGCTTTTTAATAGGGACGGTGTGCCCGAGTGTAATGCAGCAGTGCCTGATATTCACTGTCTAGGGTATAAGACTTGGTCATGGGAGGTTCCATTTTCTGAACTAATTATCATTTTAGTAATTAGAGTTCCCATCCCTTTCTCTGGTAATGGTCTAACCACTAATCCCGGAGTATACAAGGTTAAAAAACTTCCTATTAGAAGAGCACACTCAATTGCCCTTAATGGGTAATAAAAAGCATTTCAAAAACATTTGATTTTTATGGTATTAATTACTTTAGTTCTATTTATAAATATGAATAGGAATCATAGAATGTATTTTTTTTAGAAAAATAAGAAAACAATTTTAAACGCTTATATGTTTAAACTTTTTGTTTAATAAGAAATAAATTTTCAAGTTACAGTTATTCATAAACATTTATCTATAGATATATGAAGAAATATTATGGTAAATATTGGATCAAAATTGCTTTAGTGTATTGTTTAATTATATTCTAATACTTAATAAATAAGTACCTTCAGATTCTTCTTCTTGGTCTCCTTCAGCCATTAAACCAGGTAAGCTACCACTTAGAGTAGCTACACTTTCTTGTAATACTAAAATTAATAAAGCATTAGTTAATAAAATTAATTTTATAACACAGTCTATTTACTATCTTCAGGATCTGCTTCTTCTAGTCCAATTCCGCCTTTATCTTCATAATCGTCAATTGGCGCAGAAGTTGTAGTAGTTGTTGTAGTTGTAGTAGAAGTCGTAGTCGTTAACTTTTTACCCAGCGCTTCCACTATTTCATAAAAATATAAATAAGGATTTAATTAAAATTTTTTAATTTGTTAAGAAAAATTATCTTACGATCAACAGTTAAACAATTAGTCCATTCAAATTTTGACAAAATATTGTTATGGTCTATGTCGCACATGCGCACGAATGACCGAGAACATCTTTTAGGTCTAACTACCTTACGAACCAGTCGCTTAAGTTCTCTATATTCAACTTTAGTCAAGTTATTGTTCCTGTCATTATCTAATGTATTGAATTTCCATTCTAAGGCCCGTTTTTCTAAAACGCTCGAATCTAACAATGAACGATCGCCACCTAAAACGTAAAATGTATTAACTGAGAAATTGTGGCTATTTGAATGTTGTAGGTAATAATTTTTAGGTGTACATTTCATACGGGATAGCAATGAGCTAAGAAAAAAATGATCTTATCATCATATAAAAAAATTAATTGATAAAAACAAGAACCCTAAATGTTCTTAAGTAATACTTTTGTTTGAATTTTTTACTTACTGGTGGTAGCTATAGCTGTGTATTGTTCGCGGTTGTACTCTGTTTTAAATATGCGCACTAAATTATTTACGAAAGCCGCTTTATCACTTTTGCTGCATTCTGTAAAATCATTAAAACTGTAATGAGCAAGTTGTCTAAACAAAACATACAAATTGAAGTTTGAAATATCATAAGTTATACATTAAAATGAAGGCAGTTCTCAGTTAAATGATCAATATTTAAAAATTTGTCCAGTCTAACATGCCATCTTAAAATTGAGTCATTATTAAGCGTCAAATTTAACATCAAAATGAATTTTTATACCTTTGGTAGGGTTGGTTCCTTTTTTTGACGATCCTCTTCGCCATTTACCTAATTGATTTAAAAATTAAATGTCATGTTTTCCGATTGGACACACATAGTTTTTATTTTAAAACGTACCTTTGCCACCATCGCATTTCGGTTTTTGTCCCCGTACAATAGTGTTGGGCACGACTTTTCCGGCTGGCGTCACGCACCAACAGTACCCTTCTTTTTTATGACACTGGATTCGGAAATAAGTACCGTCTGCCTTACATCTGGGCACATACGAGTCCGGCGTTCTGTTCGGATCTACCGTTTTTATGGTCTGGTCCACCCAACAAGGCTGCTTTTCTACAACATAATATGATCTGTGAATAAAATTTTTTTTAACACAATCGACCAAAATTAACTTATAAAAGTAAATAATCGTACAAAATTATACTGTACAGTAAAACGGAAGTGGAAATTAAAGCAATTCCCGTGTTTCATTATAGACTAGTAGTTCGCCGGAATTGATTATTAACTCGATATAGGAACTGTATTGTCACGATTCAGTTATTTTTATTTGTTTGTTTTTTAAACAAAAAAAATTTGGTTGCCGAGCAAAACGTTATAACTGAACATTTAGCATCCCGAGTATGGTCATTGGGTATAAATTCAATGTGGAGGCCACCCGTTGTATGTTATTCGTAGGTACGCACCAGGTACACAGGTGTCCAGCGTCCAGGTGGACGAATGTTTTCATTGCATACGTACAACAGAGAATTATTCTCTCTGGAGAATACAAGAACGAAGAGATTGCGATTGTTTGAGAGAAGAGAAATCGCACCTGCATCACCCGCGTTCAAATTTGTATGCGCGAAAAGAAATTGTGATTAGCACTTGTTACTAGTGAATACTAAACTTGTATTAACAAGAATTAACAGATTGTTAACAATCTTAATTGTTTCTACTGACTGAGCGAGTTAAAAATCATTATTAGAAACTTAATAATTATTCGACGAACAATTGTGTTTAAAAGTCGAGAGCTGTACAGCATTTCGAAATTCGAATACAGTGAACAACTTAACGTTGGCCTTTTAAGATCCCTCGCATTTCTGCCAGTGCAATCCAACGTAGCATTGTGGTAAAACATTACGACTTACCTTTGCACCGCCCCCTGTGCTTAACACGCAACAGAGAGTCGTTAAAGCACCGGACTCGAAGTAAGGCACACCTATTCGGGTAGCTCACGTTGTCGGTACCGCACACCGGTCTCTTGGTCGCCGCTTTTCTCCTTTCGCACCGTTCCACGCGACCTTTACAGTCGAACTCCTGCGGACACAAACCGTTCAATAATTAATAACTATTATCAGGCGGAATAAACATTATTTACTCTACTCTGTGGGTTAAGTGACTTGGGTTATTTATGTATTCCGGTTGGACAACGTGCACAACACTCAACAGTGTTCGATGAAAAGTAAACAACAATTGAGTGTCTACACGATTCTCAGAACCAGTCGACTACCATTAGCAGCGTGTTTATACTTCGCGTAACTGAGTTCGTCTAATATTAAATAATTACCTAATGTAATAGGCAATACAATTATTATTTATTTATGTAAATAATTCGTTACACATCCGTACGATAAAAACGAAGAGTAATTAAAATATCAAAAAAGTTAACCGAAGTGCGATTTTCGATGTACCGCTGATTTTTGACACAAACCTGCTGGACAGTAATTAATTTTAATGTTGTTCAAAGCGATGAAAAAAATATGTGGTGATAAAATTATTTCAAGAGTTTAAACCAGTAGAGTTGTAAAAATAAAAAAAATCCAATTGAAATTGAAATTTTGTATAGTCATAACGAGACCTAATGAAAACTAGTCGAGACTATATAGTGACTTAATCATAAACGCTTTTGACACAAGTATGTCAATAGTTCTATTAACATTTGGCTTTGTGAGCATTGAAGAACAGTTTTAGGATATTTAATATTTATTTCGTATCAACTTCGTCTAAGATAATGTCGTCGGACAATATTTGTTTTTTTTTTTTTTCATGTTAAATTTTATTAGTTTTCTTATCGATTAGGTATTCTATAAGAATAATAGGATTAAGACCTATACGGAGCGGTACCCTTATATGCCTCCTCCCCTATGGAAAATATCGCTACCATAAAGGGATGAACAAAAATAAAAAATCAGAAAAACTGTACATCACAAATTATGACGGCCTTTTAAAATTTAAGCCCATAGATATCTGGACGTGCGATCCCATTAATGCGGCCATTTTTTTTTCAAACTAAATCTTATTAAAAGATTGAAAAATTCAAAAAACTGCAGAAATTTCATAGTGATCAACTGATAACTTGACATAAAATCGTAATAAATTGTTGAAAGTAGTAGATAGTTAAAGACTTCATATTACAAATGAAATAGTGTGCTTGCTAAATTCTTTTATTTATGTGTCAACAGACGTATTACACATGTTATAGTAGACATACTCAAGAGGGCTGGTGGATAGGTCTAAATGAACTGTGAAAGATAAACCAGTTCCAAATATTTTTGCAGAGCAACGTTTTACATAGAGGTGCTTTATCAGTATAAAAAAGTGATTTTACGACAACCGGTCGTCGTCTAATAACATTAATTGGATAACAGCCACGGTCAGAAAGAGCTGCACGTCTGCGACATAAGTCCTATTACAGCTCTGTAATTTATATACACTTATTATATCTATATAAATAAATATGCATGTTATGCGAACACGTCGTACCTGTCATGCGTCTTATGCAGTGGCAAATGCGATTTCACCTTATAGCCGTACGCTCATGTACTGGTTTACATGGTAACAAGTAGCATATAAAAAACAAATCAACGTTCTTGACAGTTTTAAGTTAATGTGTAAGTATAAGTGTATACCGTATGATGATACTACATACATAGAAAATATTATCTCGTGTCTTCAGTTTTTAAGCGTATTTAAAAATCGTATGCGGTTTGCAATAATATTACGATTACCAGAGTGACGTTAAATTTAGAACAGATAAATTACTAAAAAAACAGTGAAGTCAACAGGGTTCTGAGAATATGGACGAATTAAAAATATACTTAAAAAAACGACCAATAAATATTTCAAGTGAATTATACCGAAAATGTAAATTTTACAATTAAATAAGCTTGTTAAAAAGTATTTTTTTTTGAAAGCAACTTGCTTTTATTTATTTTTTTCATTTTGAACACAAATAATTAAATCGGCGGCTTATGAGAACTTTCCTAACAAAATATCATATGACACATTCATAATCAGTAATCTTTGTTAAGTAGAGAGAAGTCTGAAGATTAGCTGCCGTGAAAGATCATTTAAGTCCAATTCGAATACATAAATGTTGTATGATATGATGTTTGAAAATCAATTGTTAGTTTTTTTTTTGACGATCTTGCGGAAATTTTATTTTGATTTGAAAAATGACCAATAAACTTAAAATATAAAGAGTAAAACTGTTATGGAATATTTGATTATGTAAGGACGTTTGTGCCATTGTTGTCGGACAAAATATTTTCCATACAAAGATGACCATTGTCAATATAGTTACCCCCTGATCTAAAAAATGTCTATGGGGATAAAAAAAAAGTTCTAAATTATCTTTTTTTTTTTAAACTGTTTTTGTATTAAATAGGCCAAATAATAGGGAATAATTGATTGTCTTGGTAAAAGTATAGCACTTTAAATAAGATATAGCAATCTATCCTCTCAACAACCCTAAAAATGGCCCATGACAACCGTAAAAACATTATGAACTTCAATTTTAGATGACTATTGAACCTGAAAAGAATTTGAGAAATTTAATGTTCCTTTATGATATCTTTCATAGATGTTAACTAGAGAACGAACAAAACAAACTACAGTAAACTTTTGATTTTTATTCAAAGCTCTTTAAGAATTACTCTTGCAAAAAATAATTCCAACTAATAAGAACAACTGAACATTAAGAGGGTTTGATCATTAATGATCAAATCTTACAATGTAAATTTGTATTATCTTACTGAATATTGATCATTTATTTGAAAACAATCTAATATTAATTATCTAGGATTTTATCTGGAAGAAAACAATAAATAACTTCGGTATGGTTTCAATAGTCGATCCATAAACACGGTTGGGCTGTTTTAAGTGTTTATTAAACAGCTCTCGAATCCTTCGCACTCAAAACGTTAGTTGAAAAATAAAACACACGAATCGTCTCGCGGGAATACAAATGATTCTACAATATCGACGGAACAGGTTTTTTAGACCAATTAAGGAGAAGTAACATCGAAATGATTAGGATTTCGACATCGGAATGGACAAACGTTTGAAAAAACGAATCGGAGAAATACCGAAATAAGAGAAGAATATGTTTAGGAAAATAATCGCGGGAGTATTGGGAGGAGTTGGAGTTCGACACAAGAGAAAATAATGGCTTTCAATAAACAACTCGACAGACCAGGTGCATCGATTGCATTGTGAAGTCAACCCTAGACTTGCCGGCACCGAAGTATATTTTTTTGTTGTATTCTTGTAGAAGTGGACATGATTTTTTTTTTTTTACCTCTAGGGTTTTTATACGTACACATGTAACATTTATACAAAGGTGTTTGAGTCGTGCCCAATATTAGCAGCCAAGTGCGTGTGTAATGTTCTCGACCTCATAAAAACTATTTCAAAACAAGCCAGACAATACGTCGCCAGTGAAATTGGTGTCCCGAAGATACTTTTTCATAAAATTCAATTCAACACAATTCTATTCGAGTCGAGATAGAAACTATTCGAAATTCGATCAAAATAATTAACCCACTTTGTTGGAACCGTCTAAAATTTCATTCGTTGAGAAAAACAATAAAATTTATTTTATTCAAAGTACAAAACAAAAAACAGTGTCACGTCCCACTAAACTGTAACCTTAGGGGACGTAAAGGAATCAGTTGTTTTTATTTTCTCTGCATGAATATATCCTTGTGTTAATATAATTGTGTGCTTTTTTACCTTATGCGGAAGAGCAGACGAAAAGCCAGCTGGTATGTGTAATAACAGCATCCACGGGATAAGACCAGCGACTAAATGAAAGTTCATGACGGCAACCGACGTGTCATTCTTTTTGCGCAGAGGAGTCTGTAAACTTTACTTAGGAATAGAACTATGCACCGTGTACAGAATTACATGATTTCGAATCTAAAATCAAATATAAACTTTTTTAATATTTAGAGTTATTTGCTATTACTAATTTTATTTCCAAATGTCGAAAACGATCAAATAAAAATACTGGCATCACTTATCTTAGTAGTGGTAACGTAGAATTGTCTATAAAATATTTCAAAACTTAAATGTTTAAACGAATTTTCCAGGTATACAAAAATTCAATAAATCTTTTATTAATTCCGATATTCAAATCGTATAAACACGTATTCCTCTCGATTATTCTCTTGTGCTGTATTTTTTTTTTTGTTTACTTTCAAAGTTTAATTTTACTCAATTAGTATTAGTTTTTTGTTTTTTTTGGAAAAAAACGGTGTTTACAAATCTCAATCGACATTATTATTAAACTTCATAGTATAGAAAAATAATACACATAAAATATACACAATTAGATATACAATTAAAAAAATAAAATATTAATTAAAGTTAAATTAAAAACTTAAGCTTTTAATTAATCAAAATTAGTCAATTAGATATCAATGCGTTATGTTATAACAATGTGCACATCAATAAACAAGACAGTCATTATAATTTGACTTTACATAAAACCTTCAACAGTAACTATGATAATAATTTACTTCCCTTTGACTAATTATTCGAATACTCTGTTGTAAACATTTTCTCCTACTCGGTAAAATATCTACAATGATGTGTTAACCAGTACGATGAATTTAAACAGCTATTAATTAGCGAGATTTAACACCAAACTAAAAAGTAAATTAAAATGAGAGCGGCTTTGTATTTACTTTATTTTCGCCGTAAAAAGCTTACATTTTTGACACGCTGTTGAACTTGTCAGCGAATGGTGACGAGTCGCCCGGCAAAGTCGATAAACACATTCACTACGACAAAAGTTAACTGTGTTGAAAACGTACGAAAAACGGAACTCGAATGAACACCGTCTCGGTCCGATATGAGAACAACGAGCGACCCGAAGCAGAACCGACCGACCTGCGAGCACAACCGTATGCCACTGTTGCTTTGGAACGGGTCCGGCGACGGTGACGGACCCGAATGTTATACTAACATTACTCATATGAAAAAGGTGCACTGCGGTGGTGAGGCGTCCCATAAGCGTCTTGATGTACGGCCGCCAAACGTTAGGTATCGAGTACGACGAATTTATGTGCATCACCTCCCCCCTCCCCGTCCACCGGTAAAATTACAATGTGTCTGTGCGTACGAGTGATTTTCGCGGTTAATTCTCCCGGACACCGAACGCAGTTCTCTATATTATTATTATTACTTTTGTTATATTATTATTACTTGTTTTGACGTACGTACCCCGCCCGCTTCTTTAGATCTTTAGTTGTGCTCAACAGTTTTGACCCTTTTCATCGAACCGTACTCGTTCAGGTAATACATGAATAATAATGCACAGCATATTAAATGTATAATAAAACTTTAAGTGTAGATTTAAAAACACATACGGTTGTATTTTGTAGACACGATGCGTTCGGAACACGGTTACCAAAATTTCATGATTTCCGACCGCGTTTCAATTTTTTGATAAAAGCTTCTTTATTTTCAGTAGACGCAGCTCAGTTAGAACAAATTTAATATTGTGACGTTACTCGATTTGACGTTGGTCGGATAATAGGTGAAAAATTCTGTTGTTTTATTCATACGGCATGTTATTATTACAAATTAATTAACTATTTTCAGTCGTTGATAAACAACCACTGGCATTTTTTACTAAACTGTTACGCGCAAAAATTACGATATTCATTTACATAATTTATTACTGTTTTACATTTAAGCTTATTTATTTGTACGAGCAGTTGTAACTATCCGGTTTTATCCAAGAGCAACGAAAGCGGTTCTACCCAAGAGAAAGACGCAATTTAACTGTACGGATAATTTAAACTGTTTATCTTAATGTATCTCTGGTATAAAATGTAATATGTATTTTACTTAGGATTTATTCGGTTCTAATATTATTTTTTTGCTGTGGCGCCAAACCAAACGTTAACATGACATTTGTCACAGTCTGATAATGGGACGACCAACTCGGGTAGTCGGTGCACTGTATACGCGTAGGCAAATATGCAGAAGAAGTCATCATTTGATTGCTGCCGTCAGTTGTCTAGTCGTCTAGACAAACCTAAAATTGACAATGAGAGTAAAACGTTTTGCCAAAACCCATCCCGAAGACCTGGCAAGAAAATTCTAAATGTGTATTTAATACTAATGTTGAACTATGATAGGAGTACTGCTCGTGAGAATACATATTACATATAGGTCACATATATCATGAAAAATATTTTCTAAGCGGTTTAACAAATTCAATGTTATTATGAACTATCAAACAAGATTCAATTGACCTCAAGATTCAATACATACCTATATCTTCATAACTATTTATAACTATCTATATGTTTGAAAATAGTGCAGATCGGCGGCAGTTATTAATTAGTTCTGTAAAACGCGTTGATAGTATAAACTTATACATGTCTTCAAAATTATATCTACAATTTAATTTTAACTTCTCTTAAGTAGTATAGACCAATACTATTACAATTGGTTATTGTGCCATTTTTAAAAATGTTTTTTATTTTTGAAAACTTGAAATCAATAACGTAGACAGTGTCAAACAATTATAGAATACTTTAACTAATACAACATTTTTATTAATTATTAACCAAGTATTTAATACTTGATTATTGACAATTTTTAATTCATTTGTTTTTAACGTATTATTGGTGGTTTCCCACTGTATTCTAAATTACTTTAATTGTTCAAGTTATAAATATATATATATAAATATGTTATAGAGCCATAACTCAATTTATTCAGAGAAAATGTTATTCACTAAGTTGGGTGTTCATTGCTTGTCATGCATGTATGAAGAGTATATATAAAAAAAAACTTTTTAAATGATTACAGTTGATATCATAATATGAAGCTAACTCACTGTCAGCTATGATGAAGCAGATCCTTAAGAAGTGTCAGATAGGTGTTGATATCGTGAGATCAAAACGTACAACGTACCAAAACGTTAGGGTTTGTTTTTAACAGGAGTTGGATTAAAAATAATTTTTGTTACACGTTTAAATATATTATAACTTTATCTTATAATTAAATTCAACGTTATTCAACATTTATGGAAACTGATAGAAATTTTATATAATTTTTTTGTTTTAAGTTTTTATATTTCTATATATGACTTTAAACATAATTCAATATCATAAGCAGTTTTTAAGATGAGCAAATGACTACTTTTTTCTTACTTACAATTTTTTTAATATAATGTTTGAAAATAAAATTGATTTTCGTTTTAATAAGAATTATTTTACGTTAGACGTTATATTATGTTTAACGATAATTTACGTTTATTGATACCAAGTATTTATTGTTTTGTTTTTAATTACATTTTGACAAGAAAGTTATAATTATAAATTATAACTAGAGGTCGAAATTTTACCCTTTTGCATATATTTTTGAGGTATTCGCAGAAAACCAGTGTTTAAAATAACAACAAATTGTGTAACGTTTAATTAAGCAGCAAATTATTTTTTTGTATAATTTAGAATACTTCATGATAATCAATATTTTGCTTATAAAGTAATATAAGAGAATATATTGATTAATTTTTTAGAATTTCAATGTTTTTTGTTGTGTAATAAGTTATTATACAACAAGAATTTGTTTAAGAAAAGTTAAGTCATTTATATAAAATAATTCAATTTTAACAATTTTATTTTATTTTATTCAAATTTACAAAGTAATAAAAATTTAGTAAAGTACTCATATTCTCAGAAACTTTTGAAAATTTTCCTTTTTTATAAAGAGAAAAAATATTAAGCTAAAAAATTATTTTACACGTAATTAAATAATTACTAACAAAATTGTTGGTAATTTTTTTTATATCAAGTAAAAAATTGGAGTTACTTACGTGTTATTGTAGACATTTTTAAACCTAATACTTTTTTCTTTAAAAAAAATTGAAATTTTCAATAGTTTCTAAGGAAATGAATATCTTGATAAATATACACATTTATGTAGATCATTCTATATAGAACGATTTTTTTAATTTTGAAAACAAAAGCAAAAATTAATTTAGTATCTTATTAATATTCTTTATGCTTATAAAAGTAGTATAATTTTAATTTAAAAGAATATGGTTTAATGAAACAATATCTTTATATTTCCTTATTTTTTTTAAGAATATAAAAGTATTTTTAATAGAATATTAGTATTATACTTTGGTTTTTTTAAAAAAATTATTCCGATCCTTAGTGATTCATCAAGTACTCTCAATGTCCACCAACGTCTCTAATATTTAACCCAGAGAATCTCGAATAAATTATGTTCATTTTATTTATAAATTGTTGCTGAGAAAACTTGATTCATTTAATTTTAGACTTATAAAAACTAAGAGACCATCGAATTATTAATCCAAAATTAGATCTAAATCTCTTTAAATATAATCCAACCTTCTTCCATTCTTTTGATTTTTAGGAGAAAATGTAAATGGGTCACATGTATTCATTTTAACTGTTGTGTTGTTTGGATTTGAGAGTTAGGTAAAAATAAATTTTTTAATCATATTCATAAAAAAAATTTATCATAAATTTATTGCAATCAATATAAAATGTATATAATAGCCGTGTATATACACGGTTATTAAACATTTATTAGATTAGACTTAGTTTGTAATTATACCAAGTAAAAAACTTGTCATTCTAAATCATTTTTTGGTAGAATAGAATGGTTTCATCATCTAGATGAAGATGTATGGACTTGAATCAATCATCAGGCAATTCATGTATTATGTCATTTCTGCGTTAAAGTAATTGCTCATGAATCATAATAATGGTCAATATCTTCGTAAACAAGATTCCAAAGGACCTTTTTAAGAGTTTAAATTACCCACAACGCGTATGGTTGTTACGTCTGAAGTAACGTCCGTTTGGAAATACACACTGTGTACATCAATGTCAAACAATTTGCTTCAATTTTTCTAGTTATCATCAATATATTACATGTATGTAAAACATAAAAAAAAGATAATAATAAAACAACATTTCTCACGTTTCTTCCTTCCAGGGAAGTATAGTCTTTTGTGTGATGCACGTTTATTATATATATATACACAGTTTTTTTTTTTAGTTAGACAGTTTTTTTTCTAGGCTCCAAGGTTTCTAGCGTGTGCGGCGGCGAAGCGGTTGATCAGATCATTCTTCTTTGTTCGAAACCCATATGCGCGTTTGTAAACGATCGGGACAGGTGACCAACAGAAAGAGAGAGAGAGATAGATAAAAAAAGAGACGAACACTAGGNGCGGCGAAGCGGTTGATCAGATCATTCTTCTTTGTTCGAAACCCATATGCGCGTTTGTAAACGATCGGGACAGGTGACCAACAAAAAGAGAGAGAGATAGATAAAAAAAGAGACGAACACTAGGGATGGGGAAGGAGAGACAAGGGAACGACCCGCGGTGTATCCTCGGCTCCGGTGTGTCTGGGTCCGACGGTACGTTTGTCCGCCATGCCTAACTAACCTCATTCTCCTCGGACTTCACAACCGATAACCATCCCAGTGACAGGTGTCATATGAATATGCCTATTGAAGTGTGTGGATATAATAATATACACACACGCCGATACATCGTGATCGCATTGACGATGTACGGGTTTAGTCTCCACTCTCTGACAACTCCGGACCACAGATTTGTAAGGCGATGCGCAGAACTGGTTTCTTTTCTTCGTACAAATGCAATCTGGTAAAACCGTGTATATTGATTTTATCACTTTTTATCTATAAGTGTCTAAAATGGCAGTTTAAAAGCCACAAAATTTGCATTTATCTGCTAAAATTCGACTAAATTAATACAAAAGTAATGTAATTATTTCTTCTGGTTATAATCGGAATAATAGCCGTAACAACATAATTCTAAAAATTATGACCATACAGTTGTCAAAGGTTGAAAACAATAATTATTCTGGTTATTTAAAAATAAACAAAATATAAATAGGAACATGTTGAATAGTACAAATTATAACACTTAAAACAAAAAAACATTTAACATAATACTCTTGTTGTAACATTTATTTCTGTACGCCAAAGGTCAACTATCACAAAGTTAGTGAATTATTCTATGAGCAACATCAACTTATTATATTTCCTTAATTATATCCTGATTAGTAGTTTTTTATTTATAAGTTTAATATATAGTCCGGCGACGGACTAACCACCCGTTCCGGAGTATGAAGGGTTAAGAAACTTCTTCCTTTGGTGAAGGCCAATATGGTCCTTCATGAGCTGATAAAGCAATAAAAAAAAAAAAAAGTTTAATGTATGAATAAATACTGAATAATTTATAATTTTAATTAAGGTAATAAATCTTAGTGTAAAATTGAATTCAATATTAAAAATTTTACAGAGAAATAATAAAAAAATTATAAAGTAGTTATATAATTCATTATTTCTATGGAAAACGTCTATAAAAATTGAAGTGATAGATGTAAAATTTTTCAGAAAACAATTTAAAATATTTGGTCTAAACTCGTTTACAATAAATTTTAATCAGACAAAAACATACTTTTTTCAAAACCAATGTTTGCACTAATTTCAAATCAGCAATTAAATTTTTTCTATAATTTCTAATTTTTAAGATTATTTTTAATTAGTCAAAAACAAATACAGGGTGGCCCACCACTCACTGACAACTTAAATAACTTTTGATCCAGTTAATATTTTTAGTTGATTTTTTTTTTAAATAATAGTTATACGTTAGGTCTATAGCTATATCTCAATAATTAATTTTTTTACATTTTATTAAAAATATTAATTATTTTTAAATTTTAAATAAAATGTAAAAAAAAAATCTAAGATAGCTATTTTGTAGAGTAGAATTTAAGAAAAATTTTAGTAAAAAAATATCTTATTAATATTCAGTAGTAAATATTCTGTAGCGTTTTGAAGTTTGTGAAAATTTGAATTTTCATGTACTATTTTACGGTATTAAACATTGAAATACGTATTGAGAAAAGGACAGAAGAAAACGCTATCTTTTCAATATACTTTTGAATGAGAGTGATAAGTAATAATTGCCTTATCTAATTTCTTATCATGGTATTTATGCCAAGTTTGTAATGTATACACACTATCATCATATGTATACACAGTAATCATGAAAAGATAGCGTTTTCTTCTGTCCTTTTCTCAATACGTATTTCAATGTTTATAACCGTAAAATAGTACATGAAAATTCAAATTTTTACAAACTTCAAAACGCTACAGAATATTTACTACTGAATATTAATAAGATATTTTTTTACTAAAATTTTTCTTAAATTCTACTTTACAAAATAGCTATCTTAGATTTTTTTAATTTACATTTTATTTAAAATTTAAAAATAATTAATATTTTTAACAAAATGTAAAAAAATTAATAATTGAGATATAGCTATAGATTTAACGTCTAACTAATATTTCAAAAAAAAATCAGATAAAAATATTAACTGAATCAAAAGTTATTTAAGTTGTCAGTGAGTGGTGGGCCACCCTGTATATACATATAAAAAAAAATCTAGGTCAAAATGAAATTCAACAACACATTAGCGGACAAAACCGTAGGAGAAACTAAGCCCAGAATATTTTTAATTATTAGTATATTATAGATTATAACTACTATATGGAATTAAGTTCTGAATATTTCAAGTGTACCAAAATAATATTTTTTGTCCAACTTCAGAGACCGTTTAGTACAGAATAAAGTCATCGGGTTATTTTTTTTTTTACTAATAGTATATAACATAAAATTTAATTTAACAAATGTTTAAAGCTAGGAATATTTGAGGAAAATTTTCAAATAATAAATTGAAAAAGTTTGTATGATGTATAAATATTTTTGTATGATTCAAGTTTTGATCTCCTCCTGTATAAAGAGAAATGGTTCAATTAAAAAAAAAAAAGTATTGTTAAATTGTTAGATGAAAGGAGGTGTATACAATGTATAGAATGTATAGAAAAAAAATTGTATTGATCCATACATTTTTAAAAAAGTTCTATAAATATAAAATTAAATATGTAAAATATAAAATCGAGAATTTTCACACAAAAATAGTATTCGGTAGCCATTTTCACTGTGAAGACAAAATAAAGTCCGAAATTTTTTTTTTTCCATAATTAAGAATATTACATTAGTTTTAATTTAATATATATATAAACTTTGACACTTATATATATATGTAAGTGTCAAAGTTTGCGGAACACTTTAAAAAGTTAATTTTTTGTGAAAAAGTTGTCATCTTGAATCCCTCCTTGTTAAAGGTTAAATTTGTAAAAAAAAATATACCAAATGATAGGTAAAGACATCAAGCATCTATATAAAAAAAAAATTTATTGATATGTTAATTTTTAAAAAAGTTATGACAGTTTTATGTAAAAAAATTGAAAATTGTCGAAAATAATCGATTTTTATTTTTGTAATTTTTTTGGATATTTCCTCCATTAAGGGTAACAAGAGAAATTTTTTCAATTTTAGAAAGTAATGTATCGTTGAAAGAAATAGGTTCGATAAGAGCTGAGAAAAAATAGTAACAGACAAAAAAAAAAATTAAATAAAAAAAAAATCACATCATAGTAAAACTAATACCTTTACAGCTTTGCATCGAAGCTAAAATCACCCTTTGTATTGGTCAGTATCTCAAATACACCTTATATATCCCTTCTTATACATTTTTTACTTTGAAAAATATTGAAGTTCATTGATACATTTTCATATTTCTTATATACTCTAAGGATATACGAAGAGTGAATGTGTCTAACGTTCTATGTGCCAAAAACATATTTGTTCAGAAAATACAAAAAACGATGGTAACATGGGCATGTCTCACATAATGAACACCATCTATGAATGCAATTTTGTACAAGTAAAAATTTAATTGACATTTGAAACACATACAAGATTGTGGCCTTTGGTACATAGAACATAAATCAGAAATAAAACAATTTTTCACTTTTTTGGCGCATAAAACGTTTGATACATTCACTCTTCATATGTAAACATGTATATTTTTTTAATTTTCCTGTAAAAAATGTCTATTTTTTATGTTATAATAAAACGTTAAAAATACCTACAATATATTTTTTTAAAGATGTAGATGAATATAAGCAATTTTTTTGCTAAAATCTCTTTGAGTAAACTAAAAGTATATAATATCAAATAAAAAAAAATAACAAATATAATAGTAGATTTTGCTGTTCTCACCATTGCAATTTTTATAATAGAATTCTAATTTTCAAGAAAGAAGAACCTATTTGGTTTATAATACAATCTATGGCCCCTGATTTCTAAAAGCGAGCATATTAGCCTTTTGAAGTTGCCGCCTTCGTAGGCGGTTGTAAGGTTAGCTGGTGTAAAATACAAGGTCGTCAAAAGCCGAGAACACAATTGAACTCTTATAGTTTTCTGCAACATCGTATTATTATTAAAATAAAATATAGTGTGTTAACCAAAGTCATTCCTAGTATATAATGTCCTTCAAAAAGATTCATAAATGCTAAAATATATTAATCAGCTGTTTTTTTAAATTTAATAATTTCAGTGAAAATAATATATCACTTATACATTATCTCTTACTATAATATTACAATTTACTGTAAAATGTATTTTTTTTTTATTCAATTTTAGCCTGTCATTAATTTTTATATATGTAAAATATGTTTTAGAAATTTAATCAAAATTATACCTGCAATTGAAAATATATCGATTTTAAGTTTAAAAATTTTCTGGTATGAGGAAAAGTATTGGAGAAAGCTTTGTATAAGTATTTCATAACAAAACAAATTACGAAAAATGATTAGTTTTCCAATAGAAATTTGTTAGCTACAAGTTTCATCATGTAATTGATAAAATTGGAATAGAAAATTTGTACTTATCTAATAAATATCACGTTTTCATCGCATGAGGGCCGCCCCGAAGAAAATAAATGGAGGTGGTTTAAAAAATTGTTTTTTTTTTCATCTAAATAATCAAATTTATTTAAGTAATGATTAAATAATAATTCATTTTTTTAATAATGATATCTTTTTTAAGATTTTTTTTTATCAAGTTTATACATTGAAAAATTGCTGATTAAAACAAGAAATATAGAAAAGTGAAAGTCCCTACAAATCTCAGAACAGCCCTGAGATTATTAATGACAAAAATTAAAATTTCCTGAAGTTAGATAATTCCAATTTTCTAAACTGGAAGTTCGAAATTCCTACTAAATTTCAAATTTAAAAATTATTCTAAATATGTTTCTTAAACATTTATGATTTTTTAAGAACATAACTTTTGAAAAATAAAAAATCCAAAATTAAAATTTTTTGGATTTGTTAACTATTTTATTTTATTTTACTAATATAAAGTATATAGGGTGTTCAGTAAATAAGAAAATGGGTTTTTATTGTTCTCATTGTTTGTGACAATTGATCTGTCTTACTGAATATTCTATAAATGATTTACATAGACTGTTAATGCTTTATTTATGAACCATTAATAAAACCTGTACTGGACTCGTTCGAAAGAAGACCCTTTTTAATATAATTTATAAAAATTAAAATACAATCGCTATTCGATAATTTTTTTTTTACATAAATTATAGTAATTAGGTATATATTTAAGAAGTTCATTATTTTAATTTATACTGGGCTGACGAATTGTTAAATCAGAGTCTGAACTCTAAGTGAAAAATATGAGTGTATTGTATTTTGGTTAAGTGTTTTTACATGAGTTAAATAAAAAAATTTCTCTACTTCAAAAATAAACTACATATAGTTAACACTACAGTTCGAAATTAGCTTATAAATTTTCTGTATCGTTTTTATGTCACAAATAAAATTATTATTGTAACGTGTTTTTGATATAAAGACCTTGCTTTTTTATTACCTCTTTAAGTAGGTAACAGGCTAAATTTTCATCTTGGGTTTAATAGAAAAAAAATCTTTAGATCATTTACATGGAATTCTATGCGGTTTTTGGTAAATCTTGAAGTCAAAAAAGAAGTCACGTTTTATATAACGGTTGTGTTGTAAACAGGGGTCAAAATTTGTTTACCTCTATGAAGTTCTAGGTAGTCATGCGTGTGCTTATACTTTATGAGAATAATGACAAATATTACTCATAATGGTTGTGAACCAATTATTACGCTTTTTAACGAAATACCTCTTCATAATAATAACGATTCAACTACAGTTAAAATGAAATATATAAAATTATCGTAAACAATTAATAAAAATTAACATGGTTAATTTAACTGAGATCATAATTTGATTATTAAATTATAGCACATTAATATTTCAATTTTTACATTTTTTAAACTGTTAAAAATAAATTAATCTGACATATCTAAGCAGGGTAGGATTTTAAGATTAAAGGATAGTACACTACTAAAATTTTTTTCTATGCATGTTTGTAAAGAGGAACAAGTCGATAAATTATGACATTCTCCTGGTTGATTACCAACCAGGTATTTTTTGATCTAAGAAAATTTTTAGTTTGAGAATTAAATTTTGGTATTTTTTAATGTGAAATATTTTTTGGGGTGAGTCAGACCGACTTTGAGCGTGGCGACTCTTTCCACTCGCTCGGCGATTCCACCCCCCTCTCATGTACCTAAAGGCCTATTAAGATGAAAGAGAAAGGGAGGCATATTATTTTGAAAAATATGTGGTTCATTTAGCGTATTATATGCTATAAGGGAGAACATGTTCCCCTGGAAAATACGCTATCCTCAAAAAGTAGTTCTTTAAGCGTATCATACGCTGTAACTTTTTTTCATCGTGTTAAATTCGTATAACTAAACCGTATGCTTGGGTGCCCATTAGGGGGGTAAAGTTGACACAACCTTCAAAAAATTTGCGATCTCCATCATTCACCGCATTGAACTCGTATATCTATAGCGTATGTAATGTTGTTGTTTACTTTAGATAATATTGCCTGTGTTTTATATAAAAATAATAACTGTAACAAAAATATATGACTGTGATAGTTTGAAACATAGTTTCCTTCTTGGGAATAAAGTAAAAATACACTATGTCACGCAATCAAGCAATGGGATCGATCCCTACGCAGAGTGTTTTTTTGCATAATCCATTCAATTACTTATAAAATAAAAATAATTTAAACATTTTTTTTTTTTTTTTTGGAACCCTTAGTTACATATTAATCTTTAATAATTAGGTATATGTAATACTTCTTAAGTTCATTCTTTATGCCTTGCAAGGGTGTTAACTTTGTTTTTCGAATGTGAATACATATTTTGAATTTAATAAAACGCCGCGATGCAAATCTTTAGATAGCGAAATAATTTTTAAAAATTGATGGATTATTCCAAAAGCTTCATAATCTCCTAGTTCCTTATTAATATCCTGATTAAGATAAAGTATGTCGAATGAAAGAGAGTTTGTTAAAATATATTATTTCTCATAAAAAAATTGTGTTGATCCATACACTTTTCAATAACTTATAGCATTATAAAGTTGAAAATGAAAAACTTTGATGTCTATATTCACTACAAAGACCATTCCAAAGGTCAAAATTTTTTTTCAAATTAAAATATATTACATAAGCTTTAATTTAAGATATATATAAAAGTGTCAGACCTTTCTGAACACTTACAAAAATTAAGTTGAAAAAGTTCTACTTTATATATACATTTTTTATATTTGAAGCCCCCCCGTATATAGGGAAATGGTTTGATTTAAAAAAAAAGTATGTCCAATAAAAGATGTATATAAATACTACTTTTCATGAAAAAATTGCATTGATCCATACATTTTTTAAAAAGTTATAGCACATTAAAGTAAAAAATGTAAATTATAAAATCGAGAATATTCTCACAAAAATAGCATTCGGTAGCCATTTTCACCATTAAGACTAGTCCAGAGGTCAAATTTTTTTTTTTAATTAAAGTATATTACATTAGCTTTAATTTAAGATATATATAAAAGTGTCAGACCTCCCGGAACATTTTCAAAAGTTAAGTTGAAAAAGTTAATTTTTTGTGAAAAAGTTGTCAATATAAATGCCCCTCTGTGGGCAGATAAAGGGTCAAATTTACAAAAAAAATATACCACAAAGCATCAAGAAAAAAAATTATATTGATATGTTCATTTTTGATGGTTACGGCAGTTTTTAGTAAAAAAAAATGAAAAAATTTCGAAAATTAGCGATTTTTAAAATTGTAATTTTTTTGGAGGTTTCCCCCATTTACGGGGAACGAGGGAAATTTTTTTCAATTTTTGAGGGTAATGTCTTCGACTAGATACGATTTGTGATCTTTTGACGTATCATTGAAAGAAATCATTTTGGTGAGAATTGAGAAAAGTGGTAACAAACACAAAAAAAAAAAAAATTAAAAATTAGAAAAAAAAACACATCATAGTAAAACTTATATTAATCATAGTAACTTTTGGAAATGTTCTGAAAAGTCTGACACTTTTATACATATCTTAAAGTAAAGATAATATAATATACTTTATTATGGAAAAAACAAATTTTGGACTTGATTTTGTCTTCATCGTGAAAATGGCTACTGAATGCTAATTTTATGTGAAAATTCTCGATTATACTTTTTATATTTTTAACTTTATAATGCTATAACTTATTGAAAAGTGTATGGATCAACACAATTTTTTTATGAGAAATAGTATATTTTAACTATCTCTCTTTCATTCGACATACTTTATCTTAATCAGGATATTAATATAGAACTAGAAGATCATATAGCTTTTGCAATAATCCATCAATTTTTAAAATTTAACACTCTAAAGATTTGCATCGAAGCGTTTATTTTTGATAGTGATTTTAATCACTGTCAGATATTATTATACTTGATCCAATTATGCTACATAACCACTGTGCCGCGACCCCTCTGCGCTGGGTTTTTAGCTTTATTAGTGTGTATTACTACCAGTCTATAACATTCAAATTTTTTTTTTTTGTAACATGTTGCTATATAAATCATAAATAAAAAAAAAAACCCAGCACAGTGAAGTGGCGGCACAGTTGGGTCGTGCCATAGTTGGGTCCAGTATAGATGATATCTGACAGTGATTAAAATCACTATCATAAAAAACGCTTCTATGCAAATTTGTAGATAGTGTTTAATTTAAAAAAAGATGTTATACAATGTTTCAAGTTTTAAACGCCCCCTATATATGAGGAAATTGTCCAATTTTAATAAAAAGTATGTCACATGAAAGATGTACTTATTATGTATTTAGAAAAAAAAAATTGTGCTGATATTTACATTTTACGAAAAATTATAGCATTTTTAAGTTGAAAATTTAAAATCGAACATTTTAACACAAATATAGCGTTTTTTTAACTACGGCAGCCATTTACATGTAAAAAAGCTGCTATTTTAAATCCCCCCAATGAGCAGGTTAAGTAATAGATTTTCAAAAAAATGTTATCAAATTAAAGGAAAATATCTAAGGTTTTAGTATAAAAAAAATATATGTTGATATGTTTATTTTTGAAAAAATTATGGAAGTGTTAAGAAAAAAAAGTGAAAAAAATGACACAATTATTCGATTTTTAAATTTGTAATTTTTTTGGATATTTCCCCCATTTGCGCAAAACGAAGGAAAATTTAATTTAATTTTTAAGGGTAATATCTTCAACTAGATACGATTTGTGATCTTTTGACGTATTGTCGAAAGAAATCGATCCAGTGAGAGCTGAGAAAAAGTGGCAACAGACATAAAAAAAAAAAAAAGAAACACTTTCATAAGTTAATTTTTTGTGAAAAAATTTTGAATCCCCCCTAAGAGCAGGTAAAAGGTTAAATTTATAAAAATTTATACCAAATGATAGGTAAAGACATCAAGCATCTATAAAAAAAAAAAATTATATTGATATGTTCATTTTTAAAAAAGTTATGGCAGTTTAATAGTAATAAAAATTGAAAAAATTAGCGATTTTTAAATTTGTAATTTTTTTGGAGGTATCCCCCATTTAATTTATATATTTCATATTTTATGCTTACTTAACAATAAACGATAACATTAAAAGAATGAAACAATGATGATTGTTCGAGGATAATAAAATACTATAAAGCCAGAGTAATGATTCTCAGTCAGGCCTAAGTGCTGAGGGCTTGAGAGAGTCTGTCTCCAGATATTCATTGAGCTGTTTGAATCGCGCTCTCGACATCGATACGTAAAGTTCGTAATCATCATTGTCGAAATTCTTACGTGTTAATTTATGAATTAAACATTTGAGTTCGTATTATTTTGTTATTACCTGATATTGTTAAAAATTATTATAAAAACATAGAAAAATCTTCAGATAAGACTTCAAACCAATAAGAGTCAGTTATTTAGAACTAGGCTCCAACACAGGCCCGGAACCCTACGAACCTTACGCGCCAAAGGCGCGTAAGCCATTTCAAGCCGTCATCATAAGTAAGTCACTAATTCCGGTAGGTGTACGCCGGGCACGGTAAGTGTTTTACAAAAAAAATATTACATCAGAATCAGTGTGTCAAAAATATATTAAAAATATTATTATTAAAATTAGAAAAAATCAAAAAGAGATTATAGTAAAATGTATTGTGTATAAGGTTGACGTTTGTTTATGAAGTATTCCCTTTAGGCCTATTCAAAAATTATTTTAGGAGGATATTTAATATTTTTTACTTTGTTAAACATGTTATACAATTTTTTTTGTTAAAAATTAAAGTAATAATGAAAAAAAATGACATTAGATCCTTATTTATTATAATTTGCCTAAAAAATATTGATAGCGCTGGTTCAAGGGGGGTCCATATTCCCCTTAAATAAACCTCTGGTATACAAAAAAATTATTAATATTCTAATTATAATAACTGTGTTTATATTACAGAATAATTTAAAAAAAATTCAGCAGGTTATTATACGTGGAACTATGTAAAAAATTTAATTTTGATAAAAGTCAGGTTATGTATATTGTAGAAATCTTAAAAATTTTCCGACCTTCGTCAATAATTTTCCTGGAGTCTGGTGACCGAGTACTTTCGTTGGAAAAAAAAATTTTGAAAACCGAGCACGCTAAGTAATTTTTCCAGAAAAGTGTTTTTTTCCCTTGTTCTATTATATAATGAGATTAATAATCTGAGTATAGAACGATAAAGCAATAGATCAAATAATTATATTAATCTTTAAACTTCAATTAATTATTATTAACTAGTTCGCACCTTTTACATAATCCCATTACATGGCATTCTTGAGATGGCTACCGCTTCTTCGTTGCCTAAAAGAGTTTAAAACCTAATGTGATTTCTACTGTATATATTGTAAGAACATTTATTACTATGTTCTTACTACTTATATTACACACGTTTTATTTCTATTTATATAATTCGTAATACATATTAATTAGCATAGAGGGAGATGCTGATGTGACTATTCTACTTGTCTGTAGCCCGGAGCTACTGACGTCTAACTAACAAAGGGCAGTTGTGTTTGAGTGGCCGTTATAGACATAGTTTTCAATATTATTACTTTCGTCTTATTTATAACTTAACTTGTTTTATTCAACGACCCGTCTATCGCCAATTGTCATCATAGCCAACCAACTCCGTCTCACTTGGATATACCTACTAACCAACTGTACATGGATTCAGGTCAGACGTATTGTACATTACATATAACTTATATTTACTAAACATCTAAAATAGAACTTTACTTTGTCGTTGACATAAAACAATAGTCTAATTTTATTTAATAATCTATCCCCTGAAACTAAGGTACACGATTGCCCGTGTCTCCTTCAGGCAATTAAAACTCATTTAAGGAGATAGGAAAGATATTTGGGCAGACGTCGGGTAGCTTCCGATTCTTGGTTTTCACCTAGATCCTCAACTATTAAACACTTTGACTGGGTATTTGTGAGATGGCCACTGCCTCTTCGTTGCCTCAGTGTATTATTACAGGTACTTACCTGTTGGGTCATTTATAATATCTCTATAAGAGTAACCTTAGTTATTTCTTTTTATTTCTACTTGTCTTTATTGTTCTAAACCCTCGGACTATACAACCCCGACAGAATCTCGTTGCTCATCAATTGACCAAATCCCTAAACATACATAAACTTAGTCAATATACACAATACACATTTACACCTATTTATATCTTTATTTTCGTATTACTACAATATGTTGAGCCAATATATTAAGAATACACTAGTTTTCTTATTGGAATAAACAGGCGTTCATGAAAATGACAAAGGCAAAAAACCAAACTGTTTCGTTCTTCAACCGCCTCATGTCAACACCGCCTAATATTTTCCATACTTCTACAGGCACTTCATTTGATCTTAATGCTTTATTCTTTTTCATTGATGCCACAGTCTCCCACACCTCTTTCTCACTAATTAAATCTACTAGTCCCTCGTTCCATGAGATATCCTCTAATATTCCTCATTCAGTAATTTTTCAAAATACTCTGTTCACCTTTTTTTCACATCATCATCACTCGATATCACCCTCTTATCAACACTTTATACATCTTATATAGTAATAATCTTTAGAATTGTTTTCTCTTACTTTTGCAAGTCTATAGACTTCTTTTTCACTTTCATTTTTTCCTAGCCTATCATACAACTGTTTATACTCCATACAATCTTCTCTCCTTTGCTCCTCTACCATACTTTGAACTACTTTTTCTTACTCTAAGATTCTTTGAACGTTCTTGGCAACAGGTTTACTTATTTCCTGGCATTCTACTATTACTCTTACCAACAATCTCTTTTGCTATTCCACACATCATTTATATCTCCCTCGAAATTCCACACCATCATTTCTTTTACCAATTTTATTAGCTCTTTTTTCCCATTCAATTTCCATCATCAGATCCTCGATTTTTCACCTGTGTTCTTTCTGTTTTTGTATATTCTCTTCCCACTACACCACAACTCCATTACCATCAGTCTACGTTCTGAAGTTACATTCTTGCCTAGGACAACTTTACAATGTTATACCCGCATTAAGCTCTCTCTATTCCACATCAAATAGTCAATCTGTGACCAAGTCCTCAAAAATACATAAACTTGGTCTACATGCACAATACATATAAACCTTCCTTTTAATCCTAATTTTTGTATTATTACAAAATCTTTTAAAACACCAAAAGTTACCAAGAAATGATTACTATTATTTCTATTTTAGTTATCTATTACGTTAAAAATGCAAAAAAATATTGAGGTTTTCTGATAAATTTACTATAAATAGTAATTATAAAATTTCCTCACTGCATATTAATCTTAACAATACAATTTTTTTAATTCTTATAAATTTTTTATTTAATGATGTCAATTTCAAACTTGCAAATTGAGCTAAAAGTTATTGTAATAAATTATTATTTTTTTTTATTATAAACTTTTACAAAAATCAACTTTGAAGGATTAACGAAATAGGTTAAATATGCCATTTTCCTTATTTTTAACATATTAATAATTAAAATCAGTATTAATTTAAAACAATTTTTTTGTGTTCTTAATTATTTTTAGCTTCGATGCGATGCTGAGAAGGTATTGGTTTTACTATGATGTGTTTTTTTTGTGTGTGTGTCTGTAAACGCTCAATCTCAGCTCTCGCTGGACCGATTTTGATAAAAAAGATGTCAAAAGATCACAAATCGTATCTAGTCGAAGACATTACTCTCTAAATTTGAAAAAGCCTCCCTCATTCCCCGTAAACGGGGGATATCCTATAATAAACTACACATTTAAAAGTCACTAATTTTCGACATCTTTTCAATTTGAAAATTGCTTCATACAGCCCCTCATTTACCTCTTATCAATTTATAGAGGAGAGTTTATGTAATGCTTATCAATGAAGCAATTTGATAAAACGTATTTTAGCGTCTCATTTTATATTTTGATAACATATTTTACTACCTCCCTCCTTAAAGATAAAATTTCCTTTCACCTTTCTCATACCAAATGAGATTTATTATTTCTGTTTCTTTGAATGAACAAACAACCATATTTCAAATTCTTCCCCACCCTATATGAATATGAATATACTCATGTTTTTATGCCGATTAATTTTTTTTTAACACTTGTAATTGTATAAAACATAATTTTTTTTGAACTAGACATTTTATTTCTCTTATTAAATTAATTAAGTTAGTAAAAATCAATTTGATATTATCTAGTTTAATAAACTACGCGATTTATCAATTATGAAATATTCATTATAATGTAGTTATAACAACCGTATTACTATATCGAAAGTAGTATTCGTCAAGTAATTTTCTTAATTAAATCATTTGTTATTTTATATGCTAGTTATATATGTACGTTTCCATTAAAAACAACAAAGTTTATGTTCCTGTAACGTATTAGAGATAAATAAAAAAATACTTAATAAATATTATACTAAGTAGTAATAAATATAATTTTTGAATTTCACACTTTTTAATTTTATTTTTGTTAAATTTTTATAGTACTTCATTGTTTAACAAGGCGACGTATTCGAATGATTTTTGTTATAAATAACATATTTTAAATAATTATTTTTAAGATTTAAGTAAATAAATTGAAATATAACTAAAAAAATGTACAGTTGGCTTCATAAATAATTTATATTCCTACTTAAAATAAATAACTAAAGACAATTAAAAAATGACATTACACTATACATAGATCTCAGTACAAGTTTTATGTGTTAGTGTTCATTAGTTTTGATTTATAAAAATTTGTACTATTTATTTAAACTTTGTATTATGTAAAATATGAATTTTCTTAACTGTTTTGTATTAATCGTTATTTTAATTCAATCACTATTGTCAAATTTTGTGTTATCGAATTTAAACGAAATTAAAAAAATTGCAATTCTTAATGGAATACTTGCGAATGTAAATGCATGGGATAAATTTAAGAATATAAAAGTTAAATATGGAAATAGAAAAAACTTGAAAATATTAACAGTTGATAATATCTTTGATAATATTGACAACAATATAAATATACATCAGAATAATACACAGCTACTTTCATCAACATATTTGCATGTTAATTCAAGCAATCATCAAAAAAAGGTAGAGTTAATTTTTAAACTCGTAAAATGTAAGTGTTGGGAAATGATTAAGCTCTGTAATCGAATTTTGTTATACATGAATAAAGGTTATAAAATGATCTATGATGAAGAAATAACAAGACAAGATATATCAATGACCTTACAAATGAAGGATTTGCTTCTAAGAAAAATCGATGAATATAAAGAATTAGTACATTATCTTTATAATATAGCACTGTTTTTTAAAAGTTTATTTCCTCAAGGTAATACTGAAGTATGTGCTGATGACGCATTTTTTTCGAAACTACGTTCCGTAGTAAATATGCCAATATCACCTGAAGATGATACATTTGCAAAAAATTTGAAAAATACATTAAATGACTCATTTAAGAAAATTTTTTATTATTCAAAACATTTATGTTCTTATACAAATAGTATTAAACTAATGCCTTCATATAAACAAGAATACAAAGATTATAAGTCACCTAATGAAGAAAATATTGATAGCCTTGCAGAATATATAAGTTATTACTTTGACTATCATGTAAAAGAAACTTATGATTTGTTTAGACTGTTGACATTAAATATAGATATTAATAATACATAATATTAAATTATCAATTTTTTATGTTTATAAAATATATATGAAACTTAAAAATGCCAAATCAAGTTTTGATAATAGATATTAATAATGTACCTGATAAGTTCAACACTTATATTTGTATAATTATATTATATTCTTATATTTTATAAAAATATAATTATTTTATTATTATTAATTATATAAAACATTGTTATGTTTTTCATTGTGTATATTAACCAAATACTGACAAATTTCTTGAAAAGTATAAATTTTATTGTCACAATAGATATTAACTGAAATAATAAAAATTATAAATTATTTGTGCTTATCACTATAATGTCATTTCAAAATGTATATGAATATATGTAATCTATTTATAATAATAAATTATTTGAATTGTTAGATCATTTGTAAATTTGTAAATATTAAAACTAAATATTTTGTTTAGTAAATATGACCAAACCATCTAAGTCTATTTTCTCTCATCTTTTCTACGATTGACGCTACATCTATACTCCCTTACTGATGCTACTGACCAAGTGAATTGACGTTTGGGATAAATGTTTTCATGAATTAAACAAAATATACAGTAATGCTTGAGAACTCTTTTTGGAAATATTTTTAAATATACTAACTAATCATGAACTAATCTGAAAGTTTAAGGTAAAATATTTCAGTAGTATTGCATGTAAACAAGGTTCCAACCCGCGTATGGCAATGAATTTTTTGCAATTTTTCTTAATTCTTTTTAAGTTAGTATAAATTTTTAACTCGTTTGATTTTTATCTCATTTAGATTCAATAACTTCAATAAAAATCAAGGATCCCATCACTTTAGTCGCCACTCGCGAGAAGAAATTACTTATTCATATTAAAATTATTTTACTATATTTTAAGTTTTAGCTTCGATACAAAGCTGAGAAGATATTTTTTTGTGACTATCATTTATTTTATCTGCTCTAAATTGACCTACTTTTTTCAACGATACGCCAAATGACTACAATTCGTATTTAGTTGAAGATATTACCCTCAAAAATTATAATCAAATTTTATAATACGCTCAATTGAGTAAATCTTTTTAACAACTTTGTTTTGATTGGTGTATTTAGTTAAAGTAAATCATTAAAATTAATTCAGTTCTGGATATCTCAATTGTAGAATCTTTTTAAATATCAAAAATTACTTAGAAATGATTACTATGATTTCTATTTAAGTGTTCTATTACGATAAAAATGAAAAAATAATGAGTTTTTCTGATAAATTTACAATAAATAGTAATTATAAAACTTTCTGACTGCATATTAATCTTAAAAATAACATTATTTTAATTCTCATCAAATTTTCTATTTAATGATTTATTCTAGTCAACGAAGGAGTAATTTTGGCGAATAACATAAAAAATTCCCAACCAAATTTTTTTTTTTAAGTATGAAATTGGTGGATTATTCCAAAAGCAACATCAACTCTTATTTCTTTAATTATATCACGATTAGTAGTTATTTGATTTTAAAATATAATACATGAATATATACTAATCATAATTATTAAATTTAGTATGAAATTGATATTTAATATTGTAATTTAAACGTAGAAATTATAAAAATAATAAAGAAGTTATATTTTGCTTTACTTAAACGTGTATAAAAATTTAAAGGGCTTGATACAATAGTTTTCTATAAAAACTGTTTGTTACTGTAAAAAAATGCACTGGACTACAAAGAACTTTCATCAGAAGCAAAAATAAATACTTTTCTAAATCAACTTTTCGCGTTGTTTTCAAATCTGCAAGTAGACTTTTTCTATCACATCTAATTTTTTATATTATTACTAATTATATATAAAATAATAATTAAAAGAAAAAAAAAATTTGTTTTCAAATTATTACTGATTTGATTTTTAATATGTTAAAAATAATCAGTCCAAATTTTCAATTTTAACCTATTTTTTTGGTTCTTTAAAGTTGATGAAAAATTTTTGATAAAGATTTATGAAAGTTTATAGTAAAATAAATTGAATATATTACCATAACTTTTAGCTCAATTACAAGTTTAAAATTGACATCTAGGCCAGTCAACAAAGAAAAAATTGCGGAAAAAATTTTGTTTTATTAATAGTTGAATTAAAATATGTACAATGACATACTAATAGTCCTCAAGATTGGAATTGAGCTTTTTTTTTAAAGCCTCGCAAAAGTTCAAAAATATGAGCTTTCTTAATTTTCTCAAAAAAAAATATTTAACTTACANAAAATATGAGCTTTTTTAATTTTCTCAAAAAATATTTAACTTACAAAAAAAAGTTTCGTACAAAAGTTGTTTAAAAGACAATTATAAACAAAAAAATTTTCTTATATTTTTTCATTTAAACAAATATTTTTCGAGTTACATTACATTTAATATGAGTACTAAAATTTATATTCCATTTTTTTCATTTTACGGTTACTTTTTATCATGTTACACTTACATTAGACACAATGTTATATATGCATATGTGTGTATGTGTGAGTTTATTTATTTATTGTATCATTAAAGTGTAGTGTATATTAATACACAAGCGATAGAGTAGGTAATTGATTTGACGCTATATTGTTTAAACCCAACTAAACGCTAAATTGTACATTTCCAAACAACAATCATATTATGTCAATTGCCACCGGAATTTCTGGTAATCTTCTTCTTTTTCTTTGCCTTAATCCCAACTACTTGGGGTTGGCCACCCTTATCCTAAACTTCTACTTGACACGATTTCCCACATCATATACCTTCACTTCAGCTGTCCTCATATCGCATTCAATAACATACCTCCATCTCTTATTTGGTCTTCCTCTACCTCTTCTTCCTTCAACATTCATTTCTATAACTGTTCTTACA
>NW_026099572.1:64813970-64846146 GCF_025091365.1 Daktulosphaira vitifoliae | reverse complement strand
TAAAAAAAAAAAAAAATACGTTTTCGTAGTTGTTTTAAATTTTTATTTGGAAAGGATTCATAATTCGAAAAAAACTCAAATAACGTATTTAAAAGAAGATATCACTGTGATTAATATTACTTCTGTACAATTTCTGCGTACAATTAAAATTTAAGACACTAGAAAAGTATAACTGAAAACTATGTCATTTTTTTAAAAAAATTAAGTGAAACTGATTTTTCTTATTTTTACGAAAAAATATTAATTTTACAAAAAAATAGTATATTACCTTATTTTTTGTTCACATTGAGTTCTATAAAAATTGTTCTTTGTGTTTTTGGCGAAACTTCAAAAATAAAGAGCGTACACTCAAAAAAAGATAATCCACCCCATTTTTGAAGAACTTCAACCCCTTTGAGGCACGTGAAGGGGTTGACTTATTGTACTCAAATTTTACCAGTTTCATTTTTTCAGTGAACCTAACGAAATTTTGAGCCCATGACTCTGAATTTATGAAGTCGAAAAATAAGGACCACCCTAATGTATATATATATATATATATATTCTAATTACTATAAAAATGTATATATTAATACGCTTTATACTCATTAAGAGATATGTAGTATATTCATTCCGATTACGGGGGATGATTCCCGTATGTCATTTTTCGTCACTACCACCCTGTTGCGCGCCTGCTGCTTTCCTTGGATGTGGTAGCCGTTTCTTAGACTCCCTCTCCAGAATCGAACCCTGATTTCCCGTTACCCCTTACAACCATGATATTGATATTAACTATTACCATAACATGAAACTAAAAAGTGAAAAATAAATATAGTTTAAAAAAACTAAAAAAAACGCTTTTAAAGCACATCGAACTAAAAAGTTAAAAATAATTTTTAAAATAAGTTTAAAATAATTATGAACGAAAAATACCAGAATTATTATGAAAAAAAGTGTGGGTGCTTTGTGCCATATTTTTTGTATATTGAGCGCTGTAAAAAAAAAGCTCAATTTCAATCAATGAGGACTATTAGTATGTCATTATACATATTTTAATTCAACTATTAATAAAACAAAATTTCCTTGGGAATTTGTTAAGAAATTTTTCCTTTGTTGTCAATTTTAAACTTGTAATTGAGCTAAAAGTTATGGTAATATATTCCATTTTTACAATAAACATTCATAAATCTTTATCAAAAATTTTTCATCAACTTTAAAGAACCAAAAAAATAGGTTAAAAATGAAAATTTGGACTGATTATTTTTAACATATTAAAAATCAAATCAGTAATAATTTGAAAATAATTTTTTTTCTTTTAATTATTATTTTATATGTAATTAGTAATAATATAAAAAAGTCTAATTGCAGATTTGAAAACAACGCAAAAATTTGATTTAGAAAAGTATATTTTTGCTTCTGATGAATGTTCCTTGAAGTCCAGTGCATTCATTTATAGTAACAAACAGTTTTAGCTTCGATGCTAAGTTGAGAAAGTATTGGTTTTACTAAGATGTGTTTTTTTTTTTTTTGTGTCTGTTACTACTTTTTCTCAGCTCTCACCGAACCAATTTTCGATTTNCGGTGAAAATGGCTACCGAATGCTATTTTTGTGTGAAAATTTTCGATTTTGTATTTTACATTTTTAACTTTATTATGCTATAACTTTTTGAAAAATGTATGGATCAATATAATTTTTTTTTTATAGATGCATGATATCTTTACCTATCATTTGGTATATATTTTTTTTATATCTGACCCTTTACCTGCCCACAGGGGGGGATTTAAAATGACCACTTTTTCACAAAAAATTTACTTTTTCAACTTAAATTTTGAAAGTGTTCCGGAAAGTCTGACACTTTTATATATATCTTAAATTAAAGCTACTAAAAATTAAATTAAATTTAATTTACTTTATTATGCGAAAAAAAAATTTCGGACTTTATTTTATCTTCACGGTGAAAATGGCTACCAAATGCTATTATTGTGTAAAAATTCTCGATTTTATTTTTTACATTTTTAACTTTATAATGCTATGACATATTGAAAAGTGTATGGATCAACATTATTTTTTTATGAGAAATAATATTTTTTAATAATCCATTTTTCATTCGACATACTTTATCTTAATTAGGATATTAATAATGAACTAGCAGATCATGTAGATTTTGGAATAATCCACCAATTTTTTAAAATTAAACACTATCTAAAGATTTGCATGGAAGCGTTTTTTTTTATAGTGATTTTAATCACTGTCAGATATCATTATACTTGATCCATCTATACTACGTCACCACTGTGCCACGACCCCCCTGTGCAGGGTTTTTATTGATAATTATTGTATCAAGCCTTTTAAATTTTTATACACGTAAAAATAAAGCAAAATACAACTTCTTTATTATTTTTATAATTTTTCCGTTTAAATTACAATATTAAATTATTAAATATCAATTTCATACTAAATTTAACAATTATGATTAGTATATATTCATATATTATATTTTAAAATCAAAGAACTACTAGTCATGATATAATTAAAGAAATAAGAGTTGATGTTGCTTTTGGAATAATCCACCAATTTCCTACTTAAAAAAAAAAAAATTGGTAGGGAATTTTTTCTGCTATTGGCCAAAATTACTCCTTCGTTCACTAAAATGAATCATTAAATAGAAAATTTTATGAGAATTAAAACAATATTATTTTTAAGATTAATATGCAGTCAGGAAGTTTTATAATTAATACTTAAAACTTTTCGCGATGTTTTCAAATGTGCAATTAGACTTTTTCTATCACTTCTAAATTTTAATATTATTAAAAAATAGTATTTACATATAAAAAAGGCTAAAAATAATTATGGACAAAAAAAATTGTTTTAAATTAATGCTGATTTTATTAATAATATGTTAAAAATAAGGAAAATGACATATTTAACCTATTTTTTAATCGTTTAAAGTAGATTGTTGTAAATGTTTATAATAAAAAAAAATAATTTATTTTACCATAACTTTTAGCTCAATTGGCAAGTTTTACATTGCATCATTAAATAGAAAATTTTATGACAATTAAAAAAATTGTATAGTTAAGATCAATATGCAGTCAGAAAGTTTTACAATTACTGTTTATAGTAAATTTATCAGAGTAACAAATACTTTTTTGCATTTTTATGGTAATAGATAACTTAAATAGAAGTAATAGTAATAATTCCCTAGTAACTTTTGTTCTTTGAAAAGATTCTACAATTGAAATATTGAGAACTTAATTAATTTTAATGATTTACTTTAACTAAATGAACCAATCAAAACAAAGTTTTAAAAAGATTCACTAATTTTTAAAATTGTGAGCTTTTCTTATTGGGTAGCTAGTTTCGTTACTAATGTCTTTGTTTTAACAAACATCGCGCCGGCAAACAGAGCTAAAGGTCACAATCTTCTCAATTTAAATTGAGATTTAAATTTATTTAATGGTAATTTTATTTGACTGAGTGTATTGCAATCCTATACTTATTGGGTAGTAAATTTCGTTATTAATGTTTTTGTTTTAACAAACATCGCGTCGGCGGACAGAGTAAAGGTTGTAACTAAATATTATTCGAGAATTAGGTGTATTAGGTTAGAATATATTTGTAAGCCTATGCGTATTGGGTAGCTAGTCTCGTTACTAATGTTTTTGTTTTAATAAACATCGCGACGGCAGACAGCGTAAAGAAATATACAAATACAGGGTGGCTCACCACCCACTGACAACTTAAATAACTTTTGATCCAGTTAATATTTTTAGCTGATTTTTTTTTTTAAATAATAGTTATACGTTAGGTCTATAGCTATGTCTCAATAATTAATTTTTTTACATTTTATTAAAAATATTAATTATTTTTTAATTTTAAATAAAAAGTAAAAAAAAAATCTTAGATAGCTATTTTGTAGAGTAGAATTTAAGAAAAATTTTAGTAAAAATATACCTTATATTCAGTAGTAAATATTCTGTAGCGTTTTGAAATTTGTGAAAATTTGAATTTTCATGTATTATTTTACGGTATTAAACATTGAAATACGTATTGAGAAAAGGACAGAAGAAAACGCTATCTTTTCAATATACTTTTGAATGAGAGTGATAAGTAATAATTGCCTTATCTAATTTCTTATCATGGTATTAATGCCATGTTTGTAATGTATACTCATTATCATCATATGTAAACACAGTAATCATGAAAATTTTTGCGCCGGGACACATTGGGCTTCCACAATTCCGCCTTGATAAATTATTTACATAAATATAGATATTTCTGAATTTTGTTTTGGCCAGGCCAGAGGAAAATTTAATAAATATTGGTGTCGATCTCTCAATAAAATATATTCTCTAAAAAATACTTAATCAACAGAGGTAAAAAACTTAATAAGTAAAAAAATTAAAATTGTATTTATAATAAAATATAGAGTGTTTAGAATCATTCATAAGTAAGACCAGTTGTAGACTTTGTGTAATTAAATCTTATTATTTAAAATTTTGAATCGTTTTTTTATATGTAATTATATACACTATATGACGTATAGTGTAAATCATATACCGTAGTACGTTTAACGCGGAAATCAACACTGGATTACTTGAAATATTATTGTATTACATTAGACGTAAGGTAAGTACAATTTACTCTATGCTTTCGAACCTCCAACAATCTATTGCGTGATAAACCATTAATAATTAATGAAAGAAATAATTAATAAAAAATTAATTTAAATAAAATTGAAGACAATTAAATCTACAAAAAAACTTATAAAAATAACAAATAATAATTATAATAATTTACTAAGTACTACCAATTTCTTTTTATATTTAAGCTATCCAATCTCTACTATAATAATTACCTATTTTTCTCTCTTTTCTCTTTTCTTTTTCTTTCTTTTTATTTTTGGTTTATTACAATTAGAGATGAATAAAAAAATACTTAATAAATAATATACTAAGTAGTAATAAATATAATATTTTAATTTCACATTTTATAATTTTATTTTTGTTAAATTTTTATAGTACATCATTGTTTAACAAGACGATGTTATAAATAACGTATTATAAAATAATTAATAAATAAATAATATATAAAATAAATAATAAATAAACGTATTATAAATAAAAAAATGTACAGTTTAGTGTACAGACTTCATAAATCATTTATATTCCTACTTAAAATAAATAACTAAAGACAATTAAAAAATGACATTATATTATACATAGATCTCAGTACAAGTTTTTTGTGATAGTGTTCATTAGTTTTGATTTATAAAAATTTGTACTATTTATTTAAACTTTGTATTATGTAAAATATGAATTTTCTTAACTGTTTTGTATTAATCGTTATTTTAATTCAATCACTATTGTCAAATTTTGTGTTATCGAATTTAAACGAAATTATATTTTCGGATCTAAATAAAGTACTGTTTCATCCGATAAAGGTAGATCACATGTATATATTGTGTACAAGAATGGCGCAATATCGCTACCTTGAGGCACACCAGCATATATTGGGTATAATGGGGAGTGTTGGAGATTATAACGGACTTCAAAATAACGGTTTTGCAGGANCGGACTTTAAAATAACGGTTTTGCAGGAATGATTTGAGTATGAGGTAATAAGGAGCTGGGAAAATGTTTTTTAATTTGAATAGAAGTCCTTCATGCCAAACAGAGTCAAAAAGTTTTTCCACATCTAGAAAGACTACGGCACAGTATTGCTTTGTTTCTAGTGCTGTTGAAATTATATCAGCAACATGGTGTAGTTGATAAATAGTTGAATGTTTTGCTCTAAATCCGAATTGAAATTCAGGAATGTTGTTATTTATTTGAGTAATAAATAAAAGACGTTTTAATATAATTTTTTCTAATATTTTATATAAGATAGGTAGAAGAGATATTGGTCTGTACGAAGAGGGATCTTCGGAAGGTTTCCCAGGTTTGAGAATTGTAACAATTACCGATGATTTCCAGGATTCTGGAAAATAAAATAATCTAAGAGCTGCGTTATAGATGTAAACTAACAAAATGACCGATTTCCTAGGAAGATTTTTTATTACTTTATTGGTTATTAGATCATTTCCAGGTGATTTTCCGTTCACAGTTTATTTATAATAGTATAAACTTCATTAAGAGTAGTTGGTTTGGCTGGTAAAGATAAATGTAGTGGTAACTGAATGAAATCTGTTACTGTCTCGATATGATGCGCTGGTGGAGAAATAGAGTGAGGTTTAAAAACATTTGACAATTCTATGGCTAGGGTATCTGCTTTATACTGATCTGTTATAGCCAGTGTATTTTCATTACGCCGGAGGGGCGGTGTTGATTCTTTCATTCGAAGAATCGATTTTGTTTTTCTCCATAACGATCCGTTCCTTACTAAAAGATTTTAAAGGTATGTTTTATAAGAATTACTTTTGTGAGTCTTGAGTAATAATTTGAGTTTTTTGGTTAAAAAATTGTATAGTTTTTTGCCATCTGGATAACGCGTATGTTGCCATTTTGATCTAGCTCTACGTTTCTCAGCTATTAGTTGTTTTAACTCAGGGGTTAAGTTTAATGATGGTGTTTTATAAGAGAAGGGGGATGAAAACTCTTTTGCTGCTTTTTGTATGTTCATAGTAAGTTTGTAAATTTCATTATCTAAATCCATAGTAGTTTTTAGTTTAATATTTAATGCAGTTTTTTTTGAAGTATGGTCCTAAATTTGCACCAATTCATTTTACTTTGAGTGATTGTTGGCCTGCTATGTTTTAGCCACGGCTGTCCTCCAATATGTTATAGAGCTGATGTGTAATCAGAAACTGGATCATTTAGATTAATAACTTCAGTTACGAAGCGATTGGGAACATGAGAAACGAAAAAATCAATAGTATCAGGATGACGATTGACATGAGTCTGTTACAATTGCTATGTAATTTTTTAGTGTGATTAAATTATAGAGGGAACGACCCCTAGTATTAGTGGATCGACTCCAGGTATGGTGCTTGGCAATAAAATCTGCACCTATTATAAAATTGTGGTTAAGAGATTGTAATTGAAGTGTCAGCTCAGAGGTAGGAAATGGTCGTCCAGGTGGAAAATAACAAGTAGATATAGAGATGGGTACTGAATCTAATGTAATTGTTGAACTTGTTCTCTGCAAATTTGTACTTCGGTAGGGTGCATGAGGTGTGTGCCCAATATTGTTAGATATTAAGAGTGCAGCTCAACCATGTGCTATGCCATCAGGGTGATCAGCTTTGATAATTTCATAACACCATTTGCATTCCACAAGAATATTGATTTTTTTTTTACTACTAATTGACGATTTTATGAAGTTTATCAATGACTGTTGTAAGAAGAGATACAAGAGGGTTAATTAGTGCTTTCAGGTCATTTATAAATGTTGTTATTTTGAGCTGTTAGATCATGGTTATAGTCAGTATTTTTATTTTGAGTTAGAGAGTCTTTATTTAAAGGAGGATAGTTTTGAGATGATGGGGAGAATTGTTGGTCCTGATAAGTTAAATTGTTGGTTTGAAGTGGACGATTATTGTTCCACGGGTTTTTTTGTGATTTGGTAAAATATTTTTTCATGTCTAGATGAATTTGACAGCCTTTATAATTTGCCGGATGATCACCATTACACAATGCACATTTGGCAGGAGAAGTGCGACTTTTGGTACAAAGAGTTGTATCATGCTGCTCACCACATCGAACACATCGTGGTGTGTGGTTACAATAGCTACGTGTGTGACCATAAGCCTGACATCGGTGATACTGCAGAATTTCTTTTTTTGAATCAGGGGGTTCAATTTTGATTTTAGTGTAGCACAATGAGGTTATTTTATATATATCAGTAATTGAAGGATTGGGCTCAATGTCAACAAAAAAAATTGGTAAAAGCGTTTTAGTTTGTCTGTAAAGTACTGGCATAATATTTCTGACAGTAAATCCCTTAATAGAAAGTTCATCGCTAATAAACCCAACCAAACCTTATAATTGGTAGAATGTAAATTTTTAATTACTATTCGAAAAACTTTTTCTTCTTTTATTTTAAACGAATGAAATGAGACATTATCCTCTTTGAGATATTTTATTACTGTTCTATATGAGTTGGAACTGTATGTTTGGAGTTTAAGGCCTTTAGTAGAACTTTTACAATCGAAACTTAATGTGTCGGTAAATTCTTTGATTTTAAAACAAAAGTTATTATAGTTTAATTCAGCTTGAATAAATATTGGGGGTGGCCTGGAAATTTTATTATTACTTTCCAACGTAAGCTCATTTATGTGGTTCATTGGATCGTCTTCTATAATTGGTGCAATTGGAGAGAAACGGTTTGGTGACGTAAAATTATTTGAATGAGGTCGTTTAGAGCGTGGTGAATTATTATTAGGGGATCTGATACGTTTATTTTGGTGTTCGATTGTCTGCCAGTCATCATTATCAGAGAAATCACAAGGCGATGCATCACCGGTATTATTATTCAGGTTGGAGATAAACAGTGAAGTAGTGATTTTGTTCAATTTACTTTTATTAATATTTGATAGTGATTTTCCGGGAGAATTCATTGTGTATTAGGTGTGAGTTGTTAGAGTAGTTGACCTTGATACCGACGGCCGACGTTGCGGCTGCGGTGGTAAAAAACAGTTCGATTACACAATCGAGTATGATTAAGTTATTACTATTATCAATAAATTATAAAGTAAATTCATAAATATTACCTCGATTTCAATAGCACTTAATTAACTAATGTGTGTGTTCGATTTGTGGTCTCCAAAAAAGATTTTTATTAATTCGCTTTGGACTATGTTTTGTTTTTTTTCGTCGTGACCTGTCGACTACAAACGCACGCGACAACGGACATGACGGTAATGATGTATATTTTTATTAAAAAAAAAATTACACTATATGCTTAAATAACACAATATTGTGGGAGTAAATTTAAAACTTTAAATTTACTAAATTTAAAAATTAAAAATTTTCTTTTTTTTTTTTATGCATGATTAGATTTTTAATTCCCCTATATAAAAGAGCATAGTCAGATTAAAAGAAGTATGCTAAATAAAAGGGACACGTATGAAATATTTATAAAAAAATTTTATTGATTATATCTAAAAATTAAAACTTTAAAAATACAAAATCGAGAATTTTAAAACAAAAATAACTTGTTTTTTAAGTGTGATTGACTATGTACATAAAAGACAAGATGACAAGACAAATTTGTTCAACTTCAAGGTTATCTAAAGTTATAAATTTGTTTTTGAAAGTCAATAGTCTAAATATGAATTTTTAAAAGTAAAGTTAGTAAAGTATTTATATTTAATTTAATTTGAATTATATACAGGTGATCGATCTATCGTAAACTACTCGATTACTCATAAAGTAAATAAAATATTGAAAAAAATATAGATATTATAAGCAATTCTGAAAAGATTAATGTGCGACATCCTCAGTTAGTCGTGAGAGTGACAAAGGTTAAGTGTTAAATTTTCAAAAAAATGATATCAAATGAAATATAAACATCTAAGGTTTTAGTATAAAAAAAAATTATGTTGATTTGTTTATTTTTGAATAAGTTATGGAAGTTTTAAGAAAAAAAAGTGAAAAAAATGACAAAATTAACCGATTTTTAAATTTGTAATTTTTTTGGATATTTCCCCTATTTTCGGGGAAGGAGGGAAAATTTTTCAATTTTTAAGGGTAATGCCTTCAACTAGATACGATTTGTGATATTTTAACGTATTATTGAAATAAATTAGTCCAGTGAGAGCTGAGAAAATGTAGTTTAAAACTTGAAACATTGTATAAAAAATCGAAATTGTTCAATTTAATTTTTGAAAATTTTCCGGAAATACTGCGTCCTTTAAGGGACACACCTAGTGTGACAACCTAAAAAAAGGCCATTTTTGGGAATTAAAAAAAAAAAAAAACTAGCGAATCTATCTATTTAAAATGTTGAGGGTATATTTATAAATGCTTTGAGAATACACAGTAAAATTTTTGAAATAAAATATTAAATATTTTTGAAATGACACGCGATCTTCGGCGGTGCCAAAAATGACACAATTATTCGATTTTTAAATTTATAATTTTTTTGGAGATTTCCCCCTTTTTCGTGGAACGAGGGAAAATTTAAAAATTTTTAAGGGTTATGTCTTCAACTAGATACGATTTGTGATCTTTTGACGTATTGTCGAAAGAAATCGATCCAGTGAGAGCTGAGAAAAAGTGGCAACAGACATAAAAAAAAAAAAAAAGAAACACTTTCATAAGTTAATTTTTTGTGAAAAAATTTTGAATCCCCCCTATGAGCAGGTAAAAGGTTAAATTTATAAAAATTTATACCAAATGATAGGTAAAGACATCAAGCATCTATAAAAAAAAAAATTATATTGATATGTTCATTTTTAAAAAAGTTATGGCAGTTTAATAGTAATAAAAATTGAAAAAATTAGCGATTTTTAAATTTGTAATTTTTTTGGAGGTATCCCCCATTTAATTTATATATTTCATATTTTATGCTTACTTAACAATAAACGATAACATTAAAAGAATGAAACAATGATGATTGTTCGAGGATAATAAAATACTATAAAGCCAGAGTAATGATTCTCAGTCAGGCCTAAGTGCTGAGGGCTTGAGAGAGTCTGTCTCCAGATATTCATTGAGCTGTTTGAATCGCGCTCTCGACATCGATACGTAAAGTTCGTAATCATCATTGTCGAAATTCTTACGTGTTAATTTATGAATTAAACATTTGAGTTCGTATTATTTTGTTATTACCTGATATTGTTAAAAATTATTATAAAAACAAAGAAAAATCTTCAGATAAGACTTCAAACACATCATGATTAAATTAATATCTTCTCAGCTTCGCATCGAAGCTAAAATGATTTTTAGTTCTACCTGAATTTAACGATAGATTTTTCAAATTTTATAATACGCTCAAATGAGTAATTTTTTTAACAACTTTGTTTTTATTGATTCTTTTAGTTAAAGTAAATCATTAAAATTAATTTACTTCTGAATATTTCAATTGTAGAATTGTCGTAGTACACTCGTCACTATTGTTATAATAATGTTTATTTAGACTATAATAAGATGTGAACAGATGAAAAAGTAATTATATTATATTAATTAGACATGATATTACAATTAATATTAGTTATATATAAGACAGTATCTATGAGTTACACGAGACACAAAGTGTATATTATCAATAATGATAACAGTCTGACCAGTTATGTAACATGCTCTTTTTTTTTTTTAAAATATAAACAATCAAGTATACAAATACAACAAATATAATATATACAATAATAAGAAATAATAACAATTTAAATAATTAATTAAACGATAGTACAAATACTACAAATATCTCTTAGGTTTTACGATTTTTCTACCATACCTATTAATCTCAGGCTGTCTATTCACTGTAGTATTGAAATCCTTATTAAAAATTAAATTTTTATATACATCAGTGCCAATAAGTTTAGGTTTTAGAAAAGAATTAGTGACAGGAATTTTAGTTCTTAGATTTCTAGACATTAACAGTTGTGCTGGAGAACACAATTTACCTTTTGGAGTATTTCTGTATTGTAATAAAGCAATATGACGATCTTTTCCCGAATCCATTGCTTTTTTCAGTAATTTCTTTAACGTTTGTATGCTTCTATCAGCTAATCCATTAGACTGTGATAATTAGGACTAGTCGTTATGTGTTTAATACCCCAGTCACTAGTAAAACATTTAAACTTTTGTGAGTTATATGGTGGTCCGTTATCTAATATTAATTACAATGGTATACCAAATCTAGCAAAAATAGTTTTAAGTTGGCTAATTACTACTTTTGCATAAGATCTATTAACAAGTAGAGTTATTTCTACATATTTAGAAAAATAGTCAACCACCAATAAGTATGTTTTATTATTATAATAGAAAAAATCTACACCTAATTCTTGCCATGGTAAATCAAGTATCGAGTGACTTATCATCGGTTCTTTTTTATTACCTTTATGATATTTCATACAAATTTCACAACTTTCAACAATATTCTTAATACCATTAGTTATATTTGGCCAAAAAAGAACATCTTTAATTTTATTTCTACATCTTTCAATGCCCATATGACCTTCGGAAAACTGACGGTGGTGACAGAAACTGTCGCTTCCGTCGCCTCCCCGTCATACAGAGTCTTTGTCACGGACTACCACACAAAAAAGCGTTTCCTTGTTGATTCAGGAGCCGAGATTTCCGTGTTCGTCAGAGCTCAACGCAAGAGCCGTGTCGGATATTGTTCTTACCGCAGCAAACGGCACACGGATCAAGACTTACGGTCCCAAAACACTTCAGCTCGATTTTGGTCTGCCGCGACGTTTTTCTTGGACTTTTGAAATGGCGGACGTTGCACGGCCCATCATAGGAGCCGACTTTTTGCACTATTTTGGGTTACTGCATGATGTCAAACGCTGTAGAATTATCGACTCGACCGTCAAAAAATCAATTCAAGCGATCAAAGTCAGCGAACCGATTACGCCGTTGTTTACCATTACTCAATCAAATAATGGACGGATTTGCTATCACGTTTTCCTGGCGTCACTCGTGAGTCGCCGGTGCCCAGTAAATTCATGCACGACGTCGTCCACGAGTTGAATACTACCGGATCACCGCTCTTTTCTCGTCCACGTCGGTTTCCACCGGATCGAGCGCACATTGTTCGTCGTGAGTTCGATTATATGCTTAAAAATGGGATTTGTCGACCGTCTTCCAGCGCATGGGCCAGCCCACTGTTGTTAGTTCCTAAAAAGGACTGGACGTTTCGTCCTTGCGGCGACTACAGGCGACTGAACGCAGTCACGCAGGCCGATCGTTACCCTTTTCCTCACCTGCACGATTTTACTGCTCACTTGTCTGGAAGAAAAATTTTTTCAAAAATCGATCTCGTTAGGGCATATCACCAAGTACCCGTCGCTGAAAATTACATTCAGAAGACAGCTGTCACAACACCTTTTGGAATTTTCGAGATTCCTGTAATGACTTTTGGCCTCAAAAACGCCGCGCAAACCTTCCAGCGTGTAGTAAATAATATGTTACGGGGACTCGATTTCGCTTTTGCGTATATTGACGATCTTCTCATCGCTTCATGTAATGAAAAGGAGCATAAAGTTCACGTACTCACGGTGTTGAAACGACTACAAATGTATGGGTTAACAATCAATCCAGCGAAATGCAGTTTTGCGGTTCCATCGCTTCAGTTTTTGGGTCATATTATCGACAAAGAGGGATGTCGCCCCAACCCGGACCGCGTTACCATTATTAACGAATGGCCTCTTCCGGCAACTAAGAAGGGACTACAGCGATTTTTGGGTTCGATTAATTTTTATCGTAGATTTATACCGAACGCCGCGTCCTTGCAAGTGCCGCTTTACGATTTGGTCAAGGCAATCAAAAAACATGACGGACCGTTGCAATGGACTACCGCTACTCGTGCCAGTTTCGATGATTGTCGCAAAGTATTGGTCAACACTACGCACCTCGCTTTTCCAGAACCAAACTCATCTCTCCGCCTCAGTACTGACGCTTCTAGTACAGCTATTGGCGCGGTTTTAGAGCAAGAGCACGAAGGTGTGTGGAAGCCCCTTGGTTTTTTCTCAAAAAAGTTGTCTGAAACAGAAAAGCGTTACAGCACATATGATTGCGAATTGCTCGCTGCCTTCCTCGGTTGTCGGCATTACATCCACATAATAGAAGTCCGATTTACAACTTTGCGCACGGATCACAGACCACTACTGCAAATGTTTACCCATAAAACCGAGAAGTATATAGATCGCCAGGTACGACAAATATCATTTTTGTCTCAATTCATTAGCGCCGTCGATCATGTCAGCGGTTCAGGCAACATCGTCCCAGACGCATTGTCACGTTTGGAAATGTCGGCGATTCAAAACGGCCTACCTGACGTACAACAATGGGCGGCAGATCAAACCAGCGACGAGCAGCTAAAACGTACCTTGTCCGGTGCGTCAAGTCCTCGATGCAAATTCAAACTCGAGACACTACGGACGGAAAAATATGGGTGGACGTTTCAACAGATACGCCTCGTACGTACGTGCCCGCCAAGCATCGTAAATCTGTTTTTGAGGCGCTTCATTGTTTGGCGCATGGCGGTCGCAAAGAGACGCAACGCTTAATCAGCGCCCGCTATTGTTGGCCGGGTATGAACGCTGAAATAGCGAAATGGGTGAAGTTGTGTCTGCAGTACCAACGCACTAAAATTGGCAAACACACCATTTCGCCGATAGCGCCTTACGCGTTACCAGATCGACGTTTTGGTCACATTCATTTGGACATAGTCGGTCCGCTCCCCCAGTCTGGGGACAAAAAATATTTAGCCACTTGCATCGATCGTTTCACGCGTTGGCCAGAAGCGCGGCCAGTCAACAACAATTCCGCACACGCTGTCGCTGCAGTCTTTGTTACAAACTGGATTTCTCGCTTCGGCGTGCCGGATTTTGTAACGGTTGATCAAGGGCGACAATTCGAAGCAGATTTATTCTGGTCATTATACAACACATTCGGTATACAACATATTCCTAATTCTCCGTATCATCCGCAAGCAAACGGGATTGTTGAACGTTTCCATCGCACTTTGAAAGCCGCGCTCACGGCGCACGAAACGCCACACTGGATTGTCAAACTACCCGTTGTGTTGTTGGCGTTAAGGAACACGGTGAAGGAGGACGTTTGTTCGGCTCCTACCGAGTAGTCTACGGAACGTCACTTCGTCTGCCCGGGCGTTCATCGTTTCCGCCAAAATTGACCGTATCGTTTCCGCCAAATCTAAATAAGGTCGTTTTTTCGTTTCCGCCAAACTGATCTTCTACCTGTCTCTACTAAAAAATTTGAGAACCATTTAGCTTTATCCATGGTAGGCAGCTTCCTGTACCAAAATTTTCGGCATTTATTAGTTATATAATTAAATGTTACGTTCAAGTCTGTTTTATGATTTTTGCGTGGGGTATTAATATTAATGAACAAAATGAAGTAAATTTTTACAATATTTTTTTCCCATCGCTATCAATTGACATTTGCCCTTCTTAACCATTCCCTAAATACAGTCACATCGTTTTGGATAATTACTTATTTCATCACATAAGTACACTTTTATAAACAAAATATGGCATTTTACCAAAGGTAAATAAATTATAATAGATAACTGTTTTAATTATGTATATATATTTTTGTAAAAAATAATAAAAATATAGTTTATAAGAAAATATAGTCATCAAAACATTGAAATAAAATTCAAATATTAATTATAAGCTTTAAAAATATCTAATATGTGTAATAATATAATAAAAAATAGATCTATGATCTATACATTTTTCGGTAGTTGTTGGAAACTTATTTCACAAATTTAAGTCTGATAATTTAATTTTTATTAAACTTATCAATTGCCTCTTTTGTTTTATTGAAACGGATTTCAATTTTATTCCTTACGCTTATTGAGATTGCGTTATTAGAACTATATATTTTAATGTAATTTTAAGGTTGAACGTTTTCTATTAAAATTTTTAAAAGTATATTAATTAAAATTATTTTTTGCGGTCTTTGGCAAATATCGCCTACGGCTTTGCGTTTACAAGCGCCTGCTAATTATTGTCTCATAATTATGGGATCAGAACAAGGGCCATTACATGCATGTTCTATAAGACATAATAAAACTAATTTAAAATAAGGTCAGCTTTAATCAATTTAACTAAAAATTTAAAAAATACCTGTTTGATCAATAATTTCATCAAGCTCATTCACGTGAATGGTACCTTTGCATTCTTTTACAAAACAACGCCAACGTATGTTACCGTTTGTATTGCTTTAAATGCAAAACGAAACTTATAATTATTCAATAAAATTATTTGTTGGCCCCGCTTACTTCTGATATATTCAAATGACATTTTAATTAAAAAAGTAAAATAAAAAAGAACGGATGGCAAAATATTTATCGGTATACCGATCAATACACTGCTATCTAACAATAATAGAATAGGAAAAAGTTCGATTAAATGAAAAGTACATAATTATTATCGGGTTATTTTGGCAAATATTTTACCCAGTTGTTCTCAAGCCTCTATTTGTAGACAGGTATAAACTATCGGTTTGCGGAAACGAAAAACCGACCTTATACAGATTTGGCGGAAACAATACAGTCAATTTTGGCGGAAACGACAATCTCCCGTCTGCCCGGAGAATTGTTTCACTCAGTCCCGCTAACCGCTCATACGCCGGAACTGGTCCGAGATTTGAAACAGTTTATGGCTGAATTACAACCGAAGCCTGGATCAAATCACGCGTCGCGACGTTCGATTTTTGTGCCACAATCGTTAGACAAAGTGAGCCACGTATTTCTGCGTATTAATGCCGTACGACAGCCGCTTAGTGCCAAGTACGAAGGCCCCTACGCCGTACTCGAGTGTCGCGAGAAAACGTACAAAATTCAGTGTGATCGCAGGGCAGTCTGGGTATCGATTGATCGGCTGAAACCCGCTTTTGTACTTCGTGACGATCCACTTTTGGACCATAGCGACGCCGTCCAGTCTTTTGAAATTCAACATCAGCGGAAAAAACAGGTCAGTTTTTTTTTTCCAAAGAGGAGTAATGTGGCGACCCCCGCCACTATCAGCAGCTAGTCATCTTCAGTGTTACCGTTTTTATGTAGCGTGATTATTTTATTGTATTTTGTATTTTGTTAAACATTGTTGGTATTCGTCGTGAGTTTTGATTATGTAATCGTCCCTACCCGTGTACCTTATTAAATGTGATTTTTAAATTAACCGTCCTCCCTGTCTAGTCAGTCACCTTTCGATCACCAAACAATTATTGTTGTCGCGTTTCCTGTTTATGTTGTTACCTCATTTCGTTTTACCGACAAATACGTTTATATTTTATTTCAATCTTTTATTTATTTTATTTTATGCGAATAAAGCGCATGTTACGCCTTTGGTAATTATAAAATAATTATTTTTCATATTTAAGTAAATAAATTGAAATATAAATAAAAATATGTACAGTTGACTTCATAAATCATTTATATTCCTACTTAAAATAAATAACTAAAGACAATTAAAAAATGGCATTACTCTATACATAGATCTCAGTAAAAGTTTTTTGTGATAGTGTTCATTAGTTTTGATTTATAAAAATTTAAACTATTTATGTAAACTTTATATTATATTAAATATGAATCTTCTAAACTGTTTTGTATTAATCGTTATTTTAATTCAATCACTACTGTCAAATTTTGTGTTATCGAATTTAAACGAAATTAAAAAAATTGAAATTCTTAATGAAATACTAGCGAATGTAAATTTATGGAATAAATTTAAGAATATAAAAGTTAAATATGGAAATATAAAAAACTTGAAAATATTAACAGTTGATAATATCTTTGATAATATCGACAACAATATAAATATACATCAGAATAATACACAGCTACTTTCATCAACATATTTGCATGTTAATTCAAGCAATCATCAAAAAAAGGTAGAGTTAATTTTTAAACTCGTAAAATGTAAGTGTTGGGAAATGATTAAGCTCTGTAATCGAATTTTGTCATACATGAATGAAGGTTATAAAATGATCTATGATGAAGAAATAACAAGACAAGATAGAACAATGACCTTACAAATGAAGGATTTGCTTCTAAGAAAAATCGATGAATATAAAGAATTAGTACATTATCTTTATAATATAGCACTGTTTTTTAAAAGTTTATTTCCTGAAGGTAATGAAAATGTAAATTCAACTGACGCATTTTTTTCAAAACTACGTTCCGTAGTAAATATGCCAATACCACCTGAAGATACTAGTTTTTCAAGAAATTTGAAAAATACATTAAATGACTCATTTAACAAAATTTTTTATTATTCAAAACATTTATGTTCTTATACAAATAGTATTAAACTAATGCCTTCATATAAACAAAAATACAAAGATTATAAGTCAGCTAATGAAGAATATAATGATAGCTTTGCAGAATATATAAGTTATCACTTTGACTTTCATGTAAAAGAAACTTATGATTTGTTTAGAATTTGACATCAAATAAAGAAATGAATAATACATAATATTAAATTATCAATTTTTAATGTTTATAAAACATATATGAAACTTAAAAATGCCAAATCAAGTTTTCATAATAGTTGTTATTTTAAGAAAAATCGAGTGATTTATATTAATAAAGTACCCCGTAAATTGAACACTTAAATTTGTATAATTATATTATATTATTATAATTTAGAAAAATATAATTATTTTATTATTATTAGTTATATAAAACATTTTTTGTACATGTTTTTGATTATGTATATTAACCAAACACTGACAAATTTCTTTAAAAGTATAAATTTTATATTCACACTAGATATTAACTAAAATCATAAAAATTATAAATTATTTGTGCCTATCACTATAATGTCATTTAAAAATGTATATGAATATATGTAATCTATTTATAATAATAAAGTATTTAAATTGTTAGATCATTTGTAAATTTTTAAATACTAAAACTAAATATTATGTTTATTAAATATGAGTTTCCTAGTTATTATAATAGTAATTCTTATATTGATTTTGTTTTTTCCGATACAATTTCTTATATTGTATGTTATTTGACTTACAAATATGGTTATAATGTTTAAGATGCAAAATTATAGCAATTTTGTATGTAAACAAGATTTATACAATAAGAATTAGAAGGTCTTACTGATGGTACTCTTCTTCTGTTTCCTCGCCTTATTCCCAACTACTTGGGGTCGGCCACCCTTATCCCAAACTTCCACTTGACACGATTTCCCACATCATATACCTTCACTTCAGCTGTCCTCATATCGCATTCAATAGCATACCTCCATCTCTTATTTGGTCTTCCTCTACCTCTTCTTCCTTCAACATTCATTTCTATAACTGTTCTTACAGCTTCCGATTCTTCTCTCCTCATAACATGACCATACCGTCTAAGTCTATTTTCTCTCATCTTATCCACGATTGATACGATTTACTGATGCTACTAAGTGAATTGACGTTTGAAATAAATGATTTTATGAATTAAAAAAAAAAATAGTAATGCTTAAGAACTCTTTTTGGAAATATTTTTAAATATACTAACTAATCATGAACTAATCTGAAAGTTGAAGGTAAAATATTTCAGTAGTATTGCATGTTAACAAGGAAGTACACAATATTAATTATAAAATCTATGTTGTAATATTATATTATTACATATAATATTAACATATAATATGATGTTATCATTTGTACATGTATGTCACATATTATGATTATACAAGAATAACAAAACAGGGTTCTCTTATTTAAAATACAAAATAACCCTTTAATAATGCAAAAAATCTCCCTCTTGTAGAAACTATTAAATAACGCCTACACGCAGGACCCTTTTTCAATTAACCAATTAGAATACAAAGATTCAGTTACCAGGATCACTGTAGAGATCGCTGGGCTACCCCTTTCAGACTATAAAAAGCCATTTTTCCCCGTCTAAACCAGTTCTTTCGGCGATTTTTAAAGACACAAAATCTACGACACTTCACTCAAGATTTCACTCTCCGGGACTTAGTCGATTTTTGAATTAATTTGGAATTAGAATTTTTTCTTTAAAACCAAATGACACTTAGAAATTTTAAGATGAATTTTGTTTTGGTGAATCTCTTAATTTAATTTAATTGTTCATTAAATAATAATGTTTTATTTTTATTGTTGTGGAAATAAATGTCAAATAATATTTTAAACATTAAGCCTTTTTTTTAAATTATTTTATTTTAATAATAAATCCAACCCAACTTTAAATTTTATTTAATAATAAAAATATATTGTGAGCTTTTCGTATTGGGTAGCTAGTCTTTGAGCTTAATGTATTTGCTTTAACGAGCATCGCGCCGGCGGACAGCGCAAAGAAACTTACAAATATATTTTTAGTGTTTAAATTTTGTCTTGGTGATTATTTTTCCGCATCCTTTCTAGGTGCTTTTTAGCGCCGGGACACATTGGGCTATCACAATTCCGCCTTGATTAATTTTTTACATAGTTAAATTTTATTATTTAAAATTTTGAATAGTTTTTGTAAGTAATTATATGGACTATATGACAAATAGTGTAAATCGTATGTGTAGTGCGTTTAATACCAAAATCAACATTGGATTATTTGAAATATTATTGTATTATGCAGGATGTAAGGTAGGTACAATTTAATCTACGCTATCGAATCTCCAACATTCTATTGCGTAATAAACCATTATTAAAAAATTAAATAGGAAAATTAATATTTAATAAGTGAAACAATTAATGTGTAAATCATATAATAAATATCATAGACGCAGACATATTATTTTATTTTAAATTATAAACGGGTAAAAAAAAACCCCTCTAACATAATGCGATAGAATAAATACAATAATTTCTTAGTTAACATAAATTAAATGAAAAAATACAATTTTAACTAAATACTATCAGATTTATAATAAACAATTAGATATAAACAAATTACAATACACAATTAGATAATGCATTATAAATATTCGACTTGAAGACATCACGAGACATATAGAAAAAATCAACAATGTTTAAAATCTCTGAGGTTTATTTGACTAGTTCTAAAGAAAGTAACTCTGGGCAATCTACATAACCATTTAGTAAGTCATATAAAAACATAAGATCATTAACTCTTCTTCTAAGTTCACAAGATGTAATACCAAACTGAGTCGAATGTAAATAATATGAATCCCTAGAAAGACTAATATTCAATTTAAAACAGATAGATTTCGTATACTTGTATTGGACATTTTCTAATAAATTAATGTAAACAGCATAATCAGGGAACCAAACTAAAGAACCAAGCTTTGATCTGACAATAGAAAAATTTAACAATTTTAAAGTATTTATGTTTTTAAAATATTTAGTATTTCTATTAAGAAAACCCAAACTCTTAAAAGCATTACTGACTGACAAATTTATATTTCTAGTAAAGAAAAAATTATCCTCAAAAATTATTCCCAAATCACTTATGAAATAAACCCTAGTTAAACTGGAATTACACAAACTATAGTTAAAGAAAATGGGATCTTTTTTACGGGAAAATAATAAAACTCTACATTTGTTGAAGTTCAGAGGTAACTCATTTGTAACACTCCAATTATACAGGGTGTTCAGTAAGTTAGGAAACAGTTAAATTGTTACAAACAATGAGTACAATAGAAATTCGTTTCCTTATTTACTGAACACTCTGTATAGTTTTTCAATGTTTAACTGTAATTTAATACAATCACTGATTGAGTTGATAACCGTAAATATTTTGGCATCATCAGCAAACAATAAAATATTTATAGAGGTATCAAAAATACCTAGGCAAGTCATTTATATATAAAATAAATAATAAAAGACCTAAATAAAAACCTTGTGGCACCCCAGAGTGTCCTTTAATATCATTTGAAACAACTGAGAACAATTTTACGACTTGTGTCCGATTAACTAAATACGATTTAATCCAATTTAAAAATGAGCCATTTAATCCAAAATATTCTAATTTTAATGATAAGAGTTTATGGTTTAATTTGTCAAATGCTTTTTGAAAATTTGTGTATATTGAATCAATTTGCTGCCCCTCATTAAAAGCAAAAATAATTTTTTTTGATAGTGATTTTAATCACTGTCAGATATCATAATACTTGATCCTACTATGCCACGTCACCACTGTGCCACGACTCCCCTGTGCTGGGTTTCTTTTTAATTTTATAGTATAAGACATAACATTTGATTTGATATATGTTTAAAGGACGCAGTATTTCCTGAACATTTTCAAAAATTAAGTTAAAAAATTTCGATTTTTTATACAATGTTTCAAGTTTCAAACTACTATTTCTCAGCTCTCACTGGACCGATTTCTTTCGACAATACGTCAAAAGACCACAAATCGAATCTAGTTGAAGACATAACCCTTAAAAAATTTTCCCTCGTTCCCCGCAAATGGGGGAAATCTCCAAAAAAATTACAAATTTAAAAATCGAAAAATTTTGTCATTTTTTTTTTCTTAAAACTTCCATAACTTTTTCAAAAACAAACAAATCAACATAATTTTTTATTATACTAAAACCTTAGATATATATCTTTCATTTCATATCATTTTTTTGAAAATTTAACACTTAACCTTTGTCACTCGCACGACTAACTGAGGGTGTTGCACATTAATCTTTTAAGCATTGCTTATAATATCTATGGTTAAACAGGAGTTACCACATTCGGTGGTCATAAGATCGATTTTCCATATTTAAATATTTTTACTACCCGAAATTCTTTTTTTTAATTACTCAGTACACTAATTAAAATATAATATGAAATAAGTGTTTATAGTAGTTTAAAAATGTAACAGTTATTTAAAAATATTATGATAGAAAATATTTCTCATACAAAATGTTATTAAAGATGTCAGAAAACACTCGTGTTTTAGCTCCAGCTGTACATTGTTAAAAACGTCCGAGATGCCGGTCCAATAGTTATTTTCAAGTCTTAAATAAAAAAAATTTCGAAAATTAGCGATTTATAAAATTGTAATTTTTTTGGTGATTTTCCCCATTTATAGGGAACTATGGGAAAATTTTCACTTTTTGTGGTTAATGTCTACGACTAGATACGATTTGTGATCTTTTGACGTATCGTTGAAAGCTATTGGTTCGGTGAGAGCTGAGCAAAAGTTGTAACACACACAAATAAAATTATACAGAAAAATATTGTTTACGGTGAGTGGTGAGCGGGGTGGGATGAATGCGTTACGTTCGTCTAGTCTCAAGGCCATAGACGATGGGATACACGAGATAATAACACGTGGCGAGTGAAAAGTTACACACAACAAACAAACTAACAAACATACATACATGTGAAACTAATATAAGCGTGTTAAAAAAACACATCATAGTAAAATTAATCGCATTGAAGCTAAAAAATTGAATTTTTTTCAATATTTTATTTACTTTATGAGTAATCGAGTAGTTTACGATAAATCGATCACCTGTATATAATTCAAATTGAATTAAATATAAATACTTTTTATTTTTACTTTTAAAAATTCATATTTAGACTATTGATTTTCAAAAACAAATTTATTACTTTAGATAACCTTGAAGTTGAACAATTTGTCTTGTCATCTTGTCTTTTATGTACATAGTCAATCACACTTAAAAAACAAGTTATTTTTGTTTTAAAATTCTCGATTTTGTATTTTTAAAGTTTCAATTTTTAGAAATAATCAATACAATTTTTTTATAAATATTTCATACGTGTGATGTGTGTTTGTGGGGCCACCTCCCAAAATTCCTCCTCCTCTCTAATCACATAAAAATTGGAACCTCCTCCTCCCACTTATTAAAAAAACGCGTTATAGTTATAGGATAGTGTGATAAGTGTTTATCAGTGAGGTTATTTTGATAACAGATAATATATATTATTTAGCGCCTCTCTTATATTTATTATGATTTAATGTACGACACTACTGTTATTTGAGGAGTGTTACCTCCTCATTTTTTACATTTAAACGCCTGAAAGCAGCACCTCCTCCTCCTCCNAATCAACATTTTAAATCCTATCCTATTTAATATTATCCCCCTCTTATTATAAAAATTATCTATAAAACACGATCCATCGTGGAGATTCAATCATATTGTTTACCATTTTTTTCTTTCTCGTGCATATTCAGTTAAGTAAATAGTGTAGTATTATTATGAACATGATGAAAATGGCTGCAGGAGTGAAAGATGTTAAAATGACTATGCGATATCCATCTCAACCCGACTTTGCTGTGCTAGGAACTTCTGTATTCAACTTAAGTTTTGCAGAGAGAAAATTTATACACATCGGTTGCACGTGGATAAACGACCGATACTCTCCCGTAATGATAATATTATCTCCAAGTATGTATTTATGGATGGATGTCGATAAATTTATTAATTTTTTACAATTAATCGATGAAGTTATTTCATTTATGGATGAATCGTGTAAATCAAAAATTTATTTGAATTCCGTTTTTAACATTGTAAAATCGAAATGTTTCTCAAAAAGTTATCTATCAATATCGGGTAAAGGTAGTGAAGAAGAAAAAATGGGGCGTATATCATTGACCGAAGAAAATCTATTTGCGTTGAAATAAATGAAGTCATGTCTCCTGGAAGTAACCAAAGAGAAATACGAAACANAAGTCATGTCTCCTGGAAGTAACCAAAGAGAAATATGAAACATGTAACTTATTGTACATGCAAAGTAAAGAAGTTTACGAAAAAGTAAAGGATTTGGTTATAAACAAGTTTTTAGTATTACCCGAAAATTTAATGTATTCCATCGTGAAAAGTATGGATATATCGTTATTGCCAAAGACATCAACAGCACTGTACAAAGAAATAGTTACCTTCGATTATAAATGTATCATTAAACGTATATGGGAACAATTCATTGAGGATTTCAAACATCAAACCAATCAGGATGTTAAGCAGATGACAAATGAAAATATAAGGTAGATATTTCACTAAATTGTTTATGCTAAAAATACTAAATAAAATTAAAATTTTTAGTAAAAACGATGACCAACAAGATCATTTGGAAAATCACAACGAAAATGTACAAGATGATAATGTTCACCGTATAAATAATGATTTATCTAATCCATTTAATGATCAAATTCAAATATGGGAAAATTGTAACGATTTATTTGGTTAACAAAATAAAAAAATATTATTAACAATAATTGTAAACAATTTTGAAATGATATAATTGTATTGTAAAACATTTTTTAATTAAAATAAAAATTATTATATATACTAACTGTTTGATAATTGATTAAAAAAATTTTCTATCAAAATAATATATACAATCAACAAATTTGTGAGATAAGAATATATAACTATTGTATAACGTCTCATTCTTTATTATGATATTAAACACACATTATTAAATACTTTATGAAAATAAAATATGTAATTTATAGTTATAACTGCATACTTGATGAGTATATTATCAAGATNAGTTATAACTGCATACTTTATGAGTATATTATCAAGAAAATTTAATTTCTCACAAAAGCAGATACGATAAATTTAATTCATATTTCTATAACTCCAGTCATCGTTTCTATGATTACATATCACTTAAAAAGAAAAAAATTTAAATGCTGCTAGATAAGACAAAATGCTGAAATAATATTTTAAATGCATGTATATATAATACGCAAGTTGGTTATTTTATGATTTAAACAGTTAGCATTTAAATAACACATAATCAGCAAATTTTAAGACAAAAATATAACGAAGTAAATTTAAAAACTGATATATATCTCACAGTACCTATTCCAGCAATTATTTTTAAAACGTCAACCAATTTTAAACCAATCGCAGTGTCAAAAGAAATGCTAATTCATCATTTTGAAATTCTACTGTAAGATTGTATAAGAGTATGTGTGATCACCACAGTCATTCGATCAAAAGCGTTATAACCAACATGTCATCACAAAGTATTAACAACGAAGAATTTTTACAAATTCTAAATAATATGAGAAGTGAACCGCTGTCTCCACTACTTAGCGAAGAAGAATTCGCAGATATAATAAACGAGATGAAAATTGAACCGCTTTCCCAAACAATGGTAAGTAATTTAAAAATAATTTTATTTATGCGATTATAATAAAATATATATATTTTCGCAGTCTCAAGAATTATTACCAGATTTTTGGAATATGGATGATTATTATTTAAATATAGTTAATGAAATAGAAAATCCTGCATCATATTCGATGATCGATGCGGGCCAACATCAAACTTGGTTAAATGAAACGGTATGTGTTTAATATTTTATATATATTTAAAAAATTTTCATGTTTTTATTATAATAATAGAATCAGTTAAATAATGAATCAGTTAATGAAAATTGTCTTTATCTCGGAGCACATCCATGGTTGAATTTTGATACGGAAGAAGATTTATTGGACCTAATAACACAGGGAACGTGGGTTGATGATGTAAAGACATCAGATTACCAAGAAATGATAAGTAAGTAAAAAAAAATTATAAATCTGTTTTAAATAGTAATAAAATTATTATCGTGTTTCAGAAGACGTTAGGAGTTGGAATAATGAATTTGACGACGAAGAATGTGCTCGAGAGACAGATGAATTATCACTAGCTGTATTCAAAGAATATGAACAAAAACATTGGAAAAAAAAAAAGTTAAATAACTATTTCAATAACAATAGTAATAAATAAATTTATAAAGATATTAATAATGTATAATATTGTAAATAAATTTAAGTTTAATCATTAAATGTAAAACATAAATAACTAAAAATTATAACTAATTATGTACAATAGTAATTGTTTTAAATTAAAAAAATATTATACTTATATTAATTTTTTATTTCATAAATTAAACCACCTTGTGTACTTCGCTAGTCATAGCGTTATACTCGAAAATCTTATCATGTAGTATAAGACAATATGCTGATGTATCGTTTGGTATAGGAATTTTAGTTTCGAATTCAATTCGAACGTCAACGGGAGCGCTCTTAATTTTTTCATTTTGTTTAGAACAATCGATAACAACTATAGGAGCGTTATCTTTAAATTCTTCTTTAGTCAAAATAGGATCACCGTTATCTATATTATAAAAGCTATCTTGAAACGATGAATACATTTGATATAATGCTGAATATTTATCATTATCGAAATCAATGTTTAAACTATCGTAAGGATATGATTCCGAATTCAAAAATACTTTGAGTGATATTAGAGAACAATGATCGAATCTACTCATGTCAGCTGTTATTTTGTTTTTACGTTTAGTTTGAAATCCTATAATCACATATCTAGGTTTTTCCGTATGCGTTGATGTTTTAACGGCCCACGAATGTTTTGTAGTTTGTGGTAAATATGGATGTTCAAATAATTCCCAACTTCTAAAAGCGATGTAAAGTGGTTTACGAGAATCTAAAGTCTTTAACAGTTTCAATCTTACACTGTCCTCTACGTTTATATGAGGCATTCTCCACATTATTTTCGAAATTTTTATTTTACCATTCGCTCGCTCACACTTTAATGCGTTAATGTCCACGCTGGATCTATGCAGTATTAATTCTTGTCGGGAATTTATTATTATTTTACGATGATCTTCCGCAAATCCCATAATTACTTTGAGAGGTATGCACACTTCGAATTTTTCTCTAGATTCACCACTTTCATTCCATCCGGCATTTTGATATCGGTAAAGGTTTGCCGTTTGAAAAGACGCATAACCTTTCATACATGTTGTAATACCGGGATTTCTTACTTTATCAATTTCAACAGAGTTTAATTCGTAACGAATTTCGTCAAATAGGAACATAATGCCATTGTTTATTAATTTTACAGAAGCTTCTCCATTACCTGTTTCTATATTTCTTTCAACTTCACCTTCGATGTGTAACAAAGATTCGCTGGGGAGAGTATATAAATCTTGATGTTGTATCGCAATTCGTATTTCATCGTTATTCGACAGCGCGTTACTAGAAAATGGTTGATACGAATGGTATTCAAATTTTGTTATACTTTCTTCGAAGTACGGTTTTTCGTGAATGTTCAGAATATCTTCCATTGCGATTTTCAAGTGTATAACCAAGATTTAAAAGTGTAGTCAAGCTCTCCCTTGTTAACTCTGGAAGTTTTGAAATTGAACTGTTCTCAACTTCATGAAAACGTCTCTTTTTAACGTTATATTGTATACCCATATCGAATATGAACACGAACCGTTACACTTTCTCCTCTGAAATCGACAAGCTCTCCGTTCTGATCTTTAATTTCAATTTTTACGTTATCTATTTGATTGGTCAACACGGAATAATATATAAGATTATTAGGTGATTCTACAATCTTATAACCGGGTGACACCAAGGGATAAAACTCGTGAATAGAACACGTCTCGCGTCCGTTAACAAATGCTCCATGTACAATATCACACTCTATTCTTATACACGATAGTGGATTAATATTAGCCATTTGTTCTGATTCATGTATGACACCGCCTTCAAACGTTTTTTTATTGAATCCCAACAACTCTCCTATGCTATTGTTTGCTGTGAAATCTACTGTTTTATCGCAAAACATTTCGGATTTCAATGTATTCACATTGGATTTCAAGTTAAAAATAATATTATGTTTTTTCAATTCATCCGAGAGATATTTACCTATATCATCTAACTCGTACGATCCTATTGGTATTGATAAATCAATAACGGAATTATTAACAGACGTTGAACTTTCAAGGTAATCGTTATAGGTTAAAACACGAAAAGAATTATTTTTTTCACTAACATTTGGTTTAGAGTTGCAAGCTTGTAAACTCAAAAGTGCTAATTCTGCAGTTCCATCTAATTCAATAGGTGGGAAAAAGGTACTGATCATTCTAGACTGGTTACCTTGAAAAGATAACGTTAAAGAGCGTTGCATCGTTCCAGTAAAAATTTCAAACACAATTGTCCACACACGAACGTATTGAATTCTTGAACACGAGTGTAATTAAATTTTATACTACATCCTTTTAAATAGGAGCGTAATTCTAAAGGCGGTGGTAAGTTACCAAACGAATCGAAATAAAAAACGGTTTTATTTTTTTTATAATATGCTACCCAGTGCGTGCCTTCACCCGTATCATCATCCAAATTCACGACAGCACATTCAATCGTTCGTGGTGTTTTAGGTAACTTATCTCGTGAAAAAATATTACGAAAATGAGATAGTTTTAATAGTCTTGCATATTTTATAATATCATCGCTGTTTAGCGGGCGATCACTGGGTAGCATATGATTTAGTTTTTTTGAAATGGTTTCAAATATAATGATGATCCTCTTTTTGCGAGCATACCTCCACCGATTTTAACTGGACTTTTTGAATCCTTATTTTTTCTTACTTCATTTACCGCTTTGATTATATTAGCGGTACCACCTGCCAACGAGCCTAGAGCAGAAAGACCTGCGAAAATAGGAATCAAGGGAAGCACTCCACCAAATTTCGGTATTTTTATAGTACGAGGAGCACTAGGTTTTCGAACAGAGTTTTTAAATGTTTTTTTAGCCGCTGCGAGTGCAATTATACTTGCTTTCTTCGCACTTTTACCTTTCATTTTTCGCATCGCCTTTCGACTCGAACTAACGATCGAGTTAAAATTTATTCCCATCCCGAGTTTGCGTTTCGCTTTCATGATATTGGTAGTTGCGTAAGCCGCTACTTTTTCTCCGAACGTACTATCTTTTGCTTTAACACGTTCCCAAGCTCGATTTTGTAAAACGTAATCGGCTTTATGACGATTCTTAATGTCTTTATATTTACTATATGCTATATCGTGTTCTCGTGCTGCTGCATCCAGCGGATTTTTACCAGGGTCACCACGAGCCAATCGCTTTTCTAACCGCGTGCCGGGTCCTAGATATTGATACGTTGGCCAATGAACTTCTACGGGAAGATTATTTATAAGAGAATTAACTAAACCGTTTCCGCGTTTATTAATGTTAGATCGTCGACGTCGAATCATCGTTTAAAACGGTGTAATTGTTACATCAATCTTTTATACGTAATGTTTTTCGAAGCGCAAACATGTAAGTTACCAGTTTCTAACGTCGATTTGGATAAATCTGTGTCAAAACGAATGAAACACGGTCCTTTGCTACCCGATAGTATACGTTGTATAATTTGTGGACCGTCTAATTGCGGTAAAACAAACGTAATGTTTAATTTACTGACAGAAGAAAACGGTTTAAAATTTGAAAACATATACCTCTATACAAAAACTCCGGATCAACGTAAATATAAAATCTTAGAGAATATTATTAACGACGTAGAAGGAGTAAACATATACGTTTACACCGATAACGATCAAGTATTAGCACCGGAAAAGGTAACATCTAATTCTATATTTATATTTGATGACGTCGTATGTGAAAAACAAAACAACATAGCATCGTATTTTTGTAGAGGTAGACACAACGGTATCGATATATTTTACTTATCACAGACGTATTCTCGTATACCAAAACAACTCATCAGAGACAACACGAATATGATTATTTTATACAAACAAGACGAAACTAATTTAAAACACATATATGATGATCATTGTTCGTCAGATATGAGTTTTATAGAATTTAAAGAAATGTGTGCTAAATGCTGGAACTCTGGTAGATTTGAATTTTTGTTGATAGCGAAAGATTTTCCTTTAAACGAGGGAAGGTATCGCAAAAGTTTCGATATTTATATAAAAAGAGCTGATTTTTAGACACTTGATTATTAATACAAAATGGAGTCGGAGGAGAATATAACATCAAGTATTATAAAAGCTAAAAAAAGTATTAGGAAAAAATTACTGGAACTCAAACGTGGTGTTGAGGAAACTAGAGAGTTTGTTCGCAAGCATGCGACACCTATCGTTGAACCTCTGGAAGAAATTGCACGACAAACAAAAAACTTATTTGAAAACCGTAAATCAAACGATGCAGAAGAAAATGATGGCGAGGAATACGATAAAATTGATAAAAATAAAACGATCGTGTTGTCTAAACCGTTACAACAACAATCAAACTTTGATGCGGTGTACGGTGTAACCGTTAATGATGACGGAGACTTTAAAATGGGTGATAAAATGGTAATTATTGATGAACATATGGGTAATATCAAGATCGGTAGTCTAAAACAAGTGGCATTGACAAAAGGATTACACGAATTGTTATTTAAAAAGATACCTAACGTCGATTTAATCACTTCTGAGGATATGATAACGTATAAAAACTGTCTCATACACACTAGAGTACATAGAAATATTAACGGCAAATTGAAAACAAATCAAGGATATAAATATAAAAATATAATAAAACAGTTATTTAACGGGCGGCAACCAAGCGAAAACGAAAAGTTTGGTGGCGGACTACCGTTTTTATCTGTATCAAATAAACGAAAAGAATACATATATTGGGACGATATAAATGAATTAGTACAGCGTCTGGCTATTTTACACGCGTCTAAGCGTGCCGGTAATACGGGAGTGTATAACGAAATAATATCATTGGAAGAAGAACTTAGAGAAAACGGAGTAATAAAATGAAAACTGTTAAAGAGCAAATAGCGGAGGAGATACACGCACAAGCAAGAAAGAAATNTATAACACGGCCGCCGGGGATTGACGGCCGGTTATAGAAAGTGTACCGGAAATCATGTGAAAAAAAGAGGCACGGTACGGGATTAGAACCCGCGACCCAAGGCGTCGTATAGACAAACCTTACCACTAGGCCACCGTGCACTTATGATTCAGATCCCGATACACTTTCATTTAGGTTGATAACGTGATGTGCGGCTGAGGGAAACACGGTACCGTGTCACGTATAAAAACTGTCTCAANTTAAAAAGATACCTAACGTCGATTTAATCACTTCTGAGGATATGATAACGTATAAAAACTGTCTCATACACACTAGAGTACATAGAAATATTAACGGCAAATTGAAAACAAATCAAGGATATAAATATAAAAATATAATAAAACAGTTATTTAACGGGCGGCAACCAAGCGAAAACGAAAAGTTTGGTGGCGGACTACCGTTTTTATCTGTATCAAATAAACGAAAAGAATACATATATTGGGACGATATAAATGAATTAGTACAGCGTCTGGCTATTTTACACGCGTCTAAGCGTGCCGGTAATACGGGAGTGTATAACGAAATAATATCATTGGAAGAAGAACTTAGAGAAAACGGAGTAATAAAATGAAAACTGTTAAAGAGCAAATAGCGGAGGAGATACACGCACAAGCAAGAAAGAAATTTCCGAGACGTATCGTAACGCCTTACGCTAAAGACAACATGTGGCAAGCGGATCTCGTCGATATGAGAAAGTATTGCAACAAGAATAAAAACTTTACTTTTATTCTTACTGTGATAGATGTATATACTAAATACGCATGGTGTGTACCTTTAAAAAATAAAACCGGTAAGGTGGTGACTGCAGCTTTTGAATCAATAATAAATAACTGTAACAGATGTCCACTGTACATAACAACAGATAGGGGATCAGAATTTTTCAACAAAGATCTGAAAACTTTTCTACAACAGAGAAGTATTAAACATTTTCCTACATATTCGGCG
>NW_026099572.1:64790207-64813870 GCF_025091365.1 Daktulosphaira vitifoliae | reverse complement strand
TAATAAATATAAGAGAGGCGCTAAATAATATATATTATCTGTTATCAAAATAACCTCACTGATAAACACTTATCACACTATACTATGAGTATAACGCCTTTTTTTAATAAGTGGTAGGAGGAGGTTCCAATTTTTATGTGATAAGAGAGGAGGAGGAATTTTGGGAGGTGGCCCCACAAACACACATTACCTTTGGATTTGACTTCATGGTAAAAATGACTACCGTATTCAAAAATTTGCTATTTTTGAGTTAAAATTCTGGGATTTGTATTTTATTTTAAAATACCTGACAAGAGGAGTATAGATTTTCATAAATATAATAAATTAAAATTAATATATCATAGAAAGTTAAACTTATTTATATTTGTTTGCTTCTTTTAAGTGGAAAAAAATAACTTTGAAATTTAAATTAGCTTAAATAACCAATTTTTTCATGCAACGGTAGTAACGTATGGTTGCCGAGTTATTAATACTTATATTTCACACTCTTGGGGTACGAGGTTCCAACCCGCATATGGTAATGAATTTTTTGCATTTTTTCTTAATTCTTTTTAAGTTAGTATAAATTTTTAACTCGTTTGATTTTTATCTCATTTAGATTCAATAACTTCAATAAAGATCAAGGATCCCATCACTTTAGTCGCCCCTTGCAAGAGAAATTTCTTATTCGTATTAAAATTATTTTACTATATTTAAAGTTGTAGCTTCGAGGCAAAGCTGAGAAGATATTTTTGTGACAATCATTAATTTTCTCTGCTCTAACTTGACCTACTTTTTTCAACGATATGTCAAATTACTACAATTCGTATCTAGTTGAAGATATTACTCTCAAAAATTGAAAAAAAAAATTCTAATTTATAAATTAAACAGTTAGTTATTACATCGTCTCCATAAAGACAATTAAAATCATTAATTTCTAATGTTTTCAAAATATTTATTAACGAATGAAGTTTGATATGATAGGTTTCAACTACAAAATTAAATCATTTTACTTTGTAATTTAATAATTTTTTTACTCTATTTGTGTGTGCTACTACTAGACTATAATATTACAATTTTTTTTTGTAACATGTTGCTATATAAATCATTTCTAAAAAAAATGATTGTTTTTTCTCCTGAATTAACAATTGATTTTTACAAATATAATCAAATTTTATAATACACTCAATTGAGTAAATCTTTTTAACAACTTTGTTTTGATTGGTACATTTAGTTAAAGTAAATCATTAAAATTAATTAAGTTCTCAATATTTCAATTATAGAATCTTTTCAACAAACAACAAAAGTTCCTAGGAAATTATTACTATTACTTCTATTTAAGTTATCTATTACCATAAAAATGCAAAAATATATTGAGCTTTTCTGATAAATTTACAAAAAATAGTAAATATAAAACTTTCTGACTGCATATTGATCTTAACGATACAATTTTTTTAATTGTCATAAAATTTTCTATTTAATGATTCATTTGTCAAACTTACCAATTGAGCTAAAAGTTATGGTAAAATAAATTTTTTTTTTTANTTTTATATTATTACTAATTATATATATAAAATAATAATTAAAAGAAAAAAAAATTTGTTTTCAAATTATTACTGATTTGATTTTTAATATGTTAAAAATAATCAGTCCAAATTTTCAATTTTAACCTATTTTTTTGGTTCTTTAAAGTTGATGAAAAATTTTTGATAAAGATTTATGAAAGTTTATAGTAAAATAAATTGAATATATTACCATAACTTTTAGCTCAATTACAAGTTTAAAATTGACATCTAGGCCAGTCAACAAAAGAAAAATTTCTTAAAAAATTCCCAACCAAATTTTGTTTTATTAATAGTTGAATTAAAATATTTATAATGACATACTAATAGTCCTCAAGATTGGAATTGAGCTTTTTTTTTTTACAGCCTCGCAAAATTCCAAAATATGAGCTTTTTTTAATTTTCTCAAAAAATATTTAACTTACAAAAAAAAATTTCGTACAAGTTTTTTAAAAGACAATTATAAACAAAAAAATTATCTTATATTTTTTCATTTAAACAAATATTTTTCGAGTTACATTACATTTAATATGAGTACTAAAATTTATATTCCATTTTTTTCATTTTACGGTTACTTNCTTATATTCTATTTTTTTAATTTTACGGTTACTTTTTATCATGTTACACTTACGTTAGACACAATGTTATAAATGCATATGTGTGTATGTGTGAGTTTATTTATTTATTGTATCATTAAAGTGTAGTGTATATTAATATACAAGCGATAGAGTAGGTAATTGATTTGACGCTATATTATTTAAACCCAACTAAACGCTAAATTGTACATTCCGAAACAACAATCATATTATGTCAATTGCCACCGGAATTTCTGGTAATCTTTTTCTTTTTCTTTGCCTTAATCCCAACTACTTGCGGACGGCCACCCTTATCCTACGCTTCCACTTGACACGATCTCCCACATCTTCTACCCTCATATCAGCTGTCCACAAATCGCATTCAATAGCATCCCTCCATCTCTTTTTTGGTCTTCCTCTATCTCTTCTTCCTTCAACATTCATTTCTATAACTGTTCTTACAGCTTTCGATTCTTCTTTCCTCATACCATGACTAAACAATCTAAGTCTATTTTCTGTCATCTTATCCACGATTGACGCAACACCTATACTTCCTCTTNTTAATTGACGCAACACCTATACTTCCTCTTATATGCTCGTTCCTTATCCTATCTTCTCTAGTCACTCCACTCATCCAACTAAGCATTCTCATCTCTGCTACACTTATTCTCTGCTCTACTTTCTTATCAACCGCCCAACACTATGAAGCATACATCATAGCTGGCCACACAATTTCATACTAAATTTAAAAACTATAATTAGTATTTATTCATATATTATATTTTAAAATCAAAGAACTACTAATCAGGATATAATTAAAGAAATAAGAGTTCATGTTGCTTTTAAAATATTTCACCAATTTCTCTAAAGGAAACACTATCTACAGATTTGCATCGAAGCGTTTCTTATGATAGTGATTTTAATCACTGTCAGATATCATCTATACTTGTCCCATCTATGCCTCGACCCCACTGTGCTACCGTTTTTTTTAAAATTAAAATTTACTTAAAATCAGCGTATTTAGTATCAATAATAATATTAGTCACGAAATATTTATTATCTACACATTTTCTGTTAAGTAAAAATGTTTCGATGGATTATAATTATAACATTTCACCTCAAAGTCAAAATTTATACTATTAAATTATTTTCCAAAATCGAATGTTGTACTAACCTAAATTCAAATTAAAACGAAAATAGTTTGAAGTCAAATACACCAATTTGATTATTTGCATGTATTTAATTACTTCAACAATTTTATACATAATAAAAATTCCCTGTGGGCTGGCAATTTCGTATAACATATTTATTTTCCTTTTTAAAACGTTGTTAGCTGTAAATTCTATCTCATTATGTAAACAAGAATTATAGTATAAAACTATACACAAGGTAATCATAAAATTATGATGCTATCTCGATGTAAAAAATTAGTTAAAAATTAACGAGTAGGAACAATATGAATTTCAAAGAAACAATAAACAATTAATTGTTTTTAACACGGACATATCCTAAATGTTATTTGAAGTATTTAGTATATTATAGCCATTAATATATATTACCATCCTAAAAAATTAGATAACCATTATGAAAATGTTTGGTAGTAAAATATTCTATAATTTTAAATATAAATACGGACTAACAGAATTGATCTACTTTTCGACTCCCCCCTACATTTGATAAAGTGGTGGTTACAATTATAACTACAACTGTGGAAATTTCAATTAGTAAATACATAAAACAGAATATTACAAGCACTTATATTTTGAATTTAATAAAATTTGGGTTTTTAATTTAATAGTAAATGGCATTTGAATTTTTAATATAACTTTTATTCGATTATTAGATATAAAATTTTTGATTTTCAAATTTTTGAGTTATTATACATGTATATTATACAAGAGCTTTCAAATACAGGTCCCTTATTAGGTTTTTATGGCGTTGATATTCGCANCGTACTCAATTTTATTTAAATTAATTTTCTCATTAATTGTTTCTCTCATTAATTATTAATGGTTTGTCACGCAATAGATTGTTGGAAGTTCGAAAGCATAGGTTAGATTGTACTTACCTTACGTCCAGTGTGATACAATAATATTTTAAGTAATCCAGTGTTGATTTCCGTATTAAACGCACTACGCATACGATTTACACTATATGTAATATAGTCTATATAATTGCTTACAAAAAACGATTGAAGACTTTAAATAATAATATTTGATTACACAAAGTCTAAGACTGATCTTACTTGTAAAAGATTTTAAACACTCTGTATTTTATTATAAAAACAATTCTGATTTTTTTTAACTCATTGATTTTTTTTACGTTTATTGAATAAGTATTTTTTTTTTAGAGAGTATAATTTTTTTTATTGAGAGATCGATACCAATATTTCTTAAATTTTCCTCTGGCCTGGCCAAAACAAGATTCAGAAATATCTATATCTATGTAAAAAATTTATCAAGGCAGAATTGTGGTGGCCCAATGTGTCCCGGTGCTAAAATAAAGCACCTTGAAAGGATGCGGCACAATAATAACCAAGACAAAAATTAAACACTGCAAATATATTCGTAAGTTTCTCTACGTTGTCTGCCGGCGCGATGTTTATTAAAACAAAGACATTAGCAACGAGACTAGCTACCCAATACGCATAGGCTTACAAATATATTCTAACCTAATATACCTAATTCTAGAACAATGTCTAGTTGCAACCTTTACTCTGTCTGCCGGCGCGATGTTTGTTAAAACAAAGACATTAGCAACGAGACTAGCTACCCAATAAGTATAGAGTTGCAATACACTTAGTCAAATAAATTTAAATCTCAATTTAAATTGAGAAGATTGTGACCTTTAGCTTTGTCTGCCGGCGCGATGTTTGTTAAAACAAAGACATTAGCAACGAGACTAGCTACCCAATAAGAAAAGCTCACAATAAATTTTTATTATTAAATGAATATCTAAATTTAGGTTGGATTTATTGTTAAAATAAAATAATTTAAAAAAAATATAATGTTTAAAATATTATTTGATGTTTATTTTCATAACAAGAAAAATAAAATATTATTAATGATTGAACAAATTAAATTAAATTAAAAGATTCACCAAAACAAAATTCACTTTAAAATTTCTAAGTGTCATTTAGTTTTAAAGAAAAATATTCTAAGTCCAAATTAATTAAAAAATCGACTAAGTGTTTTTAAATTGAAAAATATTCTAAGTCAAAATTAATTAAAAAATCGACTAAGTCCCGGAGAGTGAAATCTTGAGTAGAGTGTCGTAGATTTTGTGTAATTTAAAATCGTCAAAAGAACTGGTTTAGATGGGGAAAAATGGCTTTTTATAGTGTGAAGGGGGTAGCCCAGCGATCTCTACCGTGATCCTAGAAGCTGAGGCTTTGTATTGTAATTGGTTAATTAAAAGAGGGTCCCTGCGTGTAGGCGTTACTTAATAATTTCTACAAGAGGGAGATTTTATTGTATAATTAAAGGGTTATTTTGTATCTTAAATAAGAGAACCCTGTTTTGGTGATCTTGTATAATCATAATATGTGACATACATGAACAAATGATAACATCTTATTATATATTAATATTATATGTAATAATATAATATTACATTTGAATTTTTAATATAACTTTTATTCGATTATAAGATATAAAATTTTTGAGTTATTATACATGTATATTATACGAGAGATTTCAAATACAGGTCCCTTATTAGGTTTTTATGGCGTTGATATTTGCAGATATGCAGCATTTATTATTAATGGTAGTAAGGCACATTGTTGTGATTTTATAAATACACCAACTGGAAATCATATCTATTAAAGCCCATGTAAAGTTTAAGTTTCAAAATGACCTAGTAGTAAAAAATAGAGAAAATTATTTGCATATACTATACTTCTTTTGATGACAGCTCCAGTTTTGAACAAAATGAGCAACTTTAAAAATTGCACAACGTGACAGAGTCATAAACATACCGAACATTTATATTAGCTATATTGAATTGAATATACTATTCCAATCATGATTTTAAAGGTTTTTATATGTATAGACTGCTGGCCTATTTTTTTGTAATATCAAAAAAGAAAATAATGTTTTAAAATTATTAGGTATAAATCATAAAAGTAGAAATGTAAATACGGTAAAAATATCTTGCAGTCTGAAACCAATCTAGAAGTAACTATTAAAATTATTTTATTTAAGTACGAACGGCATTATAGAGACTTTATAATCAATTTTATTACGACAATTTTATCCTTTGATAATGTACTTTTTCCAACTTCTACGTCATAAATTTAATGATACAATAGATCAAATCGTAAAAAAAATATGATGACTATACATATAAATATATTTATTTATTTATATATAAATACCAAGTTTAATAAAATTATATCAAATTTTAGACAAAACTTTTTAGTTCTTAGTTATTTTGCAGAATAACCCAAAATATAATGAGTTTTAAAACATTACTACTACAAGTTGATTGGCAATGAAACACAAATATAATATTTTAACCAAATAAATAATTGATATAAGCCAATGCGACTTACTGGTCCAAACATATCAGAGTTTATTAAAAAGTCTTTAATACTGTACGTGTGCATACAGGGTGGCCCGCCACTCACTGACAACTTAAATAACTTTTGATCCAGTTAATATTTTTAGCTGATTTTTTTTTTTTTTTTAGTTAAAGTAAATCATTAAAATTAATTCATTTCGGGATATTTCAATTGTAGAATATTTTTAAATACCAAAAGTTACTGAGAAATTATTACTGTGATTTCTATTTAAGTGTTCTATTACGATAAAAATGCAAATAAATAATGAATTTTTCTGATAAATATACAGTAAATAGTAATTATAAAATTTCCTGACTGCATATTAGTCTTTAAAATAGCATAGTTTTAATTCTTATAAAATTTTCTATTTAATGATGTCAATTTCAAACTTTTAATTGAGCTAAAAGTTATGGTAACATATTTAATTTTTTTAACTATTAACTTTCACAAAACTCGTCAAAAATTTTTCTTCGACTTTAAAGAATCAAAAAAATAGGTTAAAAATGAAATTTTTTTTTTTTTATTATAAACTTTCATTTTAAAGAACGAAATAAAGAAGGTTAAAATTATTACTTTTAACATATTAAAAATCAAATCAGTAATAATTTGAAAACAAATTTTTTTTTCTATTAATTATTATTTTGTATGTAATTAGTAATAATATAAAAAATTAGAAGTGATACAAAAAGTCTAATTGCATATTTGAAAACAATGCGAAAAGTTGATTTATAAAAGTATATTTTTGCTTCTGATGAAAGTTCCTTGTAGTCCAGTGCATTTATTTATAGTTACAAACAGGTTTTATTGAAAATTATTGTATCAAGACCTTTAAATTTTTATACACGTAAAAGTAAAGCAAAATATAACTTCTTTATTATTTTTATAATTTCTCCGTTTAAATTACAATATTAAATATCAATTTCATACTAAATTTAATAATTATAATTAGTATATATTCATATATTATATTTTAAAATCAAAGAACTACTAATCATGATATAATTAAAGAAATAAGAGTTNATTCATATATTATATTTTAAAATTATAGAACTACTAATTAGGATATAATCAAAGAAATAAGAGTTGATGTTGCTTTTGGAATAATCCACCAATTTCTATTATTTATTCTAATATCTACAGATTTGCATCGAAGCGTTTCTTATGATAGTGATTTTAATCACCGTCAGATATCATCTATACTTGTCCCATCTATGCCTCGTCCACACTGTGCCTCGACCCCACTGTGCTACCGTTTNACTTTGACTCCACTGTGCTACCGTTTTTTTTTATGTGTGTTTCTGTATACGCTCAATCTCAGCTCTCGCTGGACCGATTATGATGAAAAATATGTCAAAAGATCACAAATTGTATCTAGTCGAATATTTTACCACCTCCCACCGTATGCTTCTGTACTTCGACCCCACTGTGCTATCGTTTTTTTATATAATATCCTCAATAAGATATTTCCAAAAATAAAAATTATTATTTTTAACACTTTAAACTACAAGTAACATTTTTTTTTATACTTGTATGTGGAAATATTAGATATTTAACAGGAATAACAGCTATATTTAAAGGTAAATTTACAATGTTAAAAAAATCTAATACTTCAAAAAAAAAACACACTTAGAGACAATATATATGTCCATATTATAATTTGCAATTTATTAAAATACAAAGACAATTTCCCTCCAAATTAAAATTATACAAATAACAATTTTATAAAGATTTAATAAATGTGCTTAATAAATTTTTACATGAACACAGGAAATAATTACTATTTTGTAACACTATATTGTAAGTTACTACCTATTGATTGAATAAAATTCAGTAAGTACAATCTTAAACAAATATATGAATTGGAAGTAATTGACGAATACAATGCAAGGGAAATTTTGGGTAAATAGCGACAAAAATGTTATATTTGTAAATGTATTTATTAAATGTACGAATTTTCGACACTTAAAATTAAAATTACACTACTTGTGTGTATATTAAATATACATACTGTAGTAAGGGGAATATTTTAATAATTTTTTACAGTGAAGAAGTTATAAGACATTTAATGATCTTTGGTGAAAATATTGATTTTAGGCCTTTTTATTTTGTTGATTAATATTTAATTTAAAAATTAGTATATTATACTCTATAGAGTATTATTATAGTTAATAAGTCATAGTTAATACGCAATAAAGAATAATTTTTACGAAAATCAGCATTTTATATGTATTTTATTACATTTGCTTAAATTTAGGTAATTAAATTAAATACATAACAGCCAGCTGTGTTTTTGCAAAAAAAAAAACATTTTTTTTATTTTATAAATATTGATAATGTACATGAACAGTATATAAGCATAATAAGAATAAAAATTTTAGGACCATATTTATTTTTCAGTCACTAACAAATAATTTTGTTTATAACAAATATACAATCATCAATTGTCGAAATTTTTAAAAGATAAATGAAAGAAAAAATTGTGAGACGTCACGGGACAGTTGTGGAATATCGAAATTATTTTGTACATAAAAGAATGGTTTATTAAAGGAGAAAAAATATTCTTGAAAATTGAGATGGCTTAATCATTTAATAAGTTACTTCTGTAATAATAATATTTTATTCTGCCTCTATTATTACTGTGATAATTGGTCGAAAATATGTACTAAAGTTATATGAATCAAATGTCATTTACTATTATTATAAAAACTCAAACATTTTATTAAGTTCAAAATATGAGTTCCCATTTAAAAAAACAAAGTTGACACCCTTACCAGGCATAAGGGATGAACTTAAAAAGTATCACACAGTTAGTAATTCAAGAATAATGTGTAACTAAAGATAACCAAAAAAAAAAAAAATGTTTAAATTATTATTACTCTGGAAATATTTGAGTGGATTATGATAAAAAAATCATCCTGTATATGTACGTTTTCATTAAAAACAATAAAGTTGATGTTCCTGTAACGTATTAGAGATGAATAAAAAAATACTTAATAAATAATATACTAAGTAGTAATAAATATAATATTTGAATTTTACACTTTATTGTTTTATTTTTGTTAAATTTTTATAGTACTTCATTGTTTAACAAGGCGACATATTCGAATAATTTATGTTATAAATAACGTATTTTAAAATAATTATTTTTAAAATTTAAATAAATAAATTGAAATATAAATAAAAAAATGTATAGTTGGCTTCATAAATCATTCATATTCCTACTTAAAATAAATAACTAAAGACAATTAAAAAATGGCATTACACTATACATAGATCTCAATACAAGTTTAATGTGTTAGTGTTCATTAGTTTTGATTTATAAAAATTTATACTATTTATTTAAACTTAATATTATGTTAAATATGAATTTTCTAAACTGTTTTGTATTAATTGTTATTTTAATTCAATCAATACTGTCAAATTTTGTGTTGACGAATTTTAAAAAAATGAAAAAAATTGGAATTCTTAATGAAATACTTATGGGTGTAAATGTAAAAAATAAATTCAAGGATATAGAAGTTAAACAAGGACGTGATGACACTTTAAAAATATTAACAATTGATAACATCTTTGATAATATCGAAAACAATATAAATATACACCAGAATAATACACAGCTACTTTCGTCAACATATTTTCCTGTTAATTTAAGCAATTATAAAACAAAGGTAGAGTTAATTTTTAAATTCGTAAAATGTAAATGTTGGGAAAAAATTAGGTTCTGTAATAGATTATTGTCATACATGAACTATGGTTATGAATTGGTTTTTAATGAAGAAATAACTAAACAAGATAGAACAATGACCTTAGAAATAAAGGATTTGCTTATAAGAAAAATCAATGACTATATAGAATTAGTACGTTATCTTTATTATAAGGCAATGTTTTTTAAAAAATTATTTCCTGAAGGTAATGATGAAGTAACTTCTACTGACCCATTTTTTTCGAAACTATTATCAATAATAGATATGCCAATACCTGAATATTATAATTTTGCAAGTAAATTAAAAAATACTTTAGATAATTCATTTAAGAGTGTTAATAACTGTACAAAACATACATGTTTATTTTCAAACATTTCTGATTTGTCTACCAATATACAACAATACAGAGATTATAAGTCAGCTAATGTAGAATATAATGATAGCTTCGCAGAATATATAAGTTATTACATTGACGATTGTATAAAAGAAACTTATGATTTTTTTGCATCGTTGACATTAAATAAAGAAATTAATGATATATAATATTAAAATATCAATTTCTAATGTTTATAAAACATATATGAAACTTAAAAATGCCAAATCAAGTTTTTATAATAGTTGTTATTTTAAGAAAAATCGAGTGATTTATATTAATAAAGTACCCCGTAAATTCAACACTTAAATTTGTATAATTATATTATATTATTATAATTTAGAAAAATATAATTATTTTATTATTATTAGTTATATAAAACATTTTTTGTACATGTTTTTGATTATGTATATTAACCAAACACTGACAAATTTCTTTAAAAGTATAAATTTTATAGTCACACTAGATATTAACTGAAATAATAAAAATTTTAAATTATTTGTGCCTATCACTATAATGTCATTTCAAAATATATATGTATATATATATATATATATTAATCTATTTATAATAATAAAGTATTTAAATTGTTAGATCATTTGTAAATTTTTAAATATTAAAACTAAACATTATGTTTATTAAATATGAGTTTCCTAGTTGTTATAATATTAATTGTTATATTGATTCTTTTTCCGATATAATTTCTTATATTGTATGTTATTTGACTTACAAATATGGTTATAATGTTTAAGATGCAAAATTATAGCAATTTTGTATGTAAACAAGATTTATACAATAAGAATTAGAAGGTCTTACTGATGGTACTCTTCTTCTGCTTCCTCGCCTTATTCCCAACTTGGGGTCGGCCACCCTTATCCAAAACTTTCACTTGACACGATTTCCCACATCATCTACCTTCACTTCAGCTGTCCTCATATCGCATTCAATAGCATACCTCCATCTCTTATTTGGTCTTCCTCTACCTCTTCTTCCTTCAACATTCATTTCTATAACTGTTCTTACAGCTTCCGATTCTTCTCTCCTCATAACATGACCATACCGTCTAAGTCTATTTTCTCTCATCTTATCCACGATTGATACGATTTACTGATGCTACTAAGTGATTGACGTTTGGGGTAAATGATTTCATGAATTAAAAAAAATATATAGTAATGCTTCAGAACTCTTTCTGGAAATATTTTTAAATATACTAACTAATCATGAACTAATCTAAAAGTAAAAGGTAAAATATTTCAGTAGTATTATATGTAAACAAGGAAATACACAATATTAATTATAAAATCTTAGTGTTGATATTATTATTTGTATATACATTCCAAATTTATTTTTTTAATTACTCAATAGACTAATTAAAATACCGTATAATATATTTTTATTTTTAAAGATGTACTTTCTTTTAATTAGATCCCTCTTAACAGATAGGGTGGACTGAGTAGTGTGGGTGGGTTTGACTCCTTTAGTGCTGTTGTTAAATATGATTATATTATTATTTTTTCTTAGCAATTGTTGATTTGTCAATAAGACCGAAATTGTGCATTGATGATAAAAGTATAACTATTTTAGTAAGTTTTGGTTTATAAGATTTAAGAGTGTTTTTGAAATCCCAATGGTACTATACGGCTTATGGTTTTTTGAATACTAAAAAAAAAAGACCCTATAATTTTTTTAAAATTTTTTCGAACCGTACTAACCAATGTAATATTCTTTTTCAATTGCCAATGGAATACTAGTATACCAGTTTTCCGTAGCTAAATTTTCTAAATTCGAATACATTAGTCGCATAACCACGTCATTTGGAGAGTTTAAAATATTATAGGGGCCATCTAGTTTTTTTGTACAATATAATAGGTTCCCCATTTATACAGGTGGCCCACCACTCACTGACAACTTAAATAACTTTTGATCAAGTTAATATTTTTATCTGATTTTTTTTTTTAAATAATAGTTATACGTTAGGTCTATAGCTATATCTCAATAATTAATTTTTTTACATTTTATTAAAAATATTAATTATTTTTAAATTTTAAATAAAATGTAAAAAAAAAATCTAAGATAGCTATTTTGTAGAGTAGAATTTAAGAAAAATTTTAGTAAAAAAATATCTTATTAATATTCAGTAGTAAATATTCTGTAGCGTTTTGAAGTTTGTGAAAATTTGAATTTTCATGTATTATTTTACGGTATTAAACATTGATATACGTATTGAGGAAAGGACAGAAGAAAACACTATCTTTTCGTGATTACTATAATTTGGAGGTGTGTAACTTTTTCCATGAAAATGACATACTTTTGAATGAGAGTGATAAGTAATAATTGCCTTATCAAATTTCTTATCATGATATTAATGCCAAGGTTGTAAATTATAGTAATCACGAAGAGATAGTGTTTTCTTCTGTCCTTTTCTCAATACGTATATCAATGTTTAATACCGTAAAATAATACATGAAAATTCAAATTTTCACAAACATCAAAACGCTACAGAATATTTACTATTGAATATTAATAAGATATTTTTTTACTAAAATTTTTCTTAAATTCTACTCTACAAAATAGCTATCTTAGATTTTTTTTTTTACATTTTATATAAAATTTAAAAATAATTAATATTTTTAATAAAATGTAAAAAAATTAATTATTGAGATATAGACCTAACGTATAATTATTATTTAAAAAAAAAATCAGATAAAAATATTAACTTGATCAAAAGTTATTTAAGTTGTCAGTGAGTGGTGGGCTACCCTGTATAAATGGGGAACCTATTATATTGTACAAAAAAACTAGATGACCCCTATAATATTTTAAACTCTTCAAATGACGTGGTTATGCGACTAATGTATTCGAATTTAGAAAATTTAGCATCATATACTGTAGATTTATTTGGTAAATATACAAAAAAATTTTTTACGATTTTCAACAAATTATTCAAAAAGTTCTCTTTTTGGAGCTGATTTATCAAGTTTACGTGGATGAATACGTACGATCATCCGTATCATCAAATATCTACACATTGTAGTAAAAATCAAAAACGTTTTTCACTCATATTAACATGAACATTTTGTGTTACAAAACTACACTGATCTCAAAGATCTTCGAGATTTTTTCGTACTCATTGGTTGACACCTGTTAACATCAATAGACCAATTAAACTCACAATTTCACTTTATGTCGTTTAATTCTATTTATTTCAAATTCCTCGTAATAGTTAGTAAATATATTTTTAGTTCAACGTTTAATAATACAGTTTATCACAAAATAAAAATAGTCTATAATATGATTTATTTTTAGCCATTGGTTTGTATCCTCGTAAATGTATTTACAATATGAGATGGCGTACGCACGGTACTAGGTAGGACATTTTTTATCCATTTAGTTTTCTTATCTTTTTTAAAATAAAACTTCGACCTTAAAGGTAAGCGTCTATAAGTACGCATCGTATGAAACGGATTTTAGAATTATTAATATAGTAAGTAATGCCGACGAAATTGATCGAAAGGGCAACTTTTCCGACTGGTGCGGATGACGTCATACGGTTTCCGATCGTCCACTCGCTACGAAAATGCGAATGTTACTAAAAAGTCGACAATACGATCGCTACTTCATCTATGTCGGAATTAAAATCATTTACAGTATCTAGTAAGTTTAAAGTATGGCTTTGTTCACAGTCTTAACTTAATTTAAAGAANTGTATTGCTTTGTTCACAGTCTTAACTTAATTTAAAAAAAACAATGATACAATTGTTTTAAATAATTACAGCAATAACTGCACGAGTCACTAGTGTAACACAGACTAGTTTGAACTTCTATAGTTGTGTCTGAAAACTTATTAAATCGACAATAGTGATTATAAACGAGGTGCCCAATTGTGTGTGTGTGCGGGTGCGGTTCAGCTGCAATGTTTTGTACGGGTTTAGGACGACCGACAGCGTCGTGGTCAATACATTGAAATATTAGTATTACTATATTGGTAACTTATTTTTAGAATTAATACGTGTAAGCTCGTCGTTATCGGTTGTTATAATATAATAATCGTTATTATTAGTATTTTCATATTTATTTTCTACTGCGTCCTTTAAAATAATAATATGAGTTTTATTTTATTATATTTAATTTGACAATTTTTCATACCTATAAATAGCAGTATTATATTTAAGGTCACAGCCCCACCACCAGCACACACGAGCCGACACTGGTGATAATAAAAGTATAGTTTAAAAAAACTAAAAAAACACGCTTTTAAAACACATCGAACTAAAAAATTAAAAATAATTTTAAAATAAGCTTAAAACAATAATGAACGAAAAATACTAATGTTAATGTGATAAAAGCGTAGGACGCTCAATATACGAAAAATATGGCATAAAGCACCCATGCTTTTATCACAATAATACTAGATACACAAGATAATAACACGTGGCGAGTAAGGAGTTACACACAAAAACAAACAAACAAACATACATGTGAAACTAATATAAGCGTGTTAAAAACGTCCAAAATACCAGTCCAAAAGTTATTATTTATCAGATATTTTCAAGTTTTAAGTAAAAAAATTCGGAAATTAGAGATTTATATAATTATAATTTTTTTGGAGATTTCCCCTATTTACAGGGAACTAAGGGACAATTTTCACTTTTGGAGGTTAATGTCTTCGTCTAGATACAATTTGTGATCTTTTTGTATTAATTTTTTTTTGTATTAATTGACGTATCGTTGAAAGAAATCAGTTTGGTGAGAGCTGAGAAAAAGTGGTAACAGACACAAAAAAAAAACAATATTTTATTTACTTTGTGAGTAATCGAGTAGTTTACGATAAATCGATTACCTGTATTTAATTCAAATTGAATTAAATATAAATACTTCTTACGTTACTTTTAAAAATTCATATTTAGACTATTGATTTTCAGAAACAAATTTATAACTTTAGATAACCTTGAAATTGAACAATTTGTCTTGTTTTTTATGGAAGTATACGTGAATTTTTTTTTTTTAATATCATCTAATTTTTTTTTTTTAACTTTTTTTAATAAAAATATACATAATGAAATTTAATTTATTTTTATGAGACTGTGAATGTCTAATTTATATTTATTTGTTAATTTATCCATTATTGGAATTACTTTTGAAATAAATCTAATCATTTTCAAAAACACTTTTAATACAATCAACTAGAAAAAATTATATTAGAATATAAAAATAAACCATCTGATAACATAACCCTATCCGAACAAAATAGATGCACACTCAATTATTGGTATAGACAGCGATAGCAACGAAATAGATAAAGTTTTCTTTATTCTGGTACATCTAACGGTTAAACTCAATGAAAATACTTCTATGGTAGAACGTAAAGTTAGGACTTGTTACCAGGAATTGATTTCAATTACTATTGAGTTCTTTTTTTTTTTTTAAGTATTATTTTTTACATAAAATTTATTTTTTAATTAAAACATTTTAAAATAAAAATTTTGTTTTTTCAAAACAAAAAGAAGCAAAAATACGTAGAAGCTAAAGAACTAGCGTCTCAATGGGAGAAATCTAATAATAAATGGGTTAAAGTAAAAAAAATCGAACAGACATCGCTAGAAAATGTGGTTGATTTTCAAAACTTAATAATAGTATAAAAACTAAACGTGAAGGTGGTAATAATGGAAATGGAGGAAACACAAATATTTAATTGAATCTTCAAGAAGTACCTGTCATATTAGAAGAAAATACTTTAGATGATCATGCCTCTTCCCAAATCATAATTGAAAAACAATTACTTGTTGATGAAGGAATTAATTCATTGAAACTTCCTGAAATAATTTTTAACGATCCTCATAATTAGCCAACTGTAAATGACAAGATGCATACTCATTGAACATGGCCCGGATCGTTGAAAAGAAGAACCTTTGTACTTTTATATATATATCTTAAATTAAAGCTAATGTAATGTACTTTATTATGGAAAAAAAACCCAACCAAACCAAATGCTATTTTTGTGTGAAAATTCTCGATTTTATATTTTACACTTTCTACTTTATAATGCTATAATTTATTGAAAAGTGTATGGATCAACACAATTTTTTTATGAGAAATAATATTTTTTAATAATCTTTCTTTCATTCGACATACTTTATCTTAATCAGAATATTAATAAGGAACTAGGAGTTCATGTAGCTTTTGGAATAATCCACCAATTTTTAAAAATTAAACGCTATCTAAAGATTTGCATCGCGGCGTTTTATTAAATTCAAAATATGTATTCACATTCGAAAAACAAAGTTAACACCTTTGCAAGGTATAAAGAATGAACTTAAAAAGTATTACATATACCTAATTATTAAAGAGTAATATGTAACTAAGGGTTTCAAAAAAAAAAAAAAAAATGTTTAAATAATTTTTATTCTATAAGTAATAGAGTGGATTATGCAAAAAAAATCACTTTACATAGGGATCGATCCCATTTCTTGATTGCGTGACATAGTGTAATTTTACTTTATTCCCAAGAGGGAAACTATGTTTCAAACTATCACAGTCATATATTATTGTTACAGTTATCATTTTTAAAAAAAACACTGGCAACATGTTTTAAAGTAAACAACAACACTACACACGCTATAGGTATACGAGTTCAATGCGGTGAAAGATGGAGATCGCAAATTTTTTGAAGGTTGTGTCCACTACGAATTTAACACGATAAAACAAGTTACAGCGTATGATACGCTTAAAGAACTACTTTAAGAGGATATCATATTTTCCAGGGGAACATGTCTCCCCTATTTCATATAATACGCTAAATAAACCACACATTTTTCAGAGTAATATGTTTCCCTTGCTCTTTCATCTTAATAAAAGGTACATGAGAAGGGGGTGGAATAGACGAGCTCAAAGTCGGTCTGACCCACCGCAAAAGATACTTTACATTAAAAAAATACCAAAATTAAGTTCTCAAACTAAAAATTTTCTTAGACCAAAAAATACCTGGTTGGTAACCAACCAAGAAAATGTCATAATTTACCGACTTGTTCCTCTTTACAAACATGCATAGAAAAAAATTTTCTTTAACTTTTATACAAACTGCTGACTATATTGATTTGAAGAATTATTGTGAGTAGTGTCCTACTCTTTAATCCTTAAAATCCTACCCTGCTTAGATATAAGTCAGATCAATTTATTTTTAACAGTTTAAAAACCTGTAAAAATTGAAATATTAATGTGCTACAATTTAATAATCAAACCTCAGAGTTATTAAACTGTTTCATGTTCCTTTCTGTATCACTAATTATAGCTCAGCATCATATTTCCCTCGAGTCCTATTGTTAGCTAATAAAATTTTAAACATTGTTGATTTTTTCTATATGTCTCGTGATGTCTTCAAGTCGAATATTTATAATGCATTATCTAATTGTGTATTGTAATTTGTTTATATCTAATTGTTTATTATAAATCTGATAGTATTTAGTTAAAATTGTATTTTTTCATTTAATTTATGTTAACTAAGAAATTATTGTATTTATTCTATCGCATTATGTTAAAGGGGTTTTTTTTTACCCGTTTATGATTTAAAATAAAATAAAATGTCTGCGTCTATGATATTTATTATATGATTTACACATTAATTGTTTCACTTATTAAATATTAATTTTTCTATTTAATTTTTTAATAATGGTTTATTACGCAATAGATTGTTGGAGATTCGATAGCGTAGATTAAATTGTACCTACCTTACATCCTGCATAATACAATAATATTTCAAATAATCCAATGTTGATTTTGGTATTAAACGCACTACACATACGATTTACACTATTTGTCATATAGTCCATATAATTACTTACAAAAACTATTCAAAATTTTAAATAATAAAATTTAACTACACAAAGTCTACGACTGATCTTACTTGTAAATGATCCTAAACACTCTATATTTTATTATAAATATAATTAAAATTTTTTTACTTCTTGATTTTTTTACGTCTGTTGAATAAGGATTTTTTTTAAAAAGTATATTTTATTGAGAATCGACACCAATATTTCTTAAATTTCCCTCTGGCCTAGCCAAAACAAAATTCAGAAATATTTATATCTATGTAAAAAATTAATCAAGGCGGAATTGTGATAGCCCAATGTGTCCCGGCGCTAAAAAGCACCTTGAAAGGATGCGGTAAAATAATCACCAAGACAAAATTTAAACACTAAAAATATATTTGTAAGTATCTTTGCGCTGTCCGCCGGCGCGATGCTCGTTAAAGCAAATACATTAAGCTCAAAGACTAGCTACCCAATACGAAAAGCTCACAATATATTTTTATTATTAAATAAAATTTAAAGTTGGGTTGGATTTATTATTAAAATAAAATAATTTTAAAAAAAGGTTTAATGTTTAAAATATTATTTGACATTTACAACTAGTGAGGGGCATTTTCGAATATTTTAAACTATCGAATAACTATTCGAATTGTTTTTGCACGACCGAATAGTGTGTTTTTAGCATAAACTATCGAATAGTTTTAAATATATTCGAATGGGCTAGCGAATGGTTTTAAAAAATATTCGATTAGTTCTAATTAAAATTTTTATTAAGTACAATTAATTATAATAAGAAGATAATTAACGAATACTTAAAATAAATTATTAGACAATTAATAACAGTAAAAAGTACCATTTTATTTCTATTAGTTTGTGAGTCGTTGGTAAAAACTGATTAATATGGGTTGAAAATTAAAAAGTAGTTCTTTTTTCTGATGACTAATAATATATTTTCAGTTTTATCGGAAAGGTTTGTTCTATGCGCAACAGGAGTATTCTAAATACTAAAGTCTTATTTTACACTTAATATCTTGTATACTGTTCTTAGTCTAGTATTACCTGCTCTTTTGTATTTATAGTTTTGCTATTTTAATAACACTAACGATCTAAATAGGATTGTTTTAAAACTGTTTATTCAGGGTACTAAGATTATAAATAGGATACAATTAACAATAAAAAAAATTAGTGATGAGCATTTTCAAATATTTTAAACTATTGATTAATTATTCGAACTGTTTTTATACCACTGAATATTTTTAGCATAAACTATCAAATATTTTCAAAACTATTCGAATGGAGGTACTATTCGAATAGACTATCGAATAGTTTTAAAAAATATTCGAATATAATGTGAACTATTGAATATTTTTACTATTCAAATAGTTTTTGAATGACTATCGAATAGTTTGAATAGTGGACAACTATCTAACTAAGATTTTATAATTCATATTGTGTACTTTCTTGTTTACATGCAATACTACTGAAATATTTTACTTTAAACTTTCAGATTAGTTCATGATTAGTTAGTATATTTAAAAATATTTCCAAAAAGAGTTCTCAAGCATTACCATATTTTTTTTTTAATTCATGAAATCATTTATTTCAAACGTCAATTCACTTAGTCAGTAGCATCAGTCAGGGAGTGTAGGTGTAGCCTCAATCGTGGATAAGATGACAGAAAATAGACTTAGACGGTATGGTCATGTTATGAGGAGAGAAGAATCGGAAGCTGTAAGAACAGTTATAGAAATGAATGTTGAAGGAAGAAGAGGTAGAGGAAGACCAAATAAGAGATGGAGGTATGCTATTGAATACGATATGAGGACAGCTGAAGTGAAGGTAGATGATGTGGGAAATCTTGTCAAGTGGAAGTTTGGGATAAGGGTGGCCGACCTAAGTAGTTGGGAATAAGGCGAGGAAGCAGAAGAAGAGTACCATCAGTAAGACCTCAATATAAGAATTACTATTATAATAACTAGGAAACTCATATTTAATAAACATAATATTTAGTTTTAGTATTTAAAAATTTAGAAATTATCTAACAATTTAAATACTTTATTATTATAAATAGATTACATATATTCATATACAGGGTGATTGACTAACTATGCCTCACGAATTTTCTTTAAAAATATTAGTATTATCGTATATGTAATTATTTTATTTGTTATAAATCTTTGTTGAGCTACTTGACAAGAAAAATGAAGATTCAATCTTCATCCCTCAACCCTTAAATCAATATCAACTTTAGTTTTTCAAATAGCAACCCAGTTTTTTTTTTTATTAATCTTGTTAATAATAAAAAAAAAAATTTTCTCAAAAAAAAAAAAAAATCAATTTTAATAAGTTCTAAGCGAGATATTACTATTTAAAGTTTAGGGGATTTAACAAATAAAACAGTAGTCGGGTAAATATAGTATCGTTATTATTTAGTGTACCGATAAGAAGTGGTTGCGCTTATCGATTTACGATCCATAACGTTCTCGTCTGTAATGATTTTTTCTTAATAAACCCTAAACTTTAGAGAGCCGTGGAGCGCTTAATATTTAATAAAATAAAATATTTTTTTTACAAAACATTTTTTTTTTTTAAACTAAATATAATGGTATAAAAAAAAAATAGTGTTGCCATTTGAAAATGTGAAGTTGACGTTATTTTTAAGCAAAAGGGATGGTGGTAAAAATTTAAATTTTCTCGTGAAACAGCTCATCAAAGATCCATAATGATTAAAAAAAAAAAATTGTTTATAACTCTTATATTTTCAGAGATAATTCGTGAGGCATAGTTAGTCAATCACTCTGTACATTTTGAAATGACATTATAGTGATAGGCACAAATAATTTATAATTTTTATTATTTCAGTTAATATCTATTGTGACTATAAAATTTATACTTTTCAAGAAATTTTTAAATGTTTGGTTAATATACATAATGAAAAACATATACAAAAAATGTTTTATATAGCTAATAATAATAAAATAATTATATTTTTCTAAATTATAATAATATAAAGTAATTATATAGATTTAAGTGTTGAATTTACGGGGTACTTTATTAATATAAATCACTCGATTTTTCTTAAAATAACAACTATTATAAAAACTTGATTTGGCATTTTTAAGTTTCATATATGTTTTATAAACATTAAAAATTGATATTTTAATATTATGTATTATTAAGATCTATATTTAATGTCAACAGTCTAAACAAATCATAAGTTTCTTTTACATGAAAGTCAAAGTGATAACTCATATATTCTGCAAAGCTATCATTATATTCTTTATTATCATTTTTAAATTTTTTGTATTTGAGTTTGAATGAACTTAATTGAGTATTATCGTTTGTATAAGAACATGCATTTTTTGAATAATTATTAACACTCTTAAATAAGTCATTTAATGTATTTTTCAAATTACTTGAAAAACTAGTATCTTCAGGTGGTATTGGCATATTTACTACGGAAAGCAGTTTTGAAAAAAATGCTTCAGTAGAATTTAGATATTCACTATCTTCAGGAAATAAACTTTTAAAAAACAGTGCTTTATTATTAAGATATTGTACTAATTCTATATATTCATCGATTTTTCTTAGAAGCAAATCCTTCATTTGTAAGGTCATTGTTCTATCTTGTCTTGTTATTTCTTCATCATAGATCATTTTATAACCTTCATTCATGCATGACAAAATTCGATTACAGAGCTTAATCATTTCCAAACACTTACATTTTACGAATTTAAAAATTAACTCTACCTTTTTTTCATCAAAAATGTTTTCAACTTTTAATATTCTGATGTTGTGATTACGTCTTTGACTAACTTTTATATTCTTAAATTTTTCCCATGCATTTACATTCGCAAGTATTCCATTAAGAATTTCAATTTTTTTAATTTCGTTTAAATTCGATAACACAAAATTTGACAGTAATGATTGAATTAAAATAACGATTAATACAAAAAAGTTTAGAAGATTCATATTTAACATAATATTAAGTTTAAATAAATAGTATAATTTTTTATAAATCAAAACTAATGAACACTAACACATTAAACTTGTATTGAGTTCTGTGTATAGTGTAATGCCATTTTTTAATTGTCTTTAGTTATTTATTTTAAGTAGGAATATAAATGATTTATGAAGCCAACTGTACATTTTTTTATTTATATTTCAATTTATTTACTTAAATCTTAAAAATAATTATTTTATAATACGTTTTTTATAACATAAATCATTCTAATACGCCGCCTGGTTAAACAATGAAGTACTATAAAAATTTAACAAAAATAAAACAATAAAGTGTGAAATTCAAATATTATATTTATTACTACTTAGTATATTATTTATTAAGTATTTTTTTATTCATCTCTAATACGTTACAGGAACATCAACTTTATTGTTTTTAATGAAAACGTACATATAGTAATAATAATTTAAACATTTTTTTTTTTGATTATCTATAGTTGCACATTATTCTTTAATTATTAACTATGTGACACTTTTTAAGTTCATTCCTCATGCCTGGTAAGGGTGTCAACACACTAAGATATGTTTTGTAGCTTCGATGCGAAGCTGAGAAGGTATTAATTTTACTATGATGTGTTTTTTTTTTATTTTTATTATTTTTTTTTTTTGTGTCTGTAAACTTTTTTAAAAATGATCGAATCAATATAATTTTTTTTTTATAAATACCTTAGATATTTACCTATTATTTTATATATTTTTTTTGTAAATTTAACCTTTTTTCTGCCCACAGGGGGGGATTTAAAATGACAACTTTTTCACAAAAAATTAACTTTTTCAACTTAACTTTTGAAAATGTTCCGGAAGGTCTGGCACTTTTATATATATCTTGAATTAAAGCTAATGTAATATACTTTAATTTGAAAAAAAAAATTTGACCTCTGGACTTTTCTTCACGGCGAAAATGGCTACCAATGATATTTTCGTGTGAAAATTCTCGATTTTATTATTCATATTATATTTAACTTTATAATACTATAACTTATTGAAAAGTTTATGGATCCACACAATTTTTTTATGAGAAATAATATTTTTTAATAAACCCTTTTTCATTCGACATACTTTATCTTAATCGAGATATTAA
>NW_026099572.1:64788768-64789995 GCF_025091365.1 Daktulosphaira vitifoliae | reverse complement strand
ATACGTCAAAAGATCACAAATCGTATCTAGTCGAAGACATTACCCTTAAAAATTGAAAAAAATTCCCTCGTTCCCCGCAAACGGGGGAAATCCCCCAAAAAAATTACAAATTTAAAAATCAATAATTTTCGAAATTTTTTTTACTTAAAAGTGCCATAACTTTTTCAAAAATGAGCATATCAATATAAATCTTTTTTATATAGATGCATAATATCATTACCTTTCATTTGGTATATTTTTTTCATAAATTTAATCCTTAACCTGCCCACAAGGGGGGATTTAAAATGACAACTTTTTCACAAAAAATTAACTTTTTCAACTTAAATTTTGAAAGTGTTCCGGAAAGTCTGACACTTTTATATATATATTAAATTAAAGCTAATGTAATCTACTTTATTATGTAAAAAAAAAATTTCGGACTTTATTTTGTCTTCACGGTGAAAATGGCTACCAAATGCTATTATTGTGTGAAAATTCTCAATTTTATTTTTTACATTTTTAACTTTATAATGCTATAACTTATTGAAAAGTGTATTGATCAATATAATTTTTTTATGGGAAATACTATTTTTTAATAATCCCTTTTTCATTCGACATACTTTATCTTAATCAGGATATTAATAAGGAACTAGCAGTTTATGAAGCTTTTGGAATAATCCACCAATTTTTTAAAATTAAACACTATCTAAAGATTTGCATCGAAGCGTTTATTTTTGATAGTGATTTTAATCACTGTCAGATATCATTATACTTGATCCAACTATACCACGTCACCACTGTGCCGCGCCCCACTGTGCTGGGTTTTTTTTTTTATATGTAAATACTATTTTTTAATAATATTAAAACTTAAAAGTGATAGAAATAGTCTAATTGCACATTTGAAAACATCGCGAAATGTTAATTTTGAATATTATATTTTTGTTCCTGATGAAAGTTCCTTGTAGTACAGTGTATAAAACTTATAACTTTGTTAACTGTTAAACTTTATCAAAAATGATCAAATCAGTACAATTTTTTTTTTTATATAGATGCATGTCTTTATCTATCATTTGGTTTTTTTTTATAAATCTAACTCTTTACCTGCCCACAAGAGGGATTCAAAATAATAATTTTTTTCTTTTTAGTTAAAGTAAATCATTAAAATTAATTCAATTCTGGATATTTTAATTGTAGAATCTTTTTAAATACCAAAAATTACTTAGAAATGATTACTATGATTTCTATTTA
>NW_026099572.1:64777710-64788194 GCF_025091365.1 Daktulosphaira vitifoliae | reverse complement strand
CAAAAAATATTTAACTTACAAAAAAAAGTTTCGTACAAAAGTTGTTTAAAAGACAATTATAAACAAAAAAATTATCTTATATTTTTTCATTTAAACAAATATTTTTCGAGTTACATTACATTTAATATGAGTACTAAAATTTATATTCCATTTTTTTCATTTTACGGTTACTTTTTATCATGTTATACTTACATTAGACACAATGTTATAAATGCATATGTGTGTATGTGTGAGTTTATTTATTTATTGTATCATTAAAGTGTAGTATATATTAATATACAAGTGATAGAGTAAGTAATTGAGTATGTGTATGTGTGAGTTTAAACCCAACTAAACACTAGATTGTACATTCCCAAACAACAATCATATTATATCAATTGCCACCGGAATTTTCTATTTCTTTGCCTTAATCTCAACTATTTCGGATCAGCCACCCTTATCCTAAGCTTCCACTTGACACGATCTCCCTCATCTTCTATGTTCACATCAGCTGTCCTCATGTCGCATTCAATAACATCCCTCAATCTCCTTTTTGGTCTTCCTCTATCTCTTCTTGCAATACAATTTGTGATCTTTTGACGTATCGTTGAAAGAAATCCGTTCGGTGAGAGCTGAGAAAAAGTGATAACAGACACAAAAAAAAAAACACATCATAGTAAAACCAATACCTTCTCAGCTTCGCATCGAAGCTAAAAGTGAAAAATAAATATAGTTTCAAAAAATTAAAAAAAACACGCTTTTAAAAACACATCGAACTAAAAAGTTAAAAATAATTTTTAAACTTATTTTTAACTTTTTAGTTCGATGTTCTTTAGAAGTGTGTTTTTTTTAGTTTTTTTAAACTATATTAGCTGGGGCTCCGCCCCAGACCCGTGGCCCTTCGAGCCTTACGCGGCTTCGGCGCGTAAGCCTCTTCGGGTCATCATCATAAGTAGGCCACTGATTCCGGTAGAAGTACCCAGCTACGCCGGTCACGATAAGTATTTTTCAGATAAAATATTACTTCAGAATCAGTGAAAACTATAGAAAACTATATCTAAAAATGTTATTATTAAAATCAGGAAAATTCAAAAAGAGAATATAGTAAAATGTATTGGGTATAAGGTTGAAGCCTCTTAATGAGGTATTCCCTTTAGGCATATACAAAAATTATTTTAGGAGGAAATTTAATATTTTTTACTTTGTTAAACATGTTATAGAAATTTTTTTGCTAAAATTAAGGTAATGATGAAAAAAAAAGAACATTAGGTCCTTATATATTAGAAGTTGCCTAAAAAAATATTGATAGCGCTTGTTCAAGGAGAGGCCAATCTCTCTTACATAAACCCCTGTTATACACAAAAATTATTAATAATCTAAATATAATAATTGTGTTTATATTATAGAATAATTAAAAAAAAATTTAGCAGGTTATTATAAGTGGCACACTGTAAATTTAAATTTAAAATACTATTAAAATAAAATTAATATTAAAAATAAAAATAAAAATTTAATTTTGATAAATATATTGGTAACTGCGATTTTACGATGAACATCATAGTTATCAAAGATGAACCCCAATTCAAAAGATAAACTCATAGTCTCATACATCATATATGAGTAAAAAGAAAATTATTAACTCTGTACTTAGTACGGTTCTTATAATGAAAGTACAAACTTAAATAATTATAACGTCATGAAATTTATATATAACATATAACATTCCTTGATAAAAATAGGGCAAATGCAAAATAGTGTCCTAATAATAATACATAATACACCATATAATTAAAGTTCATAATACGTATCAGCAGAAATGAATCACTGCGCATAATACAACCATGCGCGTGGAAAAAAATAAAGCTCGTAAAATCGTCATTTTCCGTTAAAATTTGATGAATTTCAAACACTCGTAGCGACCAGAGTTTTTGTCGGATCTCGGATTTTCCGATTTTTGGCGCTTCTTTGGCACGTACAGAACGTCGAGGTATGATTGCGAATCGTAAAAAAAATCGTTTTCATGTCGTAAAGTGTCACAAAAATTTCGGGTATCTCGAACGCATGAAAAAAAAAAGCTAGTAAAACGGTGAAAAATGAACGGATTGAATTGATTCTTTTATCATATCTCAAGAATGTCATTGGGCGGGTCTGATGAAAATTTCAAACCTTAAGTCGTAAAACGCTGGCGTCAGCGAGCGTTTTTCTCGAAAACGGTCGAAATTTTAAAACGCTCGCGGGCGAGCGGAAAAAATTTTCCGACCTTCGCCAATAATTTTCCCGGAGTCTGGTGACCGAGTACTTTCGTTGGAAAAAAAATTTTGAAAATCGAGCACGCTAAGTAATTTTTCCAGAAAAGTGTTTTTTTCCTTGTTCTATTATACGGAGTGTTCAGTAAGTATTGTTCTCATTGTTACAAACAATGAGAACAATAGAAACCCGTTTCCTGATTTACTGAACACCCTGTATGTATATATTATATAAATATATATACAACAAATTTTTATTGTGATTGACACGTCCCCGCGTCGTTTCGTTATACACGATGCCCTACAACTCGTACCACGTTTATCAGCCGTCGCCCTATTTTATGAGTATTTGACTGACCAACACTGCGCGTTATACGCCGCGGTGCAAAGTCCAGCAAGTGTCGCACGGCCGACGACGTCCCGCCGCTAATGATACCGTAGTCTTCTTCCCGTTGTCAAAGTGACAAAGTCAACAAACCGATCTGCACTCGCGCACCGTCTCCATCAACGCTGCTAACCTTTTGACGCCCGAGGATCACGCCGGACATCGCGTCGTCGACGCCAACGAAAGTGCCACGATATTATGCGAAGATTATATATTCTTATCATCGCCGCTAATATTAATATATATATACATATATATATATATTATTATTTATATATACGTATATGTTAATATTCATTTATATATCCCTACAGCCGACGCCGCTGCCGCCATATATGCCTCGCGCCCCGCCCGCCAACAAAACACAGCTATACCTCGTGCATGATACGTTTACGTACTTAAGTCGCTTTACATTTGTATATATATATTCTAATTACTATTAAAGCTTATATATTAATACGCTTTATTCTCATTAAGAGATATATAGGGTATTTTTTACGATTACAAAGGATGATTCATGTATCGTCATTTTTCGTCACTACCTCCACGTTGCGCGCCTACTGCTTTCCTTCGATGTGATAGCCGTATCTCAGACTCCCTCTCCGGAATCGAACCCTGATTTTCCGTTACAACTATGATATTGATAGTAACTACTATCATAACATAAAACTAAAAAGTGAAAAATAAATATAGTTTAAAAAAACTTAAAAACTCGCTTTTAAAGCACATCGAACTAAAAAGTTCAAAATAATTTTTAAAATAAGCGTAAAACAATAATGAACAAAAAGTACTAATATTATTGTGATAAAAGCGTGGATGCTTTGTGCCATATTTTTCGTATATTGAGCGCCTGACGCTTTTATCACAATAATATTAGTAATTTTCGTTCATTATTGTTTTACGCTTATTTTAAAAGTTATTTTGAACTTTTTAGTTCGATGTGCTATAAAAGGGTGTTTTTTAGTTTTTTTTAATTATATTTATTTCTAGTTTATTGTATTACAAGTTTTTTTGAAAATGATTTATTTCAAAAGTAATTCAAATTATGGATAAATTAACAAATAAATATAAATTAGACATTCTCTATTTCATAAAAATAAATTAAATTACAATATGTATATTTTTTTTTCTTTTATTTATGAAATTTAAAATCTGTAAAAAAAAAAATTTACAATAAGTAAATAGTTAAGTATTTAATATATGTATATTTATATATAAAATACTAAACATTAGTAGCCTGTGAGGTCGCTCCCATTGGAGTCGCCTACTATTGAAAATTTATATTTAATTTTATTGCATAATATTAACAATAATAATAATATATTATGATAAAGTAGTTTGTAAAATAATTAGGAGTTTTAATTACGTAACGTTAACAAGATTAAAATTTATAAAGATAATAGGTCTCTGCACCATTCTCTCTTAAGACGCCTTACTGGATTGCCAGGAAAGGCGTTTGCGCTCAGCATTTGTATTAGTCTACCAGGGCGCCCCGGTTATGATTCTTAAGCAGATGTTTTGGAAACTTTGGATTGTTCTCTGGTTATAACTTTTTGCTGGTCCCCAAATTATTATGCCATAAGACCATAGTGGTTGGAGTAATGTTTTGTACAATATAATTTTATTTAACAAAGAAATATTTGACTTAAACAAAGGTCTTAGTAAATGAAGTATCGGGTTCAGTTTTTTCCTTTTTTCTTTTAAATGAGGACCCCAGGTTAACCTTAGGTCAAAAATTAACCCTAGGTATTTAACCTCAATTGAATGAGGAATAATAATGTTATTAATAGTAACTACTGGGCAGTCATGTTTTCTAAGAGTGAATGAAATGAAAAAAGATTTCGACTCATTTATTTTGACACGCCAGGTCTTGAACCAGAGCGAAAACATATTTAGATGTACTTGTAACTGTTGACTGGCAACTTTATGATCTAATGAAGATGATATTAAGGTCGTGTCATCATAGGTACTAAGTACTGTTTCATCCGATAAAGGTAGATCACATGTATATATTGTGTACAAGAATGGCGCAATATCGCTACTTTGAGGCACACCAGCATACAGGGTGTTTAGTAAGTAAGGAAACAGGTCAATTGTTACAAACAATGAGAACAATAGAAACCCGTTTCCTGACTTACTGAACACCTGTATATTGGGTATAATGAGGAGTGTTGGAGATTATAACGGACTTTAAAATAACGGTTTTGCAGGAATGATTTGAGTATGAGGTACTAAGGAGCTGGGAAAATGTTTTTTAATTTGAATAGAAGTCCTTCATGACAAACATAGTCAAAAGCTTTTGCCACATCTAGAAAGACTGCGGCACAGTATTGCTTTGTTTCTAGTGCTGTTGAAATTATATCAGCAACATGGTGTAGTTGATAAATAGTTGAATGTTTTGCTCTAAATCCGAATTGAAATTCAGGAATGTTGTTATTTATTTGAGTAATAAATAAAAGACGTTTTAATATAATTTTTTCTAATATTTTATATAAGATAGGTAGAAGAGTTATTGGTCTGTACGAAGAGGGATCTTCGGGAGGTTTCCCAGGTTTGAGAATTGTAACAATTACCGATGATTTCCAGGATTCTGGAAAATAAAATAATCTAAGAGCTGCGTTATAGATGTAAACTAACAAAATGACCGATTTCCTAGGAAGATTTTTTATTACTTTATTGGTTATTAGATCATTTCCAGGTGATTTTCCGTTCACAGTTTATTTATAATAGTATAAACTTCATTAAGAGTAGTTGGTTTGGCTGGTAAAGATAAATGTAGTGGTAACTGAATGAAATCTGTTACTGTCTCGATATGATGCGCTGGTGGAGAAATAGAGTGAGGTTTAAAAACATTTGACAATTCTATGGCTAGGGTATCTGCTTTATACTGATCTGTTATAGCTAGTGTATTGTCATTACGCCGGAGGGGCGGTGTTGATTCTTTCATTCGAAGAATCGATTTTGTTTTTCTCCATAGCGATCCGTTCCTTACTAAAAGATTTTAAAGGTATGTTTTATAAGAATTACTTTTGTGAGTCTTGAGTAATAATTTGAGTTTTTTGGTTAAAAAATTGTATAGTTTTTTGCCATCTGGATAACGCGTATGTTGCCATTTTGATCTAGCTCTACGTTTCTCAGCTATTAGTTGTTTTAACTCAGGGGTTAAGTTTAATGATGGTGTTTTATAAGAGAAGGGGGATGAAGACTCTTTTGCTGCTTTTTGTATGTTCATAGTAAGTTTGTAAATTTCATTATCTAAATCCATAGTAGTTTTTAGTTTAATATTTAATGCAGTTTTTTTTGAAGTATGGTCCTAAATTTGCACCAATTCATTTTACTTTGAGTGATTGTTGGCCTGCTATGTTTTAGCCACGGCTGTCCTCCAATATGTTATAGAGCTTATGTGTAATCAGAAACTGGATCATTTAGATTAATAACTTCAGTTACGAAGCGATTGGGAACATGAGAAACGAAAAAATCAATAGTATCAGGATGACGATTGACATGAGTCTGTTACAATTGCTATGTAATTTTTTAGTGTGATTAAATTATAGAGGGAACGACCCCTAGTATTAGTGGATCGACTCCAGGTATGGTGCTTGGCAATAAAATCTGCACCTATTATAAAATTGTGGTTAAGAGATTGTAATTGAAGTGTCAGCTCAGAGGTAGGAAATGGTCGTCCAGGTGGAAAATAACAAGCAGCTATAGAGATGGGTACTGAATCTATTGTAATTGTTGAACTTGTTCTCTGCAAATTTGTACTTCGGTAGGGTGCATGAGGTGTGTGCCCAATATTGTTAGATATTAAGAGTGCAGCTCAACCATGTGCTATGCCATCAGGGTGATCAGCTTTGATAATTTCATAACACCATTTGCATTCCACAAGAATATTGATTTTTTTTTTTTACTACTAATTGACGATTTTATGAAGTTTATCAATGACTGTTGTAAGAAGAGATACAAGAGGGTTAGTTAGTGCTTTCAGGTCATTTATAAATGTTGTTAGTTTGAGCTGTTAGATCATGGTTATAGTCAGTATTTTTATTTTGAGTTAGAGAGTCTTTATTTAAAGGAGGAAAGTTTTGAGATGATGGGGAGAATGGTTGGTCCTGATAAGTTAAATTGTTGGTTTGAAGTGGACGATTATTGTTCCACGGGTTTTTTTGTGATTTGGTTAAATATTTTTTCATGTCTAGATGAATTTGACAGCCTTTATAATTTGCCGGATGATCACCATTACACAATGCACATTTGGCAGGAGAAGTGCGACTTTTGGTACAAAGAGTTGTATCATGCTGCTCACCGCATCGAACACATCGTGGTGTGTGGTTACAATAGCTACGTGTGTGACCATAAGCCTGACATCGGTGATACTGCAGAATTTCTTTTTTTGAATGAGGGGGTTCAATTTTGATTTTAGTGTAGCACAATGAGGTTATTTTATATATATCAGTAATTGAAGGATTAGGCTCAATTTCAACAAAAAAAATTGGTAAAAGCGTTTTAGTTTGTCTGTAAAGTACTGGCATAATATTTCTGACAGTAAATCCCTTAATAGAAAGTTCATGCTAATAAACCCAACCAAACCTTATAAATGGTAGAATGTAAATTTTTAATTACTATTCGAAAAACTTTTTCTTCTTTTATTTGAAACGAATGAATTGAGACATTATCCTCTTTGAGATATTTTATTACTGTTCTATATGAGTCGGAACTGTATGTTTTGAGCTTAAGGCCTTTAGTAGAACTTTTACAATCGAAACTTAATGTGTCGGTAAATTCTTTGATTTTAAAACAAAAGTTATTATAGTTTAATTCAGCTTGAATAAATATTGGGGGTGGCCTGGAAATTTTATTATTACTTTCCAACGTAAGCTCATTTATGTGGTTCATTGGATCGTCTTCTATAATTGGTGCAATTGAAGAGAAACGGTTTGGTGACGTAAAATTATTTGAATGAGATCGTTTAGAGCGTGGTGAATTATTATTAGGGGATCTGATACGTTTATTTTGGTGTTCGATTGTCTGCCAGTCATCATTATCAGAGAAATCACAAGGCGATGCATCACCGGTATTATTATTCAGGTTGGAGATAAACAGTGGTGTAGTGGTTTTGTTCAATTTACTTTTATTAATATTTGATAGTGATTTTCCGGGAGAATTCATTGTGTATTAGGTATGAGTTGTTAGAGTAGTTGACCTTGATACCGACGGCCGACGTAGCGGCTGCGGTGGTAAAAAACAGTTCGATTACACAATCGAGTATGATAAAGTTATTACTATTATCAATAAATTATAAAGTAAATTCATAAATATTACCTCGATTTCAATAGCACTTAATTAACTAATGTGTGTGTTCGATTTGTGGTCTCCAAAAAAGATTTTTATTAATTCGCTTTGGACTATGTTTTGTTTTTTTTCGTCGTGACCTGTCGACTACAAACGCACGCGACAACGGACATGACGGTAATGATGTATATTTTTATTAAAAAAAAAAGCAGATGATATTAAAAAAAAATCACACTATATGCTTAAATAACACAATATTGTGGGAGTAAATTTAAAACTTTAAATTTACTAAATTTAAAAATTAAAAATTTTCTTTTTTTTTATATGCATGATTAGATTTTTAATTCCCCTATATAAAAGAGTAGTCAGATTAAAAGAAGTATGCTAAATAAAAGGGACACGTATGATGTGTGGGGCCACCTCCCAAAATTCCTCCTCCTCTCTTATCACATAAAAATTGGAACCTCCTCCTCCCACTTATTTAAAAAAAGCGTTATAGTTATAGGATAGTGTGATAAGTGTTTATCAGTGAAGCTATTTTGATAACAGATTATATAATTTCCGTTATTACATTATTATACTCATAGGATAGTGTGATAAGTGTTTATCAGTGAGGTTATTTTGATAACAGATAATATATATTATTTAGCGCCTCTCTTATATTTATTATGATTTAATGTACGACACTACTGTTATTTGAGGAGCGTTACCTCCTCATTTTTTACATTTAAACGCCTGAAAGCAGCACCTCCTCCTCCCACCAATATTTATTAGTTAATATTTAAATGTATATGGTGTATAAAAATTCATACATCATATACATATTGTTATACTTCTATTCGAACTGTGTACTGAAAATTTATTGTTAGTGAAGTTATGACAGTTGAACGGTCAAATATTTGTAGAAAACATTATCGATAATATTACGAAGTCAGTTGATAAAAAAGTAAGTATTTTCATGTTTATTTCTATAAAATGTCAATGTGACACATTTTTTTATAAATGTATTAATATACTTTAGATGAACGTTATTAATAAAGATTGGTTAAATGGGATGAAAATAAAACACAGAAAGAATGTATCTGATCTAAAAGTAGGAGTTCAGTACAAGGTTTTGGGTTTGTACGTGATGAGATCAAAATATTCTAATGAAACACCAGTGGCTGAGGTGAAGCTTGACGACGTACCATCATTTCAAATTTATTTGCCAGCGAGGTTTTCATTTACTCGAGAAGATCTGGCAAAAGGAGTCGATAAAGATCTTAAGATTGTATCTAATGGACGAAAAGATCAAAGTTCGAGTTATGACATAATGTTTATATGAATTAATTTTGTGTTTGAAAAAAATGAAAATAAAAAATATTGATAATTAAAAATTGTATTACATATAATTTAATCTCTAATGAAAATTTTATGAATAGTTATGGGTAAAATAAACAAACGCATGTATTTTAAATTATAATGTGTAAACTAAAAAAGAAAATATCCCACCGTTAAAAGTATATACATGAAAAGAAAAATGAGTGTGAAAGTAATTACTTAAAATAATAATTTGCAAACTTAATGTCTACAAAGTACAGATAACAGTAAAAAAGAGCAATGTATACGTCTATAATACGACATCAGTAAAATAACTTGATGAAAAAGAGTATATATAAAGGTGTTATAAAAGGTGTATTAAACGTCTATTAAATAAAAATTTCTTGGAAAATCATCTCCAGCCTGAGGACTGCTGCACGTTGGCATAAAATGTGCCGAGGTTTACAAAATGAAGTACATAAAACCGAGAAAAACTCTCCTTTCTGGTTTAATAGTATTTCATTTGTTTAATCGACACCTTAGAGTCTTCTCTATTTCAATATCATAATCATCATTATGTGTTATTTGTGTGATACTTGTGGAATGAAGTTCAATTTTTTGAAATCATTGATACGTCATGAGCAAACAGTACACAACAAAATTTTATATGGCTGCAGTTTGTGTTCGAAAAAATTTTCGAGAAANATTTGTGTTCGAAAAAATTTTCGAGTAAAGATAATTTCTCAAGACATGTTCAGCATACACACGGGTTAATAGGTTAGTACTGTAATATTTAAATCTCAAAAATTTAATTTTTTATTAAAAATGTATTTAATAGGAACTGATAAAGTATTGAAAATGCGTTCTGTAAATATAGAAAATGAAATAAAATTGGTCTGTGTGAAAAATGTGGTTAATTACGGTACCAGCNTGGTCTGTGTGAAAAATGTGGTTAATTACGGTACCAGCAACTCGAAAAATTTTTACGGTGAGCATACATAATAATATTATTCGCGTTTATTTTATATTAACTCAAATATTTTTATTATTAAAATGTAATTCAGTAGATAAAGGTAATTCGGTTAAGGAAAGCGAGAGAAAAAATACTTATACAAAATTTTCTAATACTAGAGACAGCGATGATGAGCTTTGTAAGTTGAAATAAAAAAAATGATAAATCGTATTATTACTGTTATTATTATTATTATTATTATTATTATTATTATATCAGTGCTAGAAGCTGCAAATAAGATAGATGCAAATTCAATGGACGTTCAAGTGGT
>NW_026099572.1:64747988-64777610 GCF_025091365.1 Daktulosphaira vitifoliae | reverse complement strand
ATATTAAAAGTACAATTCTATTAAAAAAAAAAAAAATAACCACAAAAAAGATTTCCTTTTATAATAATATTTTTTATCAATTAAAATAACATTAAAAGAATATTGTTTTCAAAAGAAAGTATTGGATTTTAATTTATTTCTCCAAAACGCAAACTTAAAAATTAAACAATTCTTAAATATTGCAGTTGGTAAAAATTCTGCGGTCATGCGTGTTTCAGAGAAATACATGTATATTATACAAACAATAGTAGATAAAAATACATAAAACGTCATTTATAATTTTACTTAGGACGAACAATAAATTCAAATCAATATATTATGTAAATTTATAATTTAAAACACTTATTACTTTGTATTAAATTTATTTATTTTTATGAATACAATGTTTTACAAATGAAGCAAGGATTGAGGTTCATTAGTCATTTATTATACTTTGAGACATAAATAATTTATGCGCACTTTAGTAATGCTTTCACTGCAGTATGCACAAACAAAATATTAAGCATAAGTCCAACTAAAGTGGGATTATTTTTGTCAATAAACATTGAAATATTACAAATTATAAAACATGAAAATNGTATATTACACAAACAATAGTAGATAAAAATACATAAAACGTCATTTATAATTTTACTTAGGACGAACAATAAATTCAAATCAATATATTATGTAAATTTATAATTTAAAACACTTATTACTTTGTATTCAATTTATTTATTTTTATGAATACCAACAATGTTTTACAAATGAAGCAAGGATTGAGGTTCATTAGTCATTTATTATACTTTGAGACATAAATAATTTATGCGCACTTTAGTAATGCTTTCACTGCAGTATGCACAAACAAAATATTAAGCATAAGTCCAACTAAAGTGGGATTATTTTTGTCAATAAACATTGAAATATTACAAATTATAAAACATGAAAATATATTAAGGAATTTTATAAAAAAGTTTTCACTGTATGTACTTTATGGAAAATTGAGAATATTATTTTAGATGCATTTTATAATTTTATTTAAATTCGAAATGTTATAACAAAATTTCAACATAATTATTGTCTATTTGTTATTTATTTATTCTATAGAAAATAAATTTTGCAAAATTGTAGAGTAATTTCAGTTGAAATTCAATAATAATTTACAGCTATGCGAATAGTTCTCAGAGGTAAAGCTCATGCTGAATGGCAAATTTTGGTTAGTGGTGATCGGTCAGCAGTAAAAGATGACCAATACTTTATTGATAATAGATCACTTATATTCGGGAAAGGTAAAAATCAATACTATAGTCAGTTTATTTACTGATTTTAATTCCTTGATATTCATTTCAGCAGATCGACATGACGGTCCTGTTCCCATATTGCCACGCGGGATTCATCATTTTCCATTTAGGTTTCAATTACCTCAAAGCTCATTACCTTGTTCATTTGAAAGCAAGCCAGGTTATGTTAGATACTATATAAAGGTAAAAGCTATTCTACATAAATAATTATATTAGATAAAATGTTTTCAAATTAATGATTATTCTAATATTACATTGTAGGTGACACTTGATATTCCTTATGCGTCGCCTCCTCAAGGGATGAAATATTTTACTATAATAGGACCGCATATAGACTGTATGGATGATCAATATCTAGTAAGTAAAATTATAATACAACTATTTACCATTGTTTAAAATGGCAATAATATGGATAATCGATAACTTGATGGTGTTAAACTTTCCAACACATAAATCTTCCCATATATCTCAACAATCCTTTAATGATATAAATATTTTATTAGTGTATAAATATGTTATATATGGATAAATACTAGGTCCTAAACTATTCATAGTTTCCTTTATATCTTACAAAATGAAATGTGAATTATTTATCGTTAGGATGTTATGTATATTTTTCCTTTTATGATCTTACTAAAAAAAAAATATCGGAATCAATAGTATTCAAAACACATGTTTACTATCATAAAAAACACTTCAATGCAAATCTGTTAAATTTCACAATAATATTTATATCTCTAATTTCAGAATTTCTATATACTAAAATTTCACTCAAATATTAAATGCTTGTTAAATTATTTGCAAGTTAAAATTAAAGAATTTTTTTTTTTATTGCAATTTTTTTTTTTGACAGTTGATTTTACATAGAACATTGTAGAATGAATTTTTTTTAATGTAGTAATACATCTTAAGAGCTTTAATTTATATACGTTCAAAGTTGTCAGACATTCTGGAACATTTTCAAAATTGAGTTGAAAAAAATCGTTTACATGCGTAGATAGTCTCTTTCAAACCCTTTCTGTACATTTATCAAATGTCCTTAAGAATTACATCAAAAGAAAGATTATTACCTCTTACACATTTTATTGAAACTTTATTAGGAACAGTGTTTTTTACCAAAAGTTATAGAAATTTTAAAATACAGAATAAAATTTAACGGAATTTTGAGACATTTTTTTATTTTAAATTAAAATTATATTAAAAATATCAATTTAAAACTAAAAAATATTCAACTCAAAAGAAACAATAATTACTAAAAAATCGCGAGTACAGTATGTATTTAGCGTTTATAATGGTAACATTGTTCCCAAAATATGTATCCGCGATTTTGTAGTAATGTTTGTGGCTTTTTGAGATTAATATTTGAATTATTTTTCAATTTTAAATTAATATTTTTTTTATAATTTTAAATAATATTAACTCTAAGTAATTAATTTTTGTTATTTTTTTAATTTCTAAAATTGGTGGGGTTTTATCAAAATTTCGGCACTGATGTGTTTAACTAGAATAAAATTATATACTATTGATGCATAAACCAAAATAAGTTCAGTGAAATCTAAGAAAAATAAATGACTGACAAAAATAAACATATAGTAATATTAATACCTTCTTATCTTCGCAAATAATATGCCCCAACACTTTCTATAGACACTTACTTTTTTATATATAAATGGCCTCCGTAATTATAAAACATATATTTATATGTTCAAATTTTCCATTATATATATTAGGGTGGTTCTTAGTCATATAGGTCAATTTCTTTTTGTCGAAATTCATTCAGGACACCTCCTAGAATTGTTCTGTTAGATAAAAAAATAAGTTGTACAAAATTTGGTCGAAATTGAGTAACATTAACACGTGCCGCAAGAGGGTTGAAAATTCGTCTGTAAGGATGGTTTTTCAGTTTTTTTCATTTATCTTACAAACTATGTAATTTACAGAAAAAATCATAAAACTTATTTTCTAGAACTATGTGTTTTCCATAAAAAATATTATTATAAAAAACCCAGCACAAGGGTGCCGCGGCACAGTGGTGACGTGGCATAGTTGGATCAAGTATAATGATATCTGACAGTGATTAAAATCACTATCAAAAAAAAAACGCTTCGGTGCAAATCTTTAGATAGTGTTTAATTTAAAAAAATTGATGTATTATTCCAAAAGCTACATGATCTGCTAGTTCCTTATTAATATCCTGATTAAGATAAAGTATGTCGAATGGAAAAGGGATTATAAAAAAATATTATTTTTCATAAAACAATTGTGTTGATCCATACACTTTTCAATAAGTTATAGCATTATAAAGTTAAAAATGTAAAAAATAAAATCGAGAATTTTCACACAAAAATAGTATTTGGTAGCCATTTTCACCATGAAGACAAGTCCCCAGAGGTCAAATTTTTTTTTTCCATAATAAAGTACATTACATACATACAAATCTTTAATATAAGATACATAAAAAAGTGTCAGACCTTCTGGAACAATTTAAAAAGTTAAGTTGAAATAGTAAATTTTTGTGAAAAAGTTATCATTTTAAATCCCCTCCTGGGGGCAGGTTAAATGTAAGATTTACAAAAATTATATGTTAAATGATTGGTAAAGACATCAAGCATCTATAAAAAAAAAATTATATTGATATGTTCATTTTTGAAAAAGTTACGGCAGTTTTTAGTAAAAAAAATTGAAAAAATTTCGAAAATTAGCGATTTTTAAATTTGTAATTTTTTGGAGGTTTCCCCATTTACGGGGAATGAGGAAAATTTTTTCAATTTTTAAGGGTAATGTCTTCAACTAGATACGATTTTTGATCTTTCGACGTATCGTTGAAAGAAATCCGTTCGGTGAGAGCTGAGTAAAAGTGGTAACAGACACAAAAAAAAAAAAAATAATAATAAAAAAAACGCATCATAGTAAAACCAGTACCTTCTCAGCTTCGCATCGAAGCTAAAAGTCTGTATCTATAATATTTAGGCCTAGAAATTTAAAAAACAACATATATTTATTTAAACCATTGAAATCAGTTATATTTGTTTTTTTAAGTATTGTAAGCGCACTATTGAACCTATAAAAAAAGTATCATGCAAAAATTGTTCAAAATTTAATTTTCATCATATTTTATGTATTTTCAATTTATTGTTATCAAATTCAGTTAAACTATTGCGTATTTATTCGCAAAAAATGATTTTATACTAATACACAAAACAAATTAATTATAATTACAGTCGCATATTGAAATTACAATATTTTTTAATTTACAACTGAAATATGTAAATTCTTATATTCATTGAACCTGTATTTATTAATGGTTGCTTTAATTATACTATAATAGGTGACTAACATTTTCTATTTTTGGTAACGATATATTTTTTACCCAACTATTTGTTGCGGTATTATCACAAATGCATCTATTGACATTTATTATTCTTAAATCAAAGTTTAATCAAGTTCGATAACTGTTGTATATATTGCTGCATTTAATAGCGATTAGTATTATTGATCCTTACATAATATACGATAATGATTATATACTTTTTTATACAGTCCAGTGTCAACTGAGTGTTACATTGTTGTGTTTACAAAATAGAAATATTACTATATAATTATTTTTCTATTATTATTATTTGAAAATGGTTTCGAGATCTAGTTTACGTGAGTCAAATTTTATATTTTTGATTGGATATAATTCAAACCAAATAGTTTGTAGCAAATTGCCGTCCAATAGACAAATTTTGACAGTATTATTTTACAATATGAGGGAGGTAAAACTAAAGTTGCGTTTAAGTGCCTCTTTGATTGTACAAGAGGTTATTATATTTTGGAAAAAAGCCCGTATTCCCACAATTACCGAACAACATAGTATAGAAATAGTAGAAAAATTGTACCACGACTGGAGAAATTTACAAAAATCAGAACACCGAAAAACTGAAGCTCAATATAAAAAAAATTTTGATTTTGTTTCGAACCTTGAAAATTTGTTTGATATAGCTCATGCTGATGCCTTTAATATTATAAATATTAAGAAAGACAAAGAATTTTTAATAGCTCACCGGAAAAAAGGGCGTCTTGGTTCAATGGTTGGCGTCGACAAAAAATTAGAAAATAATGAAACTAATATTGAAAATAGAAAACTAGCGGATGATCGTAGAAGGGCTTGTGCTAGTAAAGAAATTGAAGCTATTAGTAAATCTTAATATGCTCAGTTAATACGATTAACCAATTAACTATTAACGTACACATTAGCTAAAACTGTACAACTACAGTCGTCTAGCAGCAGTGATGAACTAATTGATGATAATGCTCATAATACAAAAGAAGACCAATGTGAACCACTAAGAAAATGTTTTAAAACAAGATGAGGTACTGACAATTGTATAACAGGAAAATTGTCTATAGCACTGGATAGATGTAAAATAAGTGATGGTGATGCGGTACATATTTTAGTGGCAGCTGTGGAAGCAATTGGCATTGATTCTAGTAAATTAATATTGAATAAATCATCGGTTCGACGCTCTCGACTACTCTTCCGTCAAGAACGTGCAGAAAAAATACGACAGGATTTTATGGTAAAAAGAGATGGGGCAATTGTGCTTCATTGGGATGGAAAACTTCTTCCTGTCATTACAGGTAAAAATTTAGTCGATAGATTACTTGTGATTGCTTCTTGCGGTGGTGAGGAACAACTTCTAGGTGTCCGTTTTATAAACACTGGCACCGGGAATCAAACTTCTGCTGTGTTCAAAATTTGATGTCAAATTTGGTGGTACGTCAGGCCCAGATAAATAAAAATAATTTTAGGCCTGATATAGTTTGCAATCTTATAATGGATTCATTAAAGGATACTAGTCAAAATATTCTTAATTTAGCTAAGGACAGTCTTGAATAATTCAATTATTAAATCAACCAAGAGACGACTATAGGGAATTATTAGAGTTGACAATAATATTCTTTCATACATTTTTTTTATCATTGTATATTTATAAATATTTTTTCGGCAATGTGAACATTTTTCCAAAATGATTAATTTTTATCAATTATTTTATTTGTCTTCAGTAACGTAAGATAACTTTATTATAAAATTAAATTAATTTGCTTTGTTTTTGTACTTTTGTACTTGTATATAATCATTTTTTGCGAATAAATACGCAATAGTTTAACTGAATTTGATAACAATAAATTGAAAATACATCAAATATAATGAAAATTAAATTTTGAACAATTGTTATATGAAACTTTTTTTATAGGTTCAATAGTGCGCTTGCAATACTTAAGAAAACAAATAAAACTGATTTTAATGGTTGAAATAAATATATGTTGTTTTTTAAATTTCTAGGCCTAAATATTATAGATACGGACTATTTTATAATAATATTTATTATGGAAAACATATAGTTCTAGAAAATAAGTTTTATGATTTTTTCTGTAAATTACATAGTTTGTAAGATAAATGAAGAAACCTGAAAAACCATCCTTACAGACGAATTTTCAACTCTTTTGCGGCACGTGTTAATGTTACTCAATTTCAACCAAATTTTGTACAACTTATTTTTTTACCTAACAGAACAATTCTAGGGGGTGTCCTGAATGAATTTCAAAACTTCATTTTTAAGAACCATCCTAATATATATATAATATAAATATTATATTTTAAACTTTAAACTGCTATAAATTTTTGAAAAAAGTATTGACCAATATTATTTTTTATAAATTATGTATATATATCCCTTTCATTCGACATAATTTTTTTTTTTTAATCGGACCATTTTTCGCAAGTGTATAGTAATTATATAAATATATAAATATTTTTTTATGTTGTCACCATATCATTTGTCTGTAATAAGTATAAAATGGAAAGAATGTTTGAAATGGCTAAATCTCCTTCTTCTTCTTTCTCGCTTTAATTCCAACTACTTGGGGTTGGCAACCCTTATCCTAAACTTCCACTTGACACGATCTCCCACATCCTCTACTTTCACATCAGTTGTCCTCATATCGCATTCAATAACATCTCTCCATCTCTTTCATGGTTTTCCTCTACCTTCCTTCAACAATAATTGCTACAACTGTTCTTACGGCTTCCGATTCTTCTCTCCTCATAACATGACCAAACCATCTAAGTTTATTTTCTCTCATCTTATCCACGATTGACGCTACACATTTATATACTTGTTCCTTTTCCTATCTTCTCTAGTCACTCCACTTATCCATCTTAGCATTCTCATCTCTGCTACACTCATTTTGTGCTCTACTTTCTTATCAACTGCCCAACACTCTGAACCATACATCATAGCTGGTCTCACACTACAGTCTTGTAGAATTTATCTTTCAGCCTCATTGGAATTCTTTTATCACATAAGACACCAGACGCTTCTCTCCACTTCAACCACCCGCACTTAATCCTGTGTCTTACGTCCTCGTCAATACCACCGCTCTTTTGCACAACTGATCCTAAATACTTGAAACTTTCCACCTCTCTAATCGCGTCCTCGCCTATTGTCATTGATCTCCTTATTTCACCTACCTCGTGTTCTCCTTGATCAAACTCGTACTCTATATAACTCTGTCTCTCTCCTACTTATTCTTAAACCCTTTTCTTCAAGAGCTGATCTCCACACCTCTAGCCTTTGATTAATTTCCTCCCTATTTTCTCCTATTAATACTATACCGTCAGCAAACAACATGCACCACGGCACCTCTCCTTGTATTTCTTTAGTAATTTCAATTTTAAAATGGCTAAATCTCCTCACCTTAAAAAATATATTATATGATTTTTTCAAATTTCTTGGGAGCTATGTTTCTTACACTTAACACCTATTTTATTAGTGGTCAAATAACATTTAAATTGTGTTATATAATACAACGAGCTTTGACATTTAAATAATCTACATTACTAAGATACATCTTTCTCAAAAATTATCCTATTTTTTAATTAAGGTTGTTCTATTTAAAGTTATAGAAAATTAAATCACTATTTTAAATTAGTGATTGTTTAAAACTATTTAATATTATTTTGTACTCTTTTGAAAAACTAGATGAGTTATTTTGTAAACATAATACAATTCCATTTTTTTTGTTTAAGTCAATTAGATTACAAAACGTATTCACAGAACTACTTTCAGTTGTGTTTCAACCGCTTAACTCCTTTAATTGCTTAAAAAAAAGGTAAATTGAATATTACAAAGAAAAACAGCAATGGAGTAAATGGGAAATAGAAACTAATTTTGTATCTTGTTTAATACTAGGTTACAAAAAATAAAAATAAAGTTTACATTATTTTAAATTTTTAATTCAACTTTACACATTTATTAAACAAAAATAATTTAAGTATGATCAGTTTACAAAATTAGTGATACAATTAATACTTTTATACTATAAAAACTATGCAATTAGTTCGTTAAAACATACTACAAACAAATGAGTTTATACGAACCCATTCGATGCTCCTGTTAAAATTGTTGATTACTGTAATATAAAAAAAAATAGTATCTCAAATTTGTACCAAGATCGAATTAAGAGGGGACTACGGAACTTGTATCTTAATATTTTGAGGCTTAAAGTTTTTCGTTAAAAGTTAGCATAAAATATAAAGTTTTAATGATCACTATGATATAGAGACTTTACTTATAATTAGAACTTCGAGCCTCACATGTTCTTTATCCAGACTTGATGTTAACCTATTATAACTTTGGTAATGTACATATTATGTAAAAATGAGAAACAACTACGTCATTTCACGTTAGTTATTTATTAAGAACTAATGAAAAATATGATAAAAATATTAATTTAAAAGGCATTTATCAACTATAAACCCACTTATGATACTATATTATTTATGATATGATATTATGATATACCAACAAACATGTTATTACTACAACATTAATACCAATACATTTTTTTCTAACACACAACCAAAATGTTTTTAATTAAAAATTTTTTTTACTTAGCAAGTATTTTACTTTTATAGAAACCTGTTGGAGCTTTAGAAAAACGGTCAAAATGTTGTATGTGCTGTAAAAGCAATAGAATTGTATTGCAATGTCAATTAGAAAGAACAGCATACGTCTGTGGGGAAGCACTACGCCTGAAAGCTAACATAAAAAATCAAAATAATAAAGAAATAAGACTTAAGATTAGACTTTTTCAGGTAATTATTAAATAGTGAATATTTCTCTTTTATAGCTAAAGATACGAATTGTATTATTTTGGTTAACTAAATCATATTTCATTTGATCGCACTTTTAATAATTTAAGAGATCTATTTTATTTAATTCATCCAAATTTAAAATAATTTTTTACCCATGTTTGTATGCTTTAACTAACAAAATTCACAAGTCTATATGTTTTATTATAATGAACAACTAATTTTTAATAATGGATATCATTTTAAAATACATATTATTTTAGTACTTAAATTAATTTAGAAAACCTTGGTTAATTTATCTACAGAATGTTCATTATTCTATTGAACGGGGTATACTAGGAGTACAAAATCAAAAGGACGTTCAACATTTAGTGTTGGAGTATATCGGTGAACCAATACAAACTGGATGTGAGTCTCAATGGGATTCAGCAGACGGACTTATTTTACCGGTGATGCCACCAACATTGATAGGGATATGTCGACTTCTACAAATATATTATGTACTCAAGGTACTAACATAATTAAGAAATTATGTAGTAAAAATTTTTATTATCACATTCCTTAGTAATATAATCAAAACCTGGGTATTAGTCAAAAATATTTCTGAAAAAATTGACAACCAAATTACAATAAATCACTATAAAATAACGTTTGAACAAATAATTTAACAATATTTATCAATCAATTTCGTAAGAGATCACACTTCTTAGTCAAATACAGGTTCAAATAACCTGTATATTATGTAAATTATTTTGATAAAAAATCTCGTTTAGTAATTGCTATTGAAGTGCTTGCTAAGTTGTACATTTAAAAATATTCTAGAAATTTTTATCATTATATAAAATGTAACACAAGCAACTTTTAGGTTTCGCGTGAGTTGTTAAAACTTAAAAAAATGTCATCATTCAGGATATTAGAAACGTTAAGTGAATACTAAATTTTTGTTACAAACAACATGCTAAGGTTTTTTTTAAAAACGGATTTAAAACTATGTTATGATTAATGAACATCTTAACCAAAATTGATTAGAATGCATAATGTTGAAGAACTTATTCAAATTATTCAGTTAAATATATTTATTTAAAATTTGGAAACATTTTCTGGGAATCTAAACTACACCTACTTATTGTTAATGTAACATTAATTTTTAATCATTAATTAACGTTTTCATTTTTCTTCAGTGGTTATTAAATTATTCTCATTGTTTAATGTGTCTATTTATTACATTGTAATTATAATAATAGTGAAAATCATAATTATGACCCAATATTAAACTACAATAAATTTGGTACATAAAAACTTGAAAAATATTTTTCTTTATTTTTTCATATATGTATACAACGATATATTAAAATAATATATTTTATTCTAACATTTCTGCATTTATTAATTTTTAAAGAAAAAACAAAATTCCTTTTTAGAATCTACATTTGTCTTACCACCAAAACTTTTTAAATTGCATATATTAAATAAAAAAAAGTATTTAAAAAAGATAATAATTTTAATTATTTTTTAAAAACGCTTATATGTGAAATTTAATTAATCGTACGTTTATTATCTTGAATGGAATATTGTTCATACACTATTTACTGTATTTACCCATTTATATTTACACAATGCCAGGCCTAAGAATCGCAAACATTTTAGAAATATTACCCTTTTTATCTTCAGATTCATCTTTTTTAGCTGAAAGTTGCTTGTATTTTATATTTTTATTGTATCTTTTCCACTTTAATTCAAATACCTAAAAGACTGTTTCATTAGGCCTAAGTTTAAAATAACCTTCCTATTCTAATTTTCTATTATCTGTTGACTATTTAATTAAGTAACCCAAATAGAATTTCTCTAAAATAATATTTATATGAATCATATAAAAATGGTTACTATATTTATTGACACGTTTTACACATTTATTTTAAAAGTTCGTGTAATTATATAGGACGAAAATCAAATAAAAATTTGTTATCCATGTAAATTATTTTAAATTATAAATGTTATATGTATATAAATATTTATATATAGAAGAAAATTAGAATTAAATTTTAAAATAAATTTATTTAAATTAAATTTAAAGTGAAATTCCTTGATAAAAATTATGAATTGTAAGCATTTTATAAAAAAATATTTTAGTTTCATAGACGCAGGTTTCAAGTTACAATATTTTTATCTCTATATATTGATATGTTTACTATTAGATTGTATGTTTCCATTTTTTTTTCACAATCTAATTTATAAATCATTTACAAAGATTAAAAATAAAGTATAATCATTACGTTATTAGGTATATTTTTTGAGTTTTTTATATTCTATTGTGTAAACCACAGAAAAATATTATTTGGGATAATAGAAAAAAAGTATCTAATAAAAGAATAGCATTTAATTAATTAAATTTAATATTGAACTTATTTTATAAAATAGGTTTGTGTTGATATGGGTAAAGGTGATGAAGATCTCAATATGAATTTCCCAATTACAATAGCAACAGTACCTTTTCGAATACCTAACTGCAATAAAACACCAAAAGTTTATTACAGTAAGTGAATTTTAAACAGTTTAAGTTAAAACTTTTGTATGGAAAAATTTCACACTATCTTTGAAATACTTCCTTAAAGTACAATGGTATTAATAATTAAATTTATTAAATAACTGGATAACAAATACTTATAGATGTTAATTTTTTGATATTAAATAATATATATATTTTTTTGTCATAAGAGGTCTAATCTAAAATTCCCTAAAAATTAAGCTATCTCTTTTTTACAGTAAACCCTTCAAATATTTATTGAATTGGGAAAATAATTAATGAAACAATAAAATCTTTTGTAACTTTATTTTTGAAGTATTAAATCAGTACATAAAATAAAAAGGAATAAATTTGGTAATCATAATAATATTAATTTTATTCGTAAATTACAAACGTTGCATATTATAGTGACCGTTATAATACGAATTTTTGAAATTTGATTTTACCACCCCTAATGTGTTACAACCATAATTGTAAGTGAAACATTACAAAATTATAGTGTAAAGTTCAACATTATTTTGTCATTACTGTTTTTTATAGATTTTAATCAAACTTAATGGCCTTGCAGAATGTGTTAACATTTTCTATAAATTTTTAATTTTGCACAGATTATTTGTCTTCTTCTTTTTCCTCGCCTTAATCCCAACTATTAACCCACCCTTATTATAAACTTCTACTTGACACGATATCCCACATCAATTACGCTCACATCAGCCGTCCTACAAATTATTTATATTATAATAAAACAATTTAGAGTGGTTGTATAATCGAGTTTTAAATATTCGTTTTTCATCAAATACCCTATTGTATATTTGCAATGATACGAATGAAAAAAATGTATTTTTGATATGTTCTATAAATAAAAACATTTCATATACTGATGTTCTAAAAGTACAAATCATTATATTATATATACTAGTGTACTTAGTGTAAACTTGTATATTATTCATGTATAGGATGAAACAAATTTTTCTTCAATAATTGAAGTTCAATTGATTATTTTTGTAATATTTCAGTACATTTTTTTTGAACAGGTGTTGCATGTGATCACGTGGAAGGGGGTAGGTATATTGGACCTGAATTTTTACTTGGTGGTCATGTTTATGATGGTTCACAATCCGAACAAATAGTTTTGTATAGGCCTGTGTATGTGAATGTGAGACAACCGAAATTATCGAATTCAACAACTTCCAATTCTTCAGATAATAAATAGTAATATAACACGGTATATAAAAAAAGGTTTTACTAAGTTTCGACATTTTACTAACGCCGAAGTGATCCGTAATAATAATTACTTTAATGACTTATCTCTTGAAGATAATTTTTAACTTAACGTACAGTATATTATTATGTACCTTCTACGAATTATTTACAATAGGGCACTTCCTTGTGTAAATTCAATTTATACAATTCTTTTACATTTTTTAGTATTTAAATTATATACAATATATACTACTAATAATAGCAAGTAGGTTGCTAATACGTTTGCTAATATCTTACCGCATTATACAATGCGGTAATCTCTTTATTCTACGCATATAATTTATTCACTTTTATCAATTCTTAACATTATCGAAAAGAAATATTTTTTATAGTAATTAAGTCAAAACAAGTTTAACTAAAAGACAGAATGAACATTTTTGATTGTCAATTTGAAAAAAATAACAGCAAGCGATTTGCAGATATGGTGTTCTCATAATTTAACGGACTGTTTGAGTATGCAAAAATGCAACTACCCTTTAGACCAAAACCATAGAATACGAAAAGTTAAAAATAAAACATAATGTTTTTGTATTCCGAGCATATTTATTACAGTTCAATACTAAGTCGTCATACAGATACTTTATGAAGCAATATCACTTAATTAAGTTCTTTCACTAAATGTAGTATACAAATTTTATTAGTCGTTATCTAATCAAAATTACATGTTATCATTTTGAACGTCATATTACGTATATATTTCATGGTGCTGTAGGAGCTACCACAAATAAGCTGAATTTTATTTTATATGAGATGAGGAGACAACAAAATTTCGTGTAGAAACTCATCACTAGGTTTTTTTATCTAGACTTTTAAAATAAATTACTAGACTGTAGACCCCTCAGTAACATAGTACGTTACAAGTCTATAGTACAACCTTATGATACGTTGTATCGATTTTATATTTTCGAGTTCAAATACTTATGTCATTTTGGCAGTCCTTTGAATATAAACAAAAAAGCTCGTCTAAGGTAATCTTAAAACAAATCCAAATGAGGTGAAAACAATAAAGCATTTAAATTTGTTGAATTTTATTTTATTCGTGATTATAATATACAACGTTTCTCTGTTTTTAACTCATGATAATGTTTAGAACATATATTTATTTATATGTTTTGTATCCATGGATTGATTAAATTACTAATTATAATAGAATGTAAAATCGATATAACTTATTTTAATCAACTATTTGTAATTTATACTTTTGTTGTTCACTCATATTGAGCATTTGAAAATTAAAATGTATGCAACTATTTAATGTATTTATTATTGTTACTTTTTTGTAGACGCAATTATTTATTAAATAAATTGTATACATTTTTATGTAAGTACATATTAGATAAGTACTTTTTATAGTGTATAAAATATATTTTAAAACTTGTTTAAAATCTGTTCTATAAACTCTTTATTAAAAAAATGTATATTTTTCATATTAATTGTTGACATATATTTTGAATCCAAATATTAATTGAAAATACATCAAAACTAATGCCATTGTTTACATAGGTGCAATATTTGTATTAACAAATATTTAAGCACGATTAATGTGATTAAAAGTTAAAAAAGGAGTTACATTGGATATTTTCTTCAATTTTTCATTGGATATTGTCATAGGTGTTCTCACGGAGGTATAGAACCCCATTTTCGAAAATAGATAGATATATATTAGAGCAGGTAGTAAACAAATTTCTTTGTATATCTCTTCTCAAGACGAAATTCTGAAATTACGTTATTAGTTATTGTACAAAATCTCATTTTTTCATAAAATAAAAAGATTATTACATTTAAACCTAAATATTTAGATAAGAATTTCAGACATTAATTTTTTTCATTTTATATTACTAAAGTTGTCATAATATACACATTAAATTAATTATTTAATGTTTGAGACAGTGTTATGGATAAGATATTAATAATTCCTTGGCAACAATTATTGGTTTTATTAAGATTAAAATTTGAAACTTTATTAAAAATCCTATTAGATATTATATTTATCTTTTTGAAAGTTTAAATTTTACTACATAATTAAAATAATAAATTGCATAAGCTCATACCATTAACAACTGTACTATGACTTTTTTGTAAAAGTGCATAGCCCCATTTCAAGTAAAGTACTTTCAATGCCATTGTTCTGAAGTAATAATAACTTTAATTTAAATAATATTAGACAAAAATGATAAGTTTTATTTTATAATAATACTAAATAACAAATTAAAAAAGTATTTACTAAATAAAAAATCTATATTTCAATTAAAATTTTAGATAACAATAACATATTAGTCAACACTCAAAACATTATTTAAAATTAATGAATACCTATTTTTACAGCTTCAATAATATTTTCATTCAATTTTTACATAAAACATGGACAATGAATAATTCAATACAAAAATAATATTATATAATGCTTATATCAAGAATCATTTACCATTAAAATTGCTTACAAAAATGTATAGAATGAGCAAAGTATATTTTGAATACAAAATAATAAATGTACGAAAATATTTTATTTAAATACAATTTGTATTAAATAAACTACAAAGAATACAGTTAAAAACAACTTATGTCATAAAATTAGTTAATAATATTGACTAGGAATTGGAAAAAAAATTTAAATAATTAATTAACACTTTTCTTAAAATATTTCCAAAATTAAAATAGATTAATAAATGAACAAGTTTTTCATGTTTCCAAAAAATTTTAATTAAGTGATCTAAATAGAATTTCTCTAAAATAATAATTATATAAATAATATATACTATCTTTATTGACACGTTTTACATTTTTATTTCAAAATTTTGTATAATTGTTTGGAACGAAAATATATTTATTTAAATTAATCACTAAACAAATATAAAGTGAAATCTCTTGATAAAAATGATGAATTCTACACATTCTTAAAAAAAATATTTATGTTTCATAGGTGTAGGTTTCAGGAAACAATATTTTTATCTCAACATGTTGACATGTTGAAATTTTAAACAGTTTAAGGTAAAACATTTGTAGGGCAAAATTTTAAACTAGTCTTAGAATTTTTAAAATATTTGTATGACTATGAATGGTTTATATAGGTTTATATATATAATAGTGAATAAATTCAAATTAAATAAAAGTTATTTAAAACAGAAATGTATAAAACTTTGTTTTTTTTAACAACATAAAAATTATTTTTAATTAATATTGCAAATTTCAATATACTCATTAATGTAAAAATATTTTAATTAAATATATAGTTACTCAATATTATAATCTTAATTTAGAAATATCTAAAATAATTTAATATTACTTATCTAAAAATCTTATAGATGAGAGATGAAAATTTAAAAACAGTAATAAGAGAGTAAAACAGAAATATTGCTAACTATGAAATGTAGTTAATTGAGAAGCCAAGAAATCCAAGAAAAGCTACAGGAATAGCAGTGTGGCATAATTGATGAGCTATTCAAATTAAAAAAAATAGATAATGTGTATCACAAGATACAATAATTTGTTGGAAAGAGAAAATAAAATTGAGCTATAAAATATGAGATAAAAATGGCCAATTATTAGTTGATGATAAACAACTATGAACATAGTAAAACGATGGAAAAAGTATCTAAAAGAGCTTTATGATGGAGAAAAGCTAAAAGATTTAACAATAAATAAAGCAGAAACGACACTACCCATTTTAAAATTAGAATTTGAACTAGCGCTTCACAATTTGAAACAAAGTAAATCACTTGGGTTGATACTATAACAGCTGGAATATTGTTATGTTCTATCATGAAGATAAAAGACACTTTATATCAAATAACTTGGGATATACAGAATATATGAGAAAGGAGAAGTACCAGATGATTACTGTAAAAGCATAATTGTAACTATCCCAAAGAAAAAAATTGAAGAATAGAATGATAAGTGGAACAGTATTTAAAAAATAATCAATATGAAGTCAGAAGACAAAAAAGGTACAAGAGAAGAAATTTCATAACTGTGAGTGCTAATTACAAAACAGATTGATAGACATAAGGTAACATATTTGGCCTTATAGATTTAGATTAGCCCTTCAATAAAGTTATTTGGAATAAATTTCTACTTACACTACGAAAAATAGGTATTGAACAACATGACATAAGAATCATCCACCGTCTTAACAAAAATCAGAAAGCTTGCATTAAAAAGTATGAATTACTGCTAACGCTCAAATAAATAACAAGTATGATTAGAGTGTACATTATCACCCCCACTGCAGGCATTCTCAAAACTTTTTTACATAGCAATAAAATGTGATACAAAAATCAGAACTTTTAAGGAACTTAAAGAAAAGGTGAACAACCATTAACAATGGAGAATTAGAATTATAAACTAACTTTCGGGTTAAAAACACAAAACTCAATAACTATATAATAAAACATCAGAGATCTGATATCAATAAATTAATGATAGCATTAAATCAATATAACTATTTTATCTTAAGAATAAGGCACCAGAAATTAAAAATTCATTCTTATTAATGGATATTCAATTAAATTATTCAAGAAAACTTAAATAAGTTAAGTATATAGATTTGTCATTTCTACAATATTAAAAAAAAATGTTTATAAATAAATATTGAAAATTACAATAAACATCTAAATAATTAAATTGTTTTAAAAACTGAGATTTTAAATATAAGTATTTATAGGAGGTCTACTTATAATTTTAGAATATTAATCTCTTATTTTTCATAAAATGATATATTTTGTTTCAATACTGATGGTTTTGCAAATATATAGTCATTTGCCAATCTATCCTCTCTAGTGACTTTTCCTGTAACAATATAACCTTTATCTTCTAAAAATTTCCGAACACCATCATCACCTTCTTTAACATGAAAAAATTCTACAGATAGAGTCTAAAACAATACACATCATATACAACATATTACAATAATATTAAGTACAATAAAATAAAAAATTTACAACAGTTTAAATTTACTTTTATATCAATCTTTTCGAATGGTATTGTTTTTAGTACATTCAGTTCTGAACCTTCTACATCCAAACTGAAATAATCTATTACAGTTTTATTAAGAGCCAACATGTAAGTATAAAAAGGAAAACATTGAACTCTAACTTGTGGGATCTCTTTTAGTTCTATATTATTTAATATAATTTCATCTTCTATTACTTCATCTCCTGCAATTCGACCCATGTTTTTTCTTTGTAGAAAAGATACCTTAAAAATAAAAAATTAATTATAACATTAAAATATTTATTAAGAAACAACAAAATAAAAAAATGGTAATCTACTATTTCTGGATAAGAATTAACACTAAGACATGTTGGTGATAAATAAGCTCTTCGACCTTTTTTCAGCATTTGAGCAAAATTTAATGGATCTGCTTCAATGAGTAGGCCAGTCCAACCATGAAATCTTTCAAAATATAATGTATTTGATCTAGTTTCACCATCTAAAGCACCACATTCTACAAAAAAACCTCCTTTCTAAAAAATAAATATATAGATATTAAATAAAAATTTATTAAAAGATTTACCTCCAAAAAATAATATTTTTAATAATAATACTTAAAGAATATAATATATTATAATAAATATTTTTACAACAAGGGATAATATTATATTAGATACTGCATTTTTTATATATAGGAGGTTTTCATACCAAGTTTCTATATGATAATTAAAGCTCTTATTACCGAGTAGTCAATTATTTTGGCAATTTCAGCAGCCTGCCCCATGGAAGTATCTCTTAAATACATATTTGACAATTTATAATATGATCGTTTACCCTTATTGTAAACTGCAGGCTTGACTAGAAAATTATCACGCAGTTTTCGTACCAGACTTGAACTCTCCATGTTTACTGTTGGTCCATTTAAACCATCATCTATTAAAATTTATGTGTTAAATTACAATAAAATGAAACTATTAATACAAAAGTAAAAATAATTTATAGGTTAACTTATTCAAGCTATATTTTATTTTATTAATTCATTTACTTTTCAGTAAATTATACAAAAAATTTATCAAAATAAATGAAACTTACTATCTGAATATGTATAGAATTTATTTTGAATTTCTAGAAGAAATAAAAACAAAATTTAGTTCATAATAATCTTAAAATTCTTTTTAAACATTATATTTTACCTTCAATAGACATAATGTTGTTTGCCATATTGTACCATGAAATAAATATGTTAAATAGACAAATGAAGAATAATACTAATATAAAATAAATACATAAATTTTTTAGAGATCGTTTCATTTTATACATTATGAGTGTTTTTCCTGTAAAGAATATTACACTTTAATTAGTTAATTTTTATATATACCTAATAATGAAAGAAAAAAAGTAAATTTTAAATTACTAATTTAAAGTAATATTTTATCAAATAAGTAATTAGTACTCAAATGTTAAATTAGTCTTCATAGTTTTGAACAAACAAAAAAAAAAAGAAATTAAAAATAATTCATAAATTTCAATATAATTTTATAATAACAGACATAATAAAAAGTGAATAATTAATAATTACAATAAATGAGTTGGATGTAAAATTCCTTATCATTAATCGTCATAAAATAATAAAATCCTTCTGATATTTCATCATAAAATTTATCTAGTTGAGAAATATAGCTATTACAATGAAAATAAGTAATTATTATTCAATCACTCACGCGACATAATTATCAAATAACTTTTATCATAGTTTTGTATTTTCATATCACACAGTCTACTTTAGTGGGTGAAATCTAATGAGTGATAAGTCGAAATCAACACAAATATTAATGAATATTATTAAAATTTTATTATTATTTAGACCAAAAACAATATTTTATAAAATTTAAATTAAATAACAATAAAAATAGTCATTTAGTTAATTTTTTTTAAAACTAAGTTTGTCGAAATTCTTCTTATAAGCGTTTATCAGCGCTTCTTAGGATTTAACTAGTAAAAAGATTCAAAAATGAGCTACCTCAGCTGTACAATTTCAAAACATAGTAATCAACATTCTTATTAAAACTAAAAGTTTTTGATTTTTTCAATCTTACTTTAATAGGAAACACAAATTAAATGAGACAATGAATACTGGTGTTAATTGAAAATTTTTAGTAACTTGGTGGAAGTATCGTTACTAAGTTATTGTATATGAAAGAGCGATCCTAGACCGATATTTCACGTCTTATTATATATTATAATAATTATTATTTCATATATTGTATATCAATAGAATTTAATAATTAGTTAAAATGTAGCATTCCCAGACAATTTCAAAATATCAGTTAACTCCATTATCCACTAACACCATCAATTATTCCACGACATAATAAAAAACGGTAGCAAAGAGGGGTCATAGCATAGTATAGATAAGTATAGATTTAATCTGACAGTGAATAAAATCACTATCATAAGAAGTATGTCGAATTAAAGAAGTATATAAATATTATTTCTCATAAAAAAATTGTATTGACCCATACATTTTTCAAAAAGTCATAAAGTTATTATGTTAAAAATATGAAAAAGAATTTTTTTACAAAAATCGTATTTTTTTTTATTAACTTTGATGACTGTTTTCATCATGAAAACAAAGTCAAGTCTGAAATTTTAGCTTCGATGCGAAGCTGAGAAGGTATTGGTTTTACTAAGATGTGTTTATTTTTTATTTTTGTGTCTATTACCACTTTTTCTCAGCTCTCGCCGAACCAATTTCTTTCAATGATACGTCAAAAGATCACAAATCGTATCTAGTCGAAGACATTACCCTCAAAAATTGATAAAAATTCTCTCATTACCCTTAAATGGGGGAAATATTAAAAAAAAAACCCAGCACGGGGGGTCGTGGCACAGTGGTGACGTGGCATAGTTGGATCAAGTATAATGATATCTGACAGTGATTAAAATCACTATAAAAAAAAAAACGCTTCGATGCAAATCTTTAGTATATTATTTAATATTATATTTAAAACATCTAATGGTACCTTCTGGGACACCCCTATTAACCCGGTTGGGGGCGTGGTCTACCCAGGGTATAATAATTGATGAGATGTGATAAGCCACACCCACTGTGGGGGTGTTAAAACAATATGGTGACCTTTCATTGTCTCCAATACTTGGGGATGAAATGGAGATCTGTGATTGGTTGATAAGCCACACCCTCTGTGAGGGATGTTAAAAAAAACAAAATGTTGATTTTTCATTGGTGTATGACACCTATACTTGGGGATGAAATGGAGATCTGTGATTGGTTGATAAGCCACACCCTCTGTGAGGGATGTTAAAAAAAACAAAATGTTGATTTTTCATTGGTGTATGACACCTATACTTGGGGATGAAATGGAGATCTGTGATTGGTTGATAAGCCACACCCTCTGTGAGGGATGTTAAAAAAAACAAAATGTTGATTTTTCATTGGTGTATTAATAGTATTTAGGATGTCAATAGGCTGTCATTGGGAAGGTCTTTGCTATTAGGACAATTACAGTTGCTATTTAAAAAAAAACATTTGTATTTGTACATGCCAACCCCGTACAAAATTATTGTGTTATTTACTAATTTTCATTGATAATATATCTTCGATTGTAAATGGTGCATAACAAGAGTGATTCGTTTAGCACGAGACACAGAAAATACTAATACAACACAAGTAGCTGTACGTATTCAGGACGATATTCCATGTCACGGATAGATTTGACAACCAACTCGTATAAGGGTGAGATTATTTGTGTGATCGCTTTTATTAATATTGTTTCGTGTCGATGTACGTGTCTAAACATGTCGATATAGTAATTGTGATTTAATGAATATAACCAATAATTGTGTGGAGTGTTATAAAAAAATCATAAATACTATTGTTGCAAAAGCAGCTGTCCATTACGCTCTTTGTTTTTAAAGGATGAGCCAATGAATGAGGGGAGCGCGTGAGGGTTGCACTTGTCAATAAAAATTATATTATTGTTATTATTTATTAATAGGGGACAATTATGTTGTGATTTTACGTTAGTATTTATTGGATTGTTCGTCTATGTTTAACTACCAATAAAATTTAAAAAAATAATTGTGTATCCAATGACAGTCAGCATTAAATGTTGTATTAGTTTAACCATCATGAATAGTAAACTAATGAATATTCCGATAAATCATATTCATAATATTATTAGATAATATTTGGGCTATAAGGGTTGAATATATGGTTTATTATCATTGGGGGTGAGTTTATGATTTTTTAACCAATGAAATCTGGTGTTGATAATATCATATCAACTCCCTCCCTCGATAAAAATCATATTTAAGTAATTTGCAGTAATATTATTTTAGTTTAAACGCAGTTTTTGTACGTGTCGTGTAAAAGTCAAGTTTAGTATAAGTAAGTAAAACTAATTTTTCTCATTCTTTTTGTATTGCTTGAATCTTATATTTTAATTTAACGATAAGTATAGTTAATATTTAAACTAATGATTTGTTTTTTTTTCTAGAAAAAATGTCTGTACTGAATAAAATTAAATCACTCTCTCACAATGAATATGTATCAATGGCTTCACTGACACTAAATAAAGAGTATCGGGTAACTACTTTGAGATCTGTGGAAACCAAGTACGGTCGAACATTAATAGCGAGATTAGAAAACGATAGACAGCTATGTTTGCCTAAAATAATTTCACTCACAGACGATGAAATAAATGAATCTATGGAAAAATTATCTCTAATTTATTACGGAAAACGTGGCAATGCATTAAATTTTTCATTTCTATATTCTTAAAATTTATTTAAAAATGTATTTTTCATTATGTTTTGCTTTATATAAAAATTTACTTTGACTTTTATTCATAGTTTAAAATAAACTTTTATGTAAAAAAAACAATGTTCACGTGTCTAAAATATATAATAAAATCATAGATATTTATTTTATTTTTGTGTTGTTACTTATTTTTAATTATATATAAATATATATATATATATATATATATAATATAATATAATATAATATATATTATATATAATAATGGTATTTAATTATAAACATGGAGTCCACAAGCAAAAGTATAAATTTATTGTGTATTGGTAGAACACATTTTTTTTTCTTTAAAAAGGTATACCTTTAATTTATTATAAGTAAGTATTTGTATAATATATGAGCTGGATACCCCGCTAAACCACATGATATGGGTTCACCCTGCCATAGTTAGACGTGAGGTGTACACAGTCGGAATGGATATGGTGAAAGGCATAGGGACCCTTTTCCCATGAAAGGTTCAGAGTGTAATGGAGGGGTCTCTCTCATGACAGTAGATATCACAAGTATGCGGGTTAATCTACATGTGGGGGTACATAAGAAGGGGGCTATAAAAAGATGAATAGTTTATTAGAAATTACTTATTAAATTGTAATTAATAAGAAATTATGAGATAAAAATGATTAAGTTGTGAAGGAATGTGGGTTAGTATACGGGGTATATATGTTTTGCGATTCTCCGAATTTATAATTGATTTTGTTACATTTAAAGTGAAATTACTTAAGTAGTGAAGGAAAGGGTTAGTATACGAGGATATGTGTTCTGTGATTTGCTGCCACCCCTATGAAAATATGCGATTTTCCGCATAAATGAGCGTGATATCACTGATAAAGTCACAGTGTCATTAAGAACCATCATCTCTAAGAAGAAGACTCTACTCTATGATCAATATGGCTGCCAAACCTGTAAGAAAACAGCGCTACATTTATATCGCACCAACACCGCCAGCCGAGATGATTGAATCTAGCAGTTACACTATTGCGTTCAGTGACAGAAAATTTTTGCAAGTGGGCCTGAATCCAAAGGCGGACTTCAATGTTACGGTATGTATTATTACTCCTTCACGATATATTAGTATGTCAGCAGACTATTTAAATATTATTTACGGCGTGATGGATGAAATAACATAATTTCTACAATCACCTCCGGTAAAAGGAGAGAACATTATGTTATACCAAAATGTCGATTTTAATATAACCAAAGTATTGAATCGTGATACCATGCATTTAGTATTGGAATCCAGGATGGTCGATGGCTGTCGAGTGTTATTGAATAACTAAAACATTAATAGACTTATGGACTTACAGTGTACTATTAACAGTGCAATATCAAGAAAAATAAAAACACGTTTACTATTATGCCATCAAATAGACCACATCATACAATACGTTGACGATAAATGACCAGGCCATAAAATTCAACATACAAACAATGATGAAATGGTTAAATTTATAAAAAGTTTGAATGACAAAGAAATATGCGATACTTTTCCTAAAGGTGACAGTAATTACATAAGCGAGCTGAAGAATTTAGCATACAATGAAATAGTCGAACGATGGGTCAAGTCTTGGTCCGAAGATATGCTTCAAATTAATGTGAGTTTAATGAACATAGATTGTCATAACCTTTATTGTTATTAAATTTATAATTATGTTTTAGGAAAAAGAAGAAGAAATGTGTGACGAAAATAACAGTCCGGCATTTTTCAATACAACAATGTTTACCCGAGAAAATAGTTATAGTCCATGGTCGTCACAATGGGCCAAAACCCAATCACGTCAGAAAATTAACCTACATTAATAATTTATGAACAATAACTTTATATATTGTACTATTTTCTTATAATAAACTTATAAATTTCATGATGTAAAATAGAGTATATGTAGACGAAAAAGCTATGTTTAAAAATCTATACCTGTTCCTGGTCTTCATCCTGTCACATACATAACACTGAAAACAATTGCTAATTATGATAGCATCACTGTATTATTAATATTATATACAAATTATGAAAAAAAAAATAATAATAATAATTGACTTAAAACAAAACAAACTTATTATTTACAAATTATAAATACCACTCTGAATACTCATCTACAGTCTCGCCATCCAAATTAAAATTAACAATAGGTATTAAACATTCATCTTGTTTATGTGATCCAATTAAGTTGTACACGCAAACAAGATCTATCGTACGTCGATTTTTAAATTCTCTTCTCAACTTTTGACTGCTACCTGTAAATAAGCTCAATCTCTCTGTACAATTAAAATAATCTAAGTAAACATAATTTTCAACCTTTATAAAAAAAAATAGTTTAGTCCAATTACTTTTAGTTTTAATTTTATTATAATAAGTATTACTAATAAATTTTCTACCGTCAAGCCAACGTTGATGTCCATAATCAGATTTTGTGATAAATAGTCTTTCATATAATTCACACAAATAAATCTCCAGGTCGACCGATGAGCGTTCAACAATTAATTCATTAATAATCGCTTCATATTTTTCATACTCAGCATTATTAACGAAATAATTGATCACTACATCGGCCCAAATGTCGATATATCGGCATGTATGGTAGGGATCTCTTAATAATGCTCTATGATTATAAACTATGATATGGTATTTATATTAAAAACTATACTTAATGATCTATACTTATAGCTAATAATTCACCCTCTCACATGTATAATGTTATATACAATAATCTATGACACATTCAGTAATTATATATGAATTTGTAGATAAATAAATAACAAACGCATCATAGCAAAATTAATACCTTCTCGGCATCACGTCGAAGTCAAACATTTTTAAAAACTTGATTACATTATTAATAATTAATACTATATGTATGCCTATATACATTATTGAGAATGAGCAGTATATACCTTACTACAAGTGTCCAAAACATTATTTACTGATAATATTTAATAATTGTTCTATTATACATCTATAATATACTTATTAAATATAATATAACTAGATTTAATAATTATTAATATACCAATTTCTTAACATAAACACTTAATAATAATGTAAATATCTATATATGATTTTCTTGAAATAAAAATACTCGATCTTATATTACAAGGCATATGCTATAGTATCAGCAGAAAAAGAAGTGGAGGTCTCAACTTCTATAAGTTAGTATAGATATTAAAGTGAAAATACACAAGTGAAAAAGGAAAGTGTCTAATATTTAGAAATATATATCCTGTACTAATTTATTTAGTTCTTATATCTAAAGTAGAATAAAAAAATCCATAAAATTTATCACTCTATCTCTATCGTTCACGATCAGCGGGTCTATTTTTGAATCGTCCGTTCGTCGATTGTATACGTTCAACGAACAGACACGTTCCTCGAAATACCTTTAACGAACGGACACGTTCGTCAAACGGTTTCTATTGTTCCATTAGGTATACGGCCTATTAGGTATTGTTCGATGAACATTTATGTTTTACAATTGTTTGCAATTTCTAATAATAACATAAATAAATATTTTGAAAATTAAATTTATACAGCTTGATTTTTAATATTTTAATATTTATTTTTAATTAATATAATACTTTTTAATAACAATAATTTATTACTAACACATACATTTATAATTTTCTAATTTAATTTATTTGATGTGAATTAATTTTAAGTAATTCGCTAAAATTATACAAATAATTTAATTACACAAATTCTAACAAAAATGTATTTACAATTGCATACATGTTAAAATAAAAATTATTAATACACTTTAAAACAACAATACTTAAATTTTCGAAAATAAAGTGTTACATATATTTTATATAATTTTATTTTATTTATTCATTTTAAGATTAATTGATATAATTTATAAATTATGTTACAAACAAATAAATAATAAATTTATTAAGATTTTAGTTCTTAATTGGAAAAAATGACACCCTAGGCCACGATCTACCCCTAAATACGCCACTGTTTTGAAAAGTTGTTAACATAACAAACATATAATTTCATGAATAATTTTCACAAAAAACTTAAGATAAATTTTCAAAAGATGGTATATTACGAGGTGCAAGGACAGCAAAATATTTGTTACACGTATTACGAGTTTTAATTAATATTACTGAGTAATCATAATATAATCCCACAGGGGAATCCACAAGGATTACGGGCCTAATAACCCCACGGACCCTAGNCCCGCAGGGGAATCCGCAAGGATTACGGGCCTAACAACCCCGCGGACCCTAGTTATTTCAGTGGGGGTGGCAACACGTACCACTGCTCTTAGCCGGTCATGACTTTGGTTAGTTGGGACCGGTAGGCCTGGGCATACCTGCTTGCTAACAGCGAATAGGCCCCCCTAACCCAGCCATACCAAGTGAAAGGGTTGCTAACTTGTCACAGGGTAGTTAGCCGAAAGGTAAAGTGACCATTGGGATCTTCTATGGCACCTGGCGCACCATAGAGTATACAGCCTTATCACAGTATCGAGCTCTGCTAAGACGGACCTTTATTTCTCGACTTATATCTTATAGTTCTCGTGGGAACTATATGGACAAAAACATAGAAAAACCACAAAACAACGAACTTGTGACGATCAGGGATCCTACGGACAACCTGTCGGAACAAGATCGTGAACTGGCGACTCTTCGCAGAAGAATCGCCGAACTTGAAGGTCTCAATGCCAACAACGGGACACTTGGTGAACCGTCTACTAGCAAAGAGACAGCAACGTCAGCAAATGCAGACCAGGAATCTCAAGATCAACTGGGAGCAGTAGCTGACAAAATCGAGGGTCTAAAACTTAGACCTGAGAAACTGAGCGGCAGTCAGAGGCGCAAGCTGAAGAGGAGCCGAGCAAACATGGAGGGGCAGAAGAACCTACCAAAGGAGGGAGACAAGGGAACCGATGACTTGAAAAAGTCAAAGGGAACCGGAGCTCAAAAACCTGAGGACAAGGTTCAAGAACCTCCATGTAAGAAAACTCATTGGGTACCAACCTGCAGGGACGTGGTGACCGATGATAAAAAAGTGGCTCTGGTCCTCGCAGGCAACCCCACTAACAAGTTGACCACAGAGCAGGGGCTACTTATTGAGTCTTGTGTTGGAGACTTGATACTGTCGGGTACTGATGGAACCGACGTACCAAGGTTTGAAGACACCAGACTCACTGATGGAGCACTTGTGATCAGTGCAGCTCAAGAGAGCTCTCTTAAGTGGCTCACTGACCATGTCAACTTGATAAAACCTTGGGACGGTGCAGAACTCCATTTGGAAGCCTACAACCCGATCAAGTATAAACGGATGGTCACTCACATACCAGGGCTGCCAAAAGAGTCCAAGAAGATCTTGGAAATTTTGGCAAAACAAAACCCAGGGCTGAACACGGCGATCTGGAAAGTCCACCATGAGACAGAGGTTGGCCCGAAAGGACAAACTTTGTTCCTAAGTGTGGACGAAAACAGCATGGTCAAACTGGAGGAACTGAAGCGCAGTCCATATTTTGGAATGGGTAGAGTTTGCTTCACAGATTATGTTGCCAAGCAGCCACCAGCCCGGAAGGATGTGAAAAAATTCACACCTCAAAAATCTGGGAAGAGGAAGGCTGAGGAATCACCAGTGCCACTCGGGAAAGGAGGTAAGGCACAGGTAAGGGGCAAACGGACACACTTTACTCCTGTCTCGAAAGGGAAGGGAGGAAGTGTGTTACGTAAGGGAAAGGGACCCAGGAAACCGCCACCCTCAATAACGGCCACAGCTGAGGGGAACCTCTCCACGGATCCAAAAGGAAATGTGGAGAGCGAACCCATGGCACGGTCGCCACCTGAGGACGGTGGTGGGACACCACCCACAGGGGGGGTTGTGTGACACAGGGACTGTTTCAGACACCTGTATCACACCCAGTACAGCGTGCTTCTTAAGCGTCAACATCAGTTTTTCTGAATGGCTGACAATAGAATTCAANGTCAACATCAGTTTATCTGAATGGCTGACAATAGAATTCAATTCACGCAAATAAACCTGCATCACAGTAAAGGGGCCAGTAGTGTATTACTAAGGACCCTAACTGAGAGGCATACAATACCCTTACAAATAGCACTTATTCAGGAACCATGGATAAATGGGGACCAGATTAAGGGGCTCAATCTAAGGAATTTTAAACTGTTTCATAAACAAGCAGATAAACCAAGAACTTGCATTTTGGTTAATAATAAAGTTAAAGCCAGCCTGATACTTAATCTATCAAGTGCAGACTTGACTATTATTAGAGTAACACTAAATGATGGTAAAAACATTATAGTAGCTTCAGGATACTTACCATATGAGGTCACAGACCCAGGTAGGGACCTAACTATGCTCTTTAATTATTGCAAAAATGAAAAATTAGAACTAATCCTAGGTATGGATGCTAATGCACACCACACTTTTTGGGGGAGCAGTAATATCAACCAAAGAGGAGAGGTTATAATGGATCTATTACTGACTACAGACCTAAGTATACTGAACAGAGGTAGTAAACCTACTTTTGTTATCAGAAACAGGCAGGAAGTCATTGATCTAACAGTTCGTTCAAAAGGGTTACTTCAAAAGATATGTAGCGACCAAAACATACGCAACGAATATTCTCGAATGTTCTCGTTATCAAAAACCTTCGAGAAACTTCGATAACGC
>NW_026099572.1:64696946-64747888 GCF_025091365.1 Daktulosphaira vitifoliae | reverse complement strand
AAATATATTATTTTAATATATCGTTGTATACATATATGAAAAAATAAAGAAAAATATTTTTCAAGTTTTTATGTACCAAATATATTGTAGTTTAATATTGGGTCATAATTATGATTTTCACTATTATTATAATTACAATGTAATAAATAGATACATTAAACATTGAGAATAATTTAATAACCAATGAAGAAAAATGAAAACATTAATTAATGATTAAAAATTAATGTTACATTAACAATAAGTAGGTGTAGTTTAGATTCCCAGAAAATGTTTCCAAATTTTAAATAAATATATTTAACTGAATAATTTGAATAAGTTCTTCAACATTATGCATTCTAATCAATTTTGGTTAAGATGTTCATTAATCATAACATAGTTTTAAATCCGTTTTTAAAAAAAACCTTAGCATGTTGTTTGTAACAAAAATTTAGTATTCACTTAACGTTTCTAATATCCTGAATGATGACATTTTTTTAAGTTTTAACAACTCACGCGAAACCTAAAAGTTGCTTGTGTTACATTTTATATAATGATAAAAATTTCTAGAATATTTTTAAATGTACAACTTAGCAAGCACTTCAATAGCAATTACTAAACGAGATTTTTTATCAAAATAATTTACATAATATACAGGTTATTTGAACCTGTATTTGACTAAGAAGTGTGATCTCTTACGAAATTGATTGATAAATATTGTTAAATTATTTGTTCAAACGTTATTTTATAGTGATTTATTGTAATTTGGTTGTCAATTTTTTCAGAAATATTTTTGACTAATACCCAGGTTTTGATTATATTACTAAGGAATGTGATAATAAAAATTTTTACTACATAATTTCTTAATTATGTTAGTACCTTGAGTACATAATATATTTGTAGAAGTCGACATATCCCTATCAATGTTGGTGGCATCACCGGTAAAATAAGTCCGTCTGCTGAATCCCATTGAGACTCACATCCAGTTTGTATTGGTTCACCGATATACTCCAACACTAAATGTTGAACGTCCTTTTGATTTTGTACTCCTAGTATACCCCGTTCAATAGAATAATGAACATTCTGTAAATAAATTAACCAAGGTTTTCTAAATTAATTTAAGTACTAAAATAATATGTATTTTAAAATGATATCCATTATTAAAAATTAGTTGTTCATTATAATAAAACATATAGACTTGTGAATTTTGTTAGTTAAAGCATACAAACATGGGTAAAAAATTATTTTGAATTTGGATGAATTAAATAAAATAGATCTCTTAAATTATTAAAAGTGCGATTAAATGAAATATGATTTAGTTAACCAAAATAATACAATTCGTATCTTTAGCTATAAAAGAGAAATATTCACTATTTAATAATTACCTGAAAAAGTCTAATCTTAAGTCTTATTTCTTTATTATTTTGATTTTTTATGTTAGCTTTCAGGCGTAGTGCTTCCCCACAGACGTATGCTGTTCTTTCTAATTGACATTGCAATACAATTCTATTGCTTTTACAACACATACAACATTTGGACCGTTTTTCTAAAGCTCCAATAGGTTTCTATAAAAGTAAAATACTTGCTATGAAAAAAAAAATTTTTAATTAAAAACATTTTGGTTGTATGTTAGAAATAATGTATTGGTATTAATGTTGTAGTAATAACATGTTTGTTGGTCAGAAATATCATATAGTGGGTTTATAGTTGATAAATACCTTTTAAATTAATATTTTTATCATATTTTTCATTAGTTCTTAATAAATAACTAACGTGAAATGACGTAGTTGTTTCTCATTTTTACATAATATGTACATTACCAAAGTTATAATAGGTTAACATCAAGTCTGGATAAAGAACATGTGAGGCTCGAAGTTCTAATTATAAGTAAAGTCTCTATATCATAGTGATCATTAAAACTTTATATTTTATGCTAACTTTTAACGAAAAACTTTAAGCCTCAAAATATTAAGATACAAGTTCCGTAGTCCCCTCTTAATTCGATCTTGGTACAAATTTGAGATACTATTTTTTTTTTATATTACAGTAATCAATAATTTTCACGGGAGCATCAAATGGGTTCGTATAAACTCATTTGTTTGTAGTATGTTTTAACGAACTAATTGCATAGTTTTTATAGTATAAAAGTATTAATTGTATCACTAATTTTGTAAACTGATCACACTTAAATTATTTTTGTTTAATAAATGTGTAGAGTTAAATTAAAAATTAAAATAATGTAAACTTTATTTTTATTTTTTGTAACCTAGTATTAAACAAGATAGAAAATTAGTTTCTATATCCCATTTACTCCATTGCTGTTTTTCTTTGTGATATTCAATTTACCTTTTTTTTAAGCAATTAAAGGAGTTAAGCGGTTGAAACACAACTGAAAGTAGTTCTGTGAATACGTTTTGTAATCTCATTGACTTAAACAAAAAAAATGGAATTGTATTATGTTTACAAAATAACTCATCTAGTTTTTCAAAAGAGTACAAAATAATATTAAATAGTTTTAAACAATCACTAATTTAAAATAGTGATTTAATTTTCTATAACTTTAAATAGAACAACCTTAATTAAAAAATAGGATAATTTTTTTTCAAATTTCAGAAAGATGTATCTTAGTATTGTAGATTATTTAAATGTCAAAGCTCGTTGTTTTATATAACACAATTTAAATGTTATTTGACCACTAATAAAATAAGTGTTAAGTGTAAGAGACATAGCTCCCAAGAAATTTGAAAAAATCATATAAAATATTTTTTAAGGTGAGGAGATTTAGCCATTTTAAAATTGAAATTACTAGAGAAATACAAGGAGAGGTGCCGTGGTGCATGTTGTTTGCTGACGATATAGTGTTAATAGGAGAAAATAGGGAGGAAATTAATCAAAGGCTAGAGGTGTGGAGATCAGCTCTTGAAGAAAAGGGTTTAAGAATAAGTAGGAGAAAGACAGAGTTATATAGAGTACGAGTTTGACCAAGGAGAACACGAGGTAGGTGAAATAAGGAGATCAATGACAATAGGCGAGGACGCGATTAGAGAGGTGGAAAGTTTCAAGTATTTAGGATCAGTTGTGCAAAAGAGCGGTGGTATTGACGAGGACGTAAGACACAGGATTAAGTGCGGGTGGTTGAAGTGGAGAGAAGCGTCTGGTGTCTTATGTGATAAAAGAATTCCAATGAGGCTGAAAGATAATTTCTACAAGACTGTAGTGTGAGACCAGCTATGATGTATGGTTCAGAGTGTTGGGCGGTTGATAAGAAAGTAGAGCACAAAATGAGTGTAGCAGAGATGAGAATGCTAAGATGGATAAGTGGAGTGACTAGAGAAGATAGGATAAGGAACGAGTATATAAGAGGTGTAGCGTCAATCGTGGATAAGATGAGAGAAAATAAACTTAGATGGTTTGGTCATGTTATGAGGAGAGAAGATTCGGAAGCCGTAAGAACAGTTGTAGCAATTATTGTTGAAGGAAGGTAGAGGAAGACCATGAAAGAGATGGAGAGATGTTATTGAATGCGATATGAGGACAGCTGATGTGAGCGTAGAGGATGTGGGAGATCGTGTCAAGTGGAAGTTTAGGATAAGGGTGGCCAACCCCAAGTAGTTGGAATTAAATCGAGAAAGAAGAAGAAGGAGATTTAGCCATTTCAAACATTCTTTCCATTTTATACTTATTACAGACAAATGATATGGTGACAACATAAAAAAATATTTATATATTTATATAATTACTATACACTTGCGAAAAATGGTCCGATTAAAAAAAAAAAATTATGTCGAATGAAAGGGATATATATACATAATTTATAAAAAATAATATTGGTCAATACTTTTTTCAAAAATTTATAGCAGTTTAAAGTTTAAAATATAATATTTATATTATATATATATTAGGATGGTTCTTAAAAATGAAGTTTTGAAATTCATTCAGGACACCCCCTAGAATTGTTCTGTTAAGTAAAAAAATAAGTTGTACAAAATTTGGTTGAAATTGAGTGACATTAACATGTGCCGCAAGAGGGTTGAAAATTCGTCTGTAAGGATGGTTTTTCAGTTTTCTTCATTTATCTTACAAACTATGTAATTTACAGAAAAAATCATAAAATTTATTTTCTAGAACTATATGTTTTCCATAATAAATATTATTATATAATAGTCCGTATCTATAATATTTAGGCCTAAAAATTTAAAAAACAACATATATTTATTTCAACCATTAAAATCAGTTTTATTCGTTTTCTTAAGTATTGCAAGCGCACTATTGAACCTATAAAAAAAGTTTCATATAAAAATTGTTCAAAATTTAATTTTCATTATATTTGATGTATTTTCAATTTATTGTTATCAAATTCAGTTAAACTATTGCGTATTTATTCGCAAAAAATGATTATATACAAGTACAAAAGTACAAAAACAAAGCAAATTAATTTAATTTTATAATAAAGTTATCTTACGTTACTGAAGACAAATAAAATAATTGATAAAAATTAATCATTTTGGAAAAATGTTCACATTGCCGAAAAAATATATATAAATATTCAATGATAAAAAAAATGTATAAAAGAATATTATTGTCAACTCTAATAATTCATTATAGTCGTCTCTTGGATGGTTTAATAATTGAATTATTCAAGACTGTCCTTAGCAAAATTAAGAATATTTTGACAAGTATCCTTTAATGAATCCATTATAAGATTGCAAACTATACCAGGCCTAAAATTATTTTTATTTATCTGGGCCTGACGTTCCACCAAATTTGACATCAAAAACCCCTTTTGTGACGGCAAGGTATATATATTACATTACATTCTAATAACTGTTCTAAAATAATACAGCTCCGTTCAAACGGCCAGTATTTGAATTAGTTGTGTCACAACAAAATGCTTGAACCTGTTCTGTTAAGCACCAGTCAATAAGCATTTTGAACACAGCAGAAGCTTGATCATTCCCGGTGCCAGTGTTTATAAAAGGGACACCTAGAAGTTGTTCCTCACCACCGCAAGAAGCAATCACAAGTAATCTATCGACTAAATTTTTACCTGTAATGACAGGAAGAAGTTTTCCATCCCAATGAAGCACAATTGTCCCATCTCTTTTTACCATAAAATCCTGTCGTATTTTTTCTGCACGTTCTTGACGGAAGAGTAGTCGAGAGCGTCGAACCGATGATTTATTCAATATTAATTTACTAGAATCAATGCCAAATGCTTCCGCAGCTGCCACTAAAATATGTACCGCATCACCATCACTTATTTTACATCTATCCAGTGCTATAGACAATTTTTCTGTTATACAATTGTCAGTACCTCATCTTGTCTTAAAACATTTTCTTAGTGGTTCACATTGGTCTTCTTTCATATTATGAGCATTATCATCAATTAATTCATCACTGCTGCTAGACGACTGTAGTTGTACAGTTTCAGCTAAAAAGTACGTTAATAGTTAATTGGTTAATCGTATTAACTGAGCATATTAAGATTTACTAATAGCTTCAATTTCTTTACTAGCACAAGCTCTTCTACGATCATCCGCTAGTTTTCTATTTTCAATATTAGTTTCATTATTTTCTAATTTTTTGTCGACGCCAACCATTGAACCAAGACGCCCTTTTTTCCGGTGAGCTATTAAAAATTCTTTGTCTTTCTTAATATTTATAATATTAAAGGCATCAGCATGAGCTATATCAAACAAATTTTCAAGGTTCAAAACAAAATCAGAATTTTTTTTATATTGAACTTCAGTTTTTTGGTGTTCTGATTTTTGTAAATTTCTCCAGTCGTGGTACAATTTTTTTACTATTTCTATACTATGTTGTTCAGTAATTGTGGGAATACGGGCTTTTTTCCAAAATATAATAACCTCTTGTACAATCAAAGAGGCACTTAAACGCAAATTTAGTTTTACCTCCCTCATATTGTAAAATAATACTGTCAAAATTTGTCTATTGGACGGCAATTTGCTACCAACTATTTGGTTTGAACTATATCCAATCAAATATATAAAATTTGACTCACGTAAACTAGATCTCGAAACCATTTTCAAATAATAATAATGGAATAATAATTATATAGTAATATTTCTATTTTGTAAACACAACAATGTAACACTCAGTTAACACTGAACTGTATAAAAAAGTATACAATCATTATCGTATATTATGTAAGGATCAATAATACTAATCGCTATTTAATGCAGCAATATATACAACAGTTATCGAACTTGATTAAACTTTGATTTAAGAATAATAAATGTCAATAGATGCATTTGTGATAATACCGCAACAAATAGTTGGGTAAAAAATATATCGTTACCAAAAATAGAAAATGTTAGTCACCTATTATAGTATAATTAAAGCAACCATTATTAAATACAGGCTCAATGAATATAAGAATTTACATACTTCAGTTGTAAATTAAAAAATATTGTAATTTCAATATGCGACTGTAATTATAATTAATTTGTTTTGTGTATTAGTATAAAATCATTTTTTGCAAGTAAATACGCGAATAGTTTAACTTAATTTGATAACAATAAATTGAAAATACAACAAATATAATGAAAATTAAATTTTGAACAATTTTTGTATGAAACTTTTTTTATAGGTTCAATAGTGCGCTTGCAATACTTAAGAAAACAAATAAAACTGATTTCAATGGTTTAAATAAATATATGTTGTTTTTTAAATTTCTAGGCCTAAATATTATAGATACGGACTTTTAGCTTTGATGCGAAGCTGAGAAGGTATTACTATGATGTGTTTTTTTTTTTTATTTTTATTTTTTTGTGTCTGCTACCACTTTTACTCAGCTCTCACCGAACGGATTTCTTTCAACGATACGTCAAAAGATCAAAAATCGTATCTAGTTGAAGACATTACCCTTAAAAATTGAAAAAATTTTCCTCATTCCCCGTAAATGGAGGAAACCTCCAAAAAAATTACAAATTTAAAAATCACTAATTTTCGAAATTTTTTCAACTCTTTTTACTAAAAACAGCCATAACTTTTTCAAAAATGAACATATCAATATAATTTTTTTTTATAGGTGCTTGATATCTTTATCTATCAATTGGTATATATTTTTTGTAAATCTGACACTTAACCTGCCCACAGGGGAGGATTTAAAATGACAACTTTTTCACAAAAAATTAACTCTTTCAACTTAACTTTTGAAAATGTTCCGGAAAGTCTGACACTTTTTTATGTATCTTATATTAAAGATTTGTATGTATGTAATGTACTTTATTATGGAAAAAAAAATTTGACCTCTGGACTTGTCTTCATGGTGAAAATGGCTACCAAATGCTATTTTTGTGTGAAAATTCTCGATTTTATTTTTTACATTTTTTTTTTAACTTTATAATGCTATAACTTATTGAAAAGTGTATGGATCAACACAATTTTTTTATGAAAAATAATATTTATTTATAATCCCTTTTTCATTCGATATACTTTATCTTAATCAGGATATTAATAAGGAACTAGCAGATCATGTAGCTTTTGGAATAAAACACCAATTTTTTTAAATTAAACACTATCTAATGATTTGCATCGAAGCGTTTTATTTTGATAGTGATTTGAATCACTATCAGATATCATTATACTTGATCCAACTATGCCACGTCACCACTGTGCCGCGACCCCCCTGTGCTGGTTTTTTTATAATAATATTTTTTATGGAAAACACATAGTTCTAGAAAATAAATTTTATGATTTTTTCTGCAAATTACATAGTTTGTAAGATAAATGAAGAAAACTGAAAAACCATCCTTACAGACGAATTTTCAACCCTCTTGCGGCACGTGTTAATGTCACTCAATTTCAACCAAATTTTGTACAACTTATTTTTTTACCTAACAGAACTATTATAGGGGGCGTCCTGAATGAATTTCGACAAAAAAAAAATTGACCTATATGACTAAGAATCACCCTAATATATATAATGGAAAATTTGAACATATAAATGTATGTTTTATAATTACGGAGGCCATTTATATATAAAAGTAGGTGTCTACAGAAAGTGTTGGGGCATATTATTTGCGAAGATAAGAAGGTATTAATATTACTATATGTTTATTTTTGTCAGTCATTTATTTTTCTTAGATTTCACTGAACTTATTTTGGTTTATGCATCAATAGTACATAATTTTATTCTAGTTAAACACATTAGTGCCGAAATTTTTATAAAACCCCATCAATTTTAGAAATTAAAAAAATAACAAAAATTAATTACTTAGAGTTAATATTATTTAAAATTATATAAAAATATTAATTTAAAATTGAAAAATAATTCAAATATTAATCTCAAAAAGCCACAAAAATTACTACAAAATCGCGGATGGAATAATGTTACCATTATCAACGTTAAACACATACTGTTTCCGAAATACGTATTCGCGATTTTTTAGTAATTATTGTTGCTTTTGAGTTGAATATTTTTTAGTTTTAAATTAATATTTTTAATATAATTTTAAAATAAAAAAATATCTCAAAATTCCGTTAAATTTTATTCTGTATTTTAAAATTTCTATAACTTTTGGTAAAAAACACTGTTCCTAATAAAGTTTCAATAAAATGTGTAAGAGGCAATAATCTTTCTTTTGATGTAATTCTTATGGACATTTGATAAATGATTTAAGTACAGAAAGGGTTTGAAAAAGACTATCTACGCATGTAAACGATTTTTTTCAACTCATTTTTTGAAAATGTTCCAGAAAGTCTGACAACTTTGAACGTATATAAATTAAAGCTCTTAAGATGTATTACTACATAAAAAAATGTTCTACTATGTAAAATCGACTGTCAAAAAAAAAAAATTCTTTAATTTTAACTTGCAAATAATTTAACAAGCATTTAATATTTGAGTGAAATTTTAGTATATAAAAATTCTGAAATTAGAGATATAAATATTATTGTGAAATTTAACAGATTTGCATTGAAGTGTTTTTTATGATAGTGATGTTAATCACTGTCAGATATCATCTATACATGTACCAACTATACTGCGATCCCACAGTACTAGTTTTTTTGGGAAGGGGTTCAACTTACATTAATTATTTTTTAATTTTACATTATATGAAAATATAATTAATTTATAAATTATAAAATAAAACTATACTATAGTACTAACTTTCTAAAATAGAGAAACATTTGATAATTTGTAAGATATATTTTAATAGGAATTGTGCGGTATGGATTTGCGGGTTATATTATTAATTTATTTCATTATTAGGATTTTATTAGCTAATAGATTAACTTTGTAGTTATTTATGAATAGAGTGTAAATCTTAAAAAACGAGATGTAAAATTGAAATCCCTAAAAAATTGTTAAACTAATACAGATTTGTGAAAATATATTAAGGGTTTTAAAATGATAAAAATATTTTTTCGAGTGTTCTTTATGAATAATAAAATGTATATAATAGCCACGTTAAAACATGTGTTTTGAATAATATTGATTCCGATATTTTTTTTTTAGTAAGATCATAAAAGGAAAAATATACATAACATCCTAACGATAAATAATTCACATTTCATTTTGTAAGATATAAAGGAAACTATGAATAGTTTAGGACCTAGTATTTATCCATATATAACATATTTATACACTAATAAAATATTTATATCATTAAAGGATTGTTGAGATATATGGAAGATTTATGTGTTGGAAAGTTTAACACCATCAAGTTATCGATTATCCATACTATTGCCATTTTAAACAATGGTAAATAGTTGTATTGTAATTTTACTTACGAGATATTGATCATCCATACAGTCTATATGCGGTCCTATTATAGTAAAATATTTCATCCCTTGAGGAGGCGACGCATAAGGAATATCAAGTGTCACCTACAATGTAATATTAGAATAATCATTAATTTGAAAACATTTTAACTAATATAATTATTTATGTAGAATAGCTTTTACCTTTATATAGTATCTAACATAACCTGGCTTGCTTTCAAATGAACACGGTAATGAGCTTTGAGGTAATTGAAACCTAAATGGAAAATGATGAATCCCACGTGGCAATATGGGAACAGGACCGTCATGTCGATCTGCTGAAATGAATATCAAGGAATTAAAATCAGTAAATAAACTGACTATAGTATTGATTTTTACCTTTCCCGAATATAAGTGATCTATTATCAATAAAGTATTGGTCATCTTTTACTGCTGACCGATCACCACTAACCAAAATTTGCCATTCAGCATGAGCTTTACCTCTGAGAACTATTCGCATAGCTGTAAATTATTATTGAATTTTCAACTGAAATTACTCTACAATTTTGCAAATTTTATTTTCTATAGAATAAATTAATAACAAATAGACAATAATTACGTTGAAATTTTGTTATAACATTTCGAATTTAAATAAAATTATAAAATGCATTTAAAATAATATTCTCAATTTTCCATAAAGTACATACAGTGAAAACTTTTTTATGAAATTCCTTAATAAATTTTCATGTTTTATAATTTGTAATATTTCAATGTTTATTGACAAAAATAATCCCACTTTAGTTGGACTTATGCTTAATATTTTGTTTGTGCATACTGCAGTGAAAGCATTACTAAAGTGCGCATAAATTATTTATGTCTCAAAGTATAATAAATGACTAATGAACCTCAATCCTTGCTTCATTTGTAAAACATTGTATTCATAAAAATAAATAAATTTAATACAAAGTAATAAGTGTTTTAAATTATAAATTTACATAATATATTGATTTGAATTTATTGTTCGTCCTAAGTAAAATTATAAATGACGTTTTATGTATTTTTATCTACTATTGTTTGTATAATATACATGTATTTCTCTGAAACACGCATGACCGCAGAATTTTTACCAACTGCAATATTTAAGAATTGTTTAATTTTTAAGTTTGCGTTTTGGAGAAATAAATTAAAATCCAATACTTTCTTTTGAAAACAACATTCTTTTAATGTTATTTTAATTGATAAAAAATATTATTATAAAAGGAAATCTTTTTTGTCGTTATTTTTTTTTTTTTAAATAGAATTGTACTTTTAATATTAATATGTTTCCTTGTTATTATCTTTTTATGTAAACAGCCTCTCACTACTATAAAATCACCCCAAACTTTAATTATTATTCATCTAATAGAAATATGGAAGAAAGGTTGTTAAACAGTTTATACACATGTAGTATCATGTTTAAGCGTAATTCTTAAATCTTTCATTAGGTAATTCATTTTATATTTAGGTTTTATATATTCTCTCTACACCCAAAGAAAAACCTCAATCAATTTTGATAGAGAAATTTTATCAAGGGTTTATGATAATGTTTTATTAATACGAACAAAATAATTATTCTTATAAATAATTATTATTCAAGACAAGAAAAAAAATTATCATATTGATAAATATATCATAGGTTCAATAGTAATGATATATTTATCAAATTGAACAATAAATTTATTATATAAATCGAGGTTTTTCTCTGGGTGTAATTTAGAGACTCTATTTACAGTTATTTAAAATAAAATTGGTCATTGTAATTTATTTTATATTGATATTTTTATGCAAATTTTACCGCCAACAAAATACATTTTATTTCTAATCTAATTAAAGCTTCCCATGTCTTCTATGTCATTCTATTGCCTGTCAATGTCTTCTAGAAATAAAAAAAAGGGTTACCACAATACCACAAGCATTAAATTTATAGACAGAGTCATTATGTAGACATAATTTTTAAAATGCAAAATGTGTCTGTAATTAAATAAATAAATTTTTGTTTTTTTAAATTAAATCATATAGTATACATATAAGTGTGATAAGAAGTGGCACAGAAAATATATATAGAGCTATGTGTTGTTTCTATCGATTAATTTTTTGGTTTTCATTATAAAATGATTTCACTGTCTCTTAAATTAAAATACTACAATAAAATTACGATTTTGTTTTTCCTCATTAATAAAGAGATGATCTTCGAATACCTTATTTATTTATCCTACTCATTTACACTAATGATCAATGCGCCTATACCATAATTAATATAATGATGTCTATGCAATATAAATATATAAAAAAATAAATTCATTAAATTATATATTTTTAATTTTTATTTACAGTATTAAAAAAATTATGAAAAAGGAGCATAATTTTTTATTTTCAAAATTATATCATATATAAGTAAAAATACCTTCATTAAAGTGCACGTGACTACTTAACTTACGTAAAGCATATTTTAATTAATAATTTAGTAAACTAGATTTAAAAATACTATAAGTTCTCATGATATATAAGTTTTATATTCATATTATCCATTAATAATTATCATTTAATTGAAATAAAATCTAATTTTATTTCTATTAATATTTGATTTAAAACTTGACAATTTCTTTAAGTAATTTTTTAATTAATATTCATTTAAATAAAAATAACAAATTAAGTAGTCATATCAAGCGTTAAGCTAAACAGTTGTAAAAAAAATCGAATGGTCTTTTTATAGAGTTTTCAATATTAGCATTAAAATCAATTATTATTTTATGAACATCTATACTAAAATCATTTCAAAATTGTGAAATTGTATAACAGGAAAATTGAATTATTAATTATAACTTAAAGAATACTTAAAATAAAAATAATTTTTTTTATCATTCAATCATTATATAAAATAATAGCCATTATATTCACACGATAAAATTTTAAAATCACTTTAATACTAAAACTGTAACATTTAACCTTCCAGAAAAAAGAAGTTGAATATAAAAGTTGTATAAATTTATGTAATGTTAAAAGCATAAATTTCCATAAGAGTAAATAAATATGCACAAATAAATAATTGTTCAATTGAATAAAAAATAATCATAAGAATTCATTAAATTTTAGTTATAGTTGAACTTCGGATTCTTGTCGTTCAAATTGGTGAATCATAAAGAATACATCGATAGCGCTAAAGGGTAAATAACGTAACAAATCATGTTTGTAAGTAGTCCTTTAAATTAGTTTGGTAACATATTTCGATGAGCTTTATGTAATTTTAGCTTTTAACAAATTGTTCTAATTGTTCTTCTCCGAAACATTGTGAGTATTTTATAATAGTTAAGCAGCATTTTATTTTGGTACTAGTGAGATTAAATTAAAATACAAAATTCTAATGAAGACTACAATTAAATTGTAAAATAATACAGTACAGTTATAATTTAATTAACTCCATCAAACAGTTCGACTTGTTTGTAGCATGTTAATGAGAGTATTAAAATTCAAGGGTGAGCTACCCCTACACTGTGTTAGAATAGCAGATTCGTGTTCATGCGCAAGCAAAACATTGAGGTTTATATAATTCATATTGTCGCCTAATAAGATAACTTTTAGCCGTAAACGTTATTCACATTTTACATATTCATAAGCGTACAAAATGTAGGCAACATTGCATGTTGTCAATTAATTTCAACAGTTGCTTACTATTCGGAGTAAGTTTATAATCAACAAAACCTATGTGTCGATATATACAAACATTTAAAGTGAATAATATTCACCAGAAATTATTTATTACTGTATACAAGTTATAATTGTAATATCTCGTGTACATATTTTATTTTACTGGTTATTTGACGCAGCAATAGAATAATTTGAATAAAGAAGCTTAACAGAAACGGTTACTGGTTTGATGGGTAGAATAATAAATCTTTAGCATTGCCTTTAGACGAGTATATTGTGTTTGCTACCGAATATAGGGCAGCATCTATAACGAAAAGTTTTTTCTCCTTAGCCAACCAACGGAACCCAAAAGTTCAATGTGTGTAAGTGTCATCGTGGTTGGAGTATCGATTTACTAACATTCTTACGCACGTTTTTAAGTATAAAATAAAAAGATGTATAAACACTCGATATGGTAATTACATATCAAATTCATATTCACACATATAATTGATATTTTTACAAAATGTGGATAAAAACAATTGACACGGTTTTTAATGGATTGATGTAAAAACCATGGCAAAGTGTAAGACCATTGCATTTTTAACTTGTCAACAAAAAAGCACCGTTGTTATTTTTTCAGTTTACTTTTTATTGAAATTTCCTTTAAAAATATAAAGCAACCACAATGTATAAATTTTCATTTACAAACACCATAGGTTTTTTACATTTCTATTTAGGGTAATAAAAATTTAAGGTACCGCAGTATAAAACGCGTCGGCTAATGCTTTAGTTTTATTTTTACAATAGATATCAATTTTTAAATATAAAACTGCCAAACATTATTAAACAATAATATTAACGATAGTGTCCATTAAAGATTTATCGTGATATCATTTTTAAAAGCTAAAAAATCTCTTAAGTTTTTTCAAATTATCTTGTTCAAGTTAAAATTATTAATCTCGAACATTGTCTCTTGTTTTACTACAAATCTCTGTCTTTGTTCACTACAGTAAATAGTCGATATAATTTTCCTCTCCTACAGCTTTATAGACATGCGAACGACATGAATACACACAATACCATTAATAAATTATACGATGTGTTCATATTTATACCAGTCGTCTGTCAGCAACATTTTGCACTAACAATCTCTTCGCATTTTGGCATTTCAATAGAAATACAACCACATAATATTCCTGGGAATTTCCTTTTACTCGAATATTGAGATCAGTACATGTCCTATTGTAGTTCGCTACAATAAAGTATTAGTGTAATAATGACACATTAAGTATTTCAAAATAACATCAGAAAAAAGAATTGATGCATTTTTAATACTAAAATGTTATACTATTTATGGAATAAAAAAAACAAAGTTATAAATTATTTAATGGATGAATTTAATGATGATACAAAAATACGTTATTAATATTTTCGACGTCAAAAATATAATCTGAAATGTCTCAAAAATAGTATATACAAACAAAATAACATTTGTGACTAATGAAATCTGGATGTATATTTTTGACTATTTGTAATGTACTGAACTATTTATTTTGATATTTTACTTGAAGATTAATTTTCAGTTTTAATATTGATTTCAACTTGATTGAATAAACTTAAAAGTTGACTCAGTAAGAGAACATCTTAATCTAACAATTAAAAGCCAATGGTCAGATCAAAAATATAAAAATACACTGACCGTTTAAAACTTATATATATTAATATGTGTTATAAAAAATAGAATTTCATTAAAAATATTTCACAAATGAATACCAACATTTAACATAATATTTGTTTATGTAATTCAATGTAAGACTGCAATAGTTATATTGAAAAGTATAGTTCAATGTTATATTTTTTTTTGTATGTCCTATTTTTATATAGTGAAATGATATCTAGCTCATTAGATACAATATTTTTGTGTGTGTTATTAATACGAAGAGTTGTATTTTACTGGCACAAAAATACTGAAAATATAATTTCTCAACATTCATAATAATAATAGATAAAACAATTTTAACTAATATGTAATCATTAAAAAAACTCTTTCACGGTAAAAAAAATTATTTACTAAAAGTTTATGAAAACTCAAAACCACAAAAAATAGACATCTACACGACTATTGACCTTTTAGACGTTTTATTGCAATAAACTGTAGGTATCTATTAATTCAAATGAATTCACGACTAAAGAATCTCTAAAGCTCTTATGTATCCATTAGCTCAAATACTTGTTGGTAAAAATCAGGAAACTTATGGATAACAATGATATACGATTTACGTTAAATTCATTAATCAAAAATCAAATATAAATTATTTAAACTTTATTGATGAATGACAAACTTATATAAATTAAAAATCCGCTTTATCCATAAAAATATTACATCATACAGCATTTAAACTTATGTGTGTCAAAAGCATCAATAAACAATAATGATTTTTTTCCCCTAATTTTATTTACCTTTTATTAATTTACTAAGTGGAAAAACTAAATTTCAACAATTAGCTAAATACGAAGTAATATGAAGAGCGTGTGAAATTTCAAAAGCGAAATATTTTAGTCAAAATGAGAATAGAATGGACGATTAAACAATCAATAATGTCCATTGTCTATCTCAATAATGGGTCAAACATATTTAAAGAGAATGAACAAAATAAAACATTGAAGTTTATAAAATAAAATGTCTTTAAGAATGAATAAATAAACGTATAAACACTTACTTTTTAGTTTAAAGTTTTCAATTGTATCCAGTACAACATGACCTTCTAATATTTCTCCAGCGTAGAACATTTCTTTGTCTAATCTAATATCAAATTCTCTTATGTAGTCCATGATATTTATGAAATAATATCAACAAATAGTTTTTATTTGGTAAACATTTTTGACGAAGTGGTCCAATGATAAATTCATTTTATTTTTGTCGAAAATCCAATGCTGAGTGAAATCTAAAAAATGTATTAAAACATTAGTACCATGGAATTATATACGCTATGAATAAATATCGATTATTAAGTTTTAATTGCAGTTAAATATTTTTTTGCTCCACAAAATCGTATTGTTAGTGATAATTCTTGAATTTTAGTAAATTTTTTAGCAAAAAAATTCATCAAAATTATAGTTTTAATATAAATAATATATTATTTCAAATATAATTGAAACTACGACCGATATATACCGATGTATATTTTATAAATTATTTAATACATAATTACAACAGGCTCACAAGTCTTTTTATGTTTATGGACTAAGAAATTACAAAGGAAATAACTCAAGAAAATTAATCATTAATTATAATCAAAATTTATAATTTGAGATGTGAAATTAGGAGAGGATCACAATATAACCTCTTGCCATATGTAAAAAGCAGTATATGGTATTAATACTAGTAGGAATATACCTGCCAAGATAATATCTTATATTTTAAAATTTATAATGTGATTTCTATTAAAACCACATAGTCTGTAATAATTACGCTCTACTGAAATATCTTAATTCTCAAATTTTCATTAATTATGGTGCAATCTTAAAATTTTAATGGGTAATAACTCTTATTTAAGAATTATATTTTAAATTATAAAGCAAAGAGCAAAACAATAAATAAATTCTGCGCACGTGTTATCTCTTTTATACTATATAAAAATATATATATTATATTCTACACCCAGAGAAAAACTTCGATCTATATAATAAATTCATTATTCAATTTGATAAATATATCATTACTATTGAATCTATGATATATTTATCAATATAATGATTTTTTTTCTTATCTTGAACAATAATTATTCATAAGAATAATTATTTTGTTCGTATTAATAAAACATTATCATAAACCCTTGATAAAATTTCTCTATCAAAATTGATTGAGGTTTTTCTTTGGGTGTATATAATAATAATTTATTATTATTATTGTTCCGGTATTTACATTGTAATCCGCATTCCAATAAACGTTTTTTTTTAAATTGAATTCTTTTTAATTTCAATACTTTCGATGAATTTGAATATTGTAAATATTATAGTACTTATTTATTACGCTAAAACTATTTACTTTGTATATATCATTATTTGTATAATACTTTTTATATCTTACTTTTTTCTTTATATTACATTATCTTAAAACCCCAATTATTAAGTTTAATTATATATTTTCATCCTATGAGTCAGATAATATTGCGATAATATTTCTTATATACTATTATTTTATCATTAAAATGTTTTATTTTTGTACATTTTAGTTATATCTGTCATGTATGAGATATATTTTATATATAATGAACTAATTAAAATTGGATTTGGTCTACTTGAGTGTGAAATCTTTTTCTTTTAATACAGAATTTATTGGATAAATTGAATAAATACTATTGACTTTATGCTAATTACACCTATATTTATTTATATACGTTAAACCCATTTAAAGAACGAGTACATGTGGCATTATTTCAGTTTACACAGACTATAGTTGGACAATTTAATTGTTCAAAAGAAAACACTTCTATTTGAAAACGCTACAGTCATATTTTTAAAATAAAGTTTTTAAAGTAACTATTTTTTAAATACACTTAGATATGGGTAATCATTATTAAGATCATAGAAATTTTTTTTAACTAGTTTCTTGAAGTTAATAATGAAATGTAAACTTGATATAGAGTAGAGTCTTTATAGTTTGATTTATTTTAGTCAGTTAAAAATATTTAATTATTAATTTATACATTTCTGTTGAACAAATATACTATTACAATTTATAATATAAAATAAAAATGTGTTACAGTATCTTGATATTTTCTGGGACTAGCAGCATCAATCTTTACTTAAAGTACATAGCTGCTTTGTAAAAATAAAAATGGGATTTTGACTGTTATCTTAAGAACGAAAAATTACATTCTTTGTCAGAGGTATGGTATTGAACCTATTTAAACAAAATGTATTAGTCGACGAGGTTAAATATTCCTTCAAAAGCCAAATAGTAATATTTAGTCAAAATACCTTTGAAGATGAAAGGTCGCATTTTAGATAAATAAAGTTAAAAAGGAAAAAAATAGCTTTTAAAAAAATTTGATGTATTAATGACTAGACAAATTATACCATTTTTATATAATGTCAATGAGTATTACAGAATTATAGCTACTGAAAACAAAAAACCACGAATATATAATTTATGATTTTATTAGCCAAGAATCATTAACATCAGCTGGTTCTCATTAAAGTGCTCCTCTTCAAATGTAAATATTTTTGGTATAAAAACAAGAAAGTCATCAAATATCTATTGAACTAAATTGTATAATATTAAGGATATAAATTTGAGTGATTTGACTAATTGAATTATGTTTAAATATTTAACCGACAACTTTATCTCGATTATTTAATTATAATTAAAAGTTGTCTTATTGTATAGTAAAATAAATTTCAAAAAAAAAAAAACCATAATAGACTTCATCTGAGATATGAGAAATTATACAATCATATGGTTCTTTAGCATAATATATGCTATCCCAAATAAAAAAAATATTATAATATAATATAACAATATATTGTATTTTTATCAGTAATAAAAGTATATTTATTATTAAAAATAATTCCAAATTCAATAAAATACCCAATACAATCATAAGTTAGAAAAAATATAACAACTTTTATAAAAAAATATGCAATAACGGATGTCATAATAGCATATCATTAGAAATTAAATTATTATGTGTTTGTGATAATAATTAAATTCACAATTACATTTATTTGATATAATTTATTTAATGTTAACAGGATGGAGTACATTATAGTCAATTATAGTTAAACTTAAATTTATCAATTATTGTTTTTTATCTTCTAAATTAAAAAAAAACTCAAATCAAGTTAATTATTCCTTACACTGATGTTTGTCATTGGTTTTGAAATTATTCGACACAAAACTAAACAATAACAATATCTATTATTCTGAATATAGAAATTCATGATTAAAACTAAAATAATTTTGATTTAAATTTAATATATTGAATCAAAAATATTCATTAATTTTGAAATAAAATAACTTTTATTATATTTAATATTAATGTTTTACTATTCAAATTGATATCTACTCACCTATTTCATTTAATATTGATAAGAGAACAACTACAAATGAATTAGTGATATAAATAATATCAATTGCAATTCCCGCGCCTCAAAAAACTAACTAAACATAAAAAACACCGCAGTCACCAACGTCACAGCGCTTACTGAAAATGCAAGTATACAAACGGCGCCAAACAGTAGCATCCCCTGGGAAATCCCGCGAGGGGGTGTTAATGCTACGTATGCCTTGTGTGCGCATGGAAACATCAAATGAATACTTCTGCTCTTTTCATTAAGAGTGTAAATTTATTTTGGTTAAAAAAATAATTCTTAAAGACTCTGGTAATTTATGTTGTTACAACTTATTTTTAGAGTTATTAACACGGATACATATGTCCCTCGAGAATGGTATTTAGTTTTAAAAAATAACAACAAACATCTCACACTAAATGTTTCATTTAACTGATATATTAATATTGTAATAAAAATTAATGATAAACTTGTAGCTAATAATATTTTAAAATATTAAAAATCTATAATTAATTCTATCATTTTTATTGTCCCCCTTTATTAAATTATTTCCAGTTATTTATGTTTTGAATTAGTTTTATTATTGTAGTTATGTATGATTAAATAATTAGCTACTAGAGATTTATCAACTTATTGATTTTTAAATTTCTTAAATGTTCTTTAAATCTAATCTCTATTTGTCTTTTAGTTTGGCCTATATATAAAAAACTTATTACAACTTTCAAATTGTATTTTATATACTCTCAATTTTCCCTTTTCTTCTTAATCTTTAGAGTTACAACCTAATAAATTTTTTAAGCTTTTACTAATGCAATTTAAAATTTTTTTGAAAATTCTAAATGGGCAATCAAATTACTTTTTGTTCCCTTTTACTATGAAGTGTACTAATAGATCTAATCTCTTTATACCATTTTTATTTATGGACTAATTTTGAAGTAATGTTTTCCATACACCCTATATAAAATTTAGGTATTTCTTGTATAAAGGCCAATTCTTTAGTAAAATATATTTTATTCTTCGAGATAACTTAATTAATAAATAACTTAATCTGAAAACTACACTACTGAAAGCTGTTACTTTAGATTATTCAGTAGATGATCATTTATTAATACATAATAAAAACATTGAAATTAATTAAAATCCTAAATCATTATGAAAAACGTAGTACAAAGTATACAATGAAAATGCTTAAAAATAACAATTATTTAATTAATTGGAATTTGAGCTCATTGAAAAATGCAATATTAAAACTTCTTTAAACTGTCAAAAATGAACAACTGATGACGTCATATGAGGCATATGCAGTCGGTATATTTCATTGTTTAGCACTGATAATGATCACTTGGTTCTTGAAATGCATATTAGCGATTTTTTACTCAGAATATGTTTGCGGCTTTTAGAATTAAAAATGTATTTTTAATATTTTTAAATGTTTATGTACTTGATATTGTGTTTAACATTCAATTATAAAAGTAAATTTGTAAAGCTTACAAAATAAAGTAAAAGCTTTTACAAAATTATTTATACAACGATATTCTATTTTAAAATTAATTGAGTAAGTCATTATAAAAGCTGTGCAGAATAGAAGTTATTAATCATAACTTAAACAAAAAGTACTATATTATATCAAATATATATATTATTACACTTTTTGTGAATTAAAAACTTTAAACTCGTCATTCTCAAAAAGCTGAAATATGAATTTTAGTTTAAAAATAAATATAAAAAAGTTTAAACAAAAGTATATATCATTAACCGCTATCAAAAATGTTATTTCTCAAAAACCCGTGTTCATTGGTCCTGAAACGATAACTCTTTCTGCCGTCCGTGGTCCTTGGAGAATTATTTGGCCACAATGACAGTAAAGTACACGGTCCTTAAGAAGCCATAGATAGAACATTAGTTATCCATGCAACTTTATACCTTAATCAAGGTGTAACATTTCTAATAACAGTTGTAAAACATAAATTTAATTTTGAGTGTAACACATTATTATTATAAAAAATCAATAAGATATTGTAAAAAAAAATAATACAATAATTATTATTATTAGTAAAATAACTAAGATTGATGAGTAGACTTAAATTATTTACATTAATTCTATCATAAGTCATGTAATACACAATCAATTAATTTTTTTTAATATTTTTAGGAGAAAAAACTAGTAGAGGAACACTGGGGAATGATGCTAATCTAAATATCTCATAAACTAACAGTTTTTAGGTTTAAGATATAACAATTAAAAATGATCAATTGACCCAGTTACACATATACAAAGTTTAATTGCAGTAATAACATTATTTTATTGTTAAAACTAAAAAAAGTAAAAACGTACACTCAAAGAAAAACCTCAAACAATTTTGATAGAGAAATTTTATCAAGGGTTTATGATAATGTTTTATTAATACGAACAAAATAACTATTCTTATAAATAATTATTATTCAAGACAAGAAAAAAAATTATCATATTGATAAATATATCATTACTATTGAACCTATGATATATTTATCAAATTGAACAATGAATTTATTATATAGATCGAGGTTTTTCTCTGGGTGTAAGAGATCGATATAATAATTAAAATTTTTCAAAATACAGTGGTAAAAAACTTTTTAATTGTGAAAAAAATGATATAACATATATTTATAGATAATGTTTTTTATCTTTAATATAATTATACGTTTTTATAGTTAAATTTACAGAAAAATTTTAAACAGAAGTATTTCTTCTACCAAGTTAAATGGAGTAATAAGTCACATTGAATATTCATTATAATTCTATTATACCATTCAAATTGAAAACTGCTATATGGGTTTATTATATATGAGCTCAAATATCTCTCAATTTATAAAAATAAAATGTCACTTTGATCCTTTGTCTTTTTTTATATTTCGAATATATTAGATAACATAATTCACTGATACGTCCATAAAAACTCAATAATCAGTTTATATTGACTTATAGTACATCAACAGTATATTATTAATACAACTGAAAATGTATAATACATATTCATGGACACAAAATATACAATAGAAAAATACATAATTATTAAAAAAAAGTTAACAAATTTTAAAATAATAATCAAATATTAAGTACATATAATAAACTAAACAAGCTTGATCTAAAGACTAGGATATTACAATATTACAATTTATATACATACAATAAAATATATTATTTCAAATAATTTCATCACATCGAAAGTATTAAGTAAGGGATAAATTGTATTACATAAATTGTATCAATTATTTAAAATATATAGTTAAGATGGATTTCCTAAATTCTTTATAGATTTTCTGACGGTAACTTTAATTTACTTAAAAAATCACTTATCACTGGACTTTTGATCAAAAATATAATTATTACAAGACTCAGCCGAATTATTCAAATAACACATAATAAAATCTAAATAGATTATTAATAAAATCACCAGAAATTTATTAAAAAACATTAACTCACTAAAATAATTTTTAAATAAACACGAATTTTAAACTAATATTCCACCCTGTTATAATGATAAATATGAATACCCAAGTCTTAAGACCATTATAATTACAATTATTACCTGTGAAATATTTTGTATTTATATAGAAACACATTTATTATTTTACATGGTATAAAATTAAGAAAAACATAAATTATTTATATAAACATTAAAATAGCAATGTGATGGAATGATTACATTAAACATTTCATTAAAAAATAATGAAAATAGTAAGTACCACAAATCTGTACGTAACATAAAACTAACATACACAGCCAATATATAAAGCTACAAATATTATTATGTATGTAAAAACAAATAAAGAATGCTCTACTGTCTATTAAGTCTTGCACACATATTCACGTTTTCTTACGAAAACAAAATAATCTGTTTTATGCATGCAAAGTCATGTGTTTTTTGCCAATTTTAAACATTATTTCAACAGTTAACACATGTGTGTTTCAAAATCAATAAGAAATTGAGAATTTAGAAAAATAAACAAATTGCGTATATAATTAAAGTATTATATAGAAAATTAAATGCTTTGACTTAGCTAGAAAAATGATAAAGATTAAAAACAATGAAATAAAATAAATTAAAACAGAGGAATACAGCAATGAACATATATTTTTAACAACATACCAAACAAAAGTTTCATTGCTACATCCAAATGTAATAATAATTTATTGAAAACAATGTTAAAACAAAAATAAATTCGAAAAATGTATGCCAGTGATTGGCATACAATATACATTTAAACAAATATCAAACTACATCTACATAAAGTAATCTACATTGGTAACTTTATTGTTTACTTTTCATACCACGTACCATTACACATACAGAGATCATAAAATATTCACAGACTGATACATAACTATTAAATTCCAAGCTAATGCAAAATAATAACGACGCTCACACAAGAAAATTTTAAAATATTTTCTTCGCCTCAGATTTTAACAATTGATACTAAACGTTAATAAAACTTAAATTTACTTTTAATAAAAATAAACCTCTTTCAGATCAACTTGATTAAATTTTATGAATAACATATAACATTTTTAATTAATCTACGATTTTTTTTAATCTCTATTTCAACTATTACTTGAATATCGTGATACTCTAATTTTTTTTTTTGTCAAATATAAAACTACTATCATTTTTAATCAAATTAGCTTCAACTCTTAATACGCAACCACTGCAGTTATACGGAATTACTAAATTATCTCAAGTATAATCATAAAAAGCGAGGAATAGAAACTTAAATAACCAATACTTTCGGTCTAATAAGTAGCATAAAATGCAAAATAAAATTTCAATCACATTTTCGATTTGAATAGAAACCTAAAATAAATATGTTATGTGATGTAATTTGTAAGGGAAACGGCTCTACTCGAATAGATTATTGTTGTCGAAGAAGAGGTACAACGTTCTAAAGAATGTAATAAACGTTTACTTATATAATGAGCAAAAGCTTGGGTGTCCATCAAGCATCAACAATGTTCCTGGTTATAGTAAAATACTGCTGCATCATGCACAGATGGGAAGAAAATCACGGATGCAAAATTGGAAGACTGCATGCAGTCATATATATTTCCGGACACAGCAGCAACGTAAACATATAAACCTGCTTCGTTTAACTGATCCACAACTTGGGCAAACATGGATAATCCCGAAGTGTCTATGTAGTGCATACCACTTAAATCGAATATCACACACTGAGTTTTTACAACAGTCTCTTTACCATTGCTCACAGTTATAGTTATGGGAGCCAATTCACCATCATATCCCGAAAATAAATTAATAATTTTCTTTTTGAACACGTTTCTGTTTGTTACGTTTAAGCTTCCCGAATAATGAATGATTCGAAGTCTAGGTACTTCCACAGCCTTCTTGTATCTTGCCATGTCTACGTATAAATCTGTATCAGGAATCCGACCCAAGATGTAAATTCCGCTACTTATACCCTGGCAAAACACGAAAAATAATGATACCACAACACCAGCCAAAAGACCCACGTCAATTTCTACGAGTACCACAGTGAAATAGGTAACTATCCAAATAACGGCATCTATTTTAGATGTTTTCCATATTCTGATGATGTCAAATACTTGAAGCAAAATGTCTTTAAGCGCTACAACTGTGATTCCTGCCAACACACATCTAGGCAATGGTTGAAAAAGATGGCCAATCCAAAGAACTACAGCTACTAATAAGCTTGCTGAAATTAAACTAGCCATTTGAGTTTTACCTCCTACTGTTTGTTGAGCTGCACTACGCGACAGTGATGCTGAAAATGGCAAACAAGAAAAAAATGAGCCAAACACGTTAGCAGCGCCCTGAGCTAACAATTCTTGATTAGAATCAATTGGATATTTCAGTTTTTCAGAGAATAGCAATGCCATAGACATGGTTATTGAATAAGCTACGATTGCGATTATCACACTTTCTGTAATTACACTTAAGAGTAAATTTACAGGTGGAGGTTTAAAGTCTGGTAGACCTCTTTCAATTTCTCCAATCTGCAAAAAATCAAAATCGAATTTAGTAATATTTTAAATAATAATAGCATGATTAGCATATTTATATTTTTAAACTAAAATATAAGCAACCTATAGATTCTTTAAATCTAAGTCACTTATTTTGAAATCAAGTATAAATATTCTCTGAGAAGTGTAATATAAAAATATAATGCATTAATAATGACGAAAAAGATTTAGGCTTTGATTCATAAAAACATTCTTTACCATAACAATATACCCAAAAAAAAAAATAGTTCAATTTATTGTATTCATTACTAGAGATTTGTATTAAAAAGCTAAAATAATAATATCATTTGAGAAAAAAATGATACTGAACTAACGTAAAAACATTCTAGTATAAATGATTTTTAGGCTGAATATTAGAGAGGTCTTTATTTATATAGGTAGACATTTTTTTAAAACATTTTTTACACAGTAATAATTACAAATAAAATCGCCCGTGACTCATTTATGAACTCGAGACAGTGGGCGTCAAGTTCTGCCACGTTACCGACTTAGCCACACCGTTTCATCATATATCAATTATGCTTTAAAAAAAATAATAAAGTATAATAAATTTCCAAAATTTAGCATAAATAGTTTTTTACAGTTATTCTAATATATTTACTAAGTGGTTGTAAGTGCATAAAACTTTACATATAAAAATGGTTATAATATTTATTAAAAACACTATGATTACAAGTTGGATCAATTATTTAGTGGTTTAGTTGAATTTGAGAATTCAAATATTATAAAGTATAGACACAAATCAATGTGTATTTTTACAAATACTATGTTTATTATTAAATGTACGGAATTTACTACAGTTATTCGTTGTAGATAAGAATGCTTGACATTATTTTTAATTTTCTAGTAATACGTAACGATAAAAGTTATCTTTCAAAAATGTATTAATGCTTAATGTTCAATACCTTCATTACTGCTTATTATTGTATCAAGTTTTTAGTTTTGTTTAAATAATAGTGTAGTGAATAGCTTTTTTTATTTTTTATTTTACTTGTTAAAATATGCCTTGAAACCAAGTTTATCAGTAGAACCTATTAACTATCAAATTACTGGAAGTAAATTGCCCTTTATAAAAAATTGTTTAAGCGTGTTATTATTTAAGAGTTGTAAAATTGAATTTGCATGAAAGAGCGGTGCTTGTGATGGACAAATTCCTAGTATATTAGAAAAAATCTCGTATACCCACGCAACATCCAACTAATATTGTAAGAAAATTATAATTAAATAACTAAGAAATTTAAAGAAAAATAAAACAAGGACTAGTGACTTAAACAGAAAAAGGGAACAAAATTTTGTAGACCAAATGGAAGATTTATTTGACATTACTTATGCTAATGCTTTTAATTTTATAGCGATTCAGGAGGGTATTAATTTTTACGACTTCAACGAATTAAGGTCGTTTCGGTTGTATGATAGGAGTAGATATGAACTTAGCACAATTAGAAAAGAGGAAATAAATAAAAAACGAAAGAAACACCTACGTGAACTTTATTAGAAGATAATTAATTAAAACAAATATATTCATATCGTATATTTAACACTTATTTATAATTTTAATTTAGAAAAACATTAAAATTCTTCATCCGATTCATCTTCTGAAGATATCGAAATAATTGGTGAAGAAGAAAGTCATTTTTCACCAGAGCTTAGTCCGTCAATAAGTAAAAGAGACAGAAAAGAACTTTCAACATCCAGATTATCTACTACACTTGATAGGTGTAAAGTGATAAGGATGCTGTTCATTTACTTACTGCGTGTTTGGATGCTTCATAATTAGATCCCAGCATAACGTTTTAAACCGATCATTAATTTAAAGGTGCCGTGAAAGTTATAGATAAAAAATTGCAGAAAATATTAATTCGAAATGGCTAAGGCAATTTATTGTTTTTAAATATTTTTATTTAAAAAACAATTTCAACTAAACAGCAGAGAAGAAACATCCTTAAAAAATATTTTTTGTTTTATAGTCAAATGTTACATCCATGCTTGATTTTCTTCTGTCAACGCAATAGAAACTCCCCTCAATTATGTACTATTTTTTAGAAAATTAGAAGCCTATAAATCACAAAATAAGAAAATTTTCAGACATGGCTTAAAAAAAATAATTAACCATTTATGGTATTTAAATACAGAATGTATTACTTTTTCCTTATTTGATGAACGTATAAATTATAATACAAAACACAAAATAGCTGAAAATTTTTAAGCACAGGTATTAATAACAAAGATAATTATGAGGAAGAAACTGATCTAAAAAATATTATCGATTACATTTGATGATGACCCCAATTTTCTTCAAAAAAACCTAACAACTTATTTGATAAATTGGAATATTTAAACGGTTTGGAATTTTAACAATTTTTTTAAGCGTTGATCCAGATTACTGGAAATATCAGGAGGATTATATAATAGGAAAAGAAATAATAAAAAGATTGAAAGTAGTAAATGACACAGCTGAGAGGGAAATCAAGTAAAAAGAGAAATATAATAACAAATTCACTAGAGACGAAGAATAAAAACAGTTTTTATTGCAGGTAAATAATTTAATAATTTTCATTTTAATCTAAATTCAATTACTTTATTTAAATGTTTAGACTATACAAGATTAACGAAAGAAATATCCACAAAGTGATAGAGAAACACATATTAGAAGTCAATAATAAATTCTATAATTAAGATTCTATATATATTAACATTCAGTGTAATACTTATCGAGTTAAACTTACAAAAGCAAAAAACTACCCTCAATTGTCATATTCAAATCCAATGCGGCACCAGAAGAAGCCGCATTGGGGTTGAGTAAAACTTTTCAAATTTCGCCTACATTTCTTTCTTATATGACTGAACTAATCTAGAGGGTACTATCGAAAAAATTAAGTCTAAAAATAAGGACCATTCTACTAAATGTGGAAAAAAATTTGTAATATAACGAATCGCAAGAACATTGAAATATTGCCTCAATAATTATAACTACTACAGAACTAAGCTACTCAAAGACTAAATTAAGTTATTTTTAATTTTAAAACAACATTTTAATAGATAATAGTTTACTTACCTGTCTTATATTGTAATATTGTGAGAGATTAGTCAAATGAAAAACGGCTGATCCAATTACAATAACAACTAATTCTATAGGTATGGGTATTGGCAGTCTTTTGTTAACTCTAACTTTAAGGAACGATCCGTAGATGAGTAATGAGACCATGGTTATACATGACACTATAACTGTTGCAACGTTTAGAGAGTTTATATGTTTTCCAATATCACAGTAAGTGAGAACAATTTGGAAAAGTCCATTATGGCTACCGATTTTTACGCCTAACATTTCTTTCATTTGAGATGTAACCACATGTACTGCTGCACCGGCTGTGAATCCACTTACTAATGTTTCGGACAATATTGTGCATATTACACCCAACCGAAAAACATACATGAGTATTTGAATAAGACCAACCATCAAGGTAACAGCTGTAGCTACTTCTATAGGGGTGTATATTGGCGGAACAACTGATTGTGATACAGAGTCAGTGAATGTATGGGTCATTGGCTTTTCATATGCATTTGAATAAGTATTAACCACTTTACCAGTCATTAAACAGATAACTGAGAACGTTCCCATGGATACGTGCCTAGATGTGCCTAATAAGCTGTAAACGATAACAGGCAATATAGCCATGTATAAACCAACTGTTGGATCCACGTTGCCAAGCATGGCGTATGCCATACCTTGTGGAATATTGAGCACAGCCACTGTAAATCCCGCTACAAAATCTTTAACGAGATCTTCGGACCAGTTATAGTTGGTAAATAGCCAATCGATTGCCGGAACTACACTCATAGCATCTGACCACTTCAATTTTGAAACTTTTTTGCGTTTACCTGTCATTTCTAGACTTGAGTCGTCATTTCTATAAGCGTCATTGAGATCTTCTAGTTGATAAACGGGTCTTTTGACGTTGACTACAACAGAACTATTTAATTTACCCATGACGCGACTGTATCTGTAAACAAAAAATAATAATATATAACAACTATCGAATAATAAAAAAACAAAACGTATTTATGAAAAATTAAAGATAATGAAAGTACTATAATAGTTTGTATTAGATTATTTATTGAAAGCTATAAGGTCATAATATACCTGATATCCCAGATCTAACTGACGACACTTATAATTTTTGATACAATTATCATTTTATTAAAAATTTTTCTTTATACTATAAAGAAAAAATTTTTATTACTGTAAAGTTTATTATTATATAGTAACTAATAATAAAAAAATTGCTTTGGACGTAGCCTATGAAGGCAATATTTACTAAAAAAATTTCATCAATAATGATAATTGGATCAAAACTTATAAGCGTTGTCACTTAGATCTGAGATACCTGTTTAGATTGAACTTAATGAAAGATTATCTTGACAATAATTGACTCTAAACAATCAACTTTTTGTAAAGTTTGATTTTATTACAGCCTAAAATATAATTGATCGATTGAGTATTCATATGCGATGTTGTTTTATTCGAATACAAAAAATAAACAGAACATTTGATATTAAGAATACTATACTAATAACAATTATTCATTTAAGAGTTAAGTAAATAATTGATTTATTTCTTCACTCTAAAAACAAAATAATTTAAAATAAGTTTTTCACACAGTTCACCTTCAACCAAACACTCGTCTTATTCATAGGGAATGTAGGAAACACCAAGATGTTAGTCATAAAATAACTTAAGTTGATTTGAATTTTTTTATTTTCTTAGTAATCTAGAATTTCATTGATAAGAATTTATACTAAACAAAAAAATTAATATTTTTAACTTTTATAAACATAAATTTACATCTTTCGTACTATCATAACATAAATTCGGATAAAAAAAAAATCAAGCTAAAAATTAAAAACCAATTATTTATTATAGGTACTTATAAAAGTTTAAAAATTGTATTTTTACACTAAAAGTTTTAATTTGATGATGTATGAGTATTGGAAATAAATATGAAAGCCATAAGCAAAACTTTTGAATATTATGTTTACACACACAATCAAAATTAAAAATACAATGATCGTTAGAAAAATTGTATTATTATAAGAAAATATAACAATAACATTTTTTTTAATCTCAAATCATATTTTTGAAATAATTAAAACGTCGTTAATTCTTTACACTCTACCCTTTATTAATTTAATAGTCTGATATCATCACTCTGAAAGATTTTCCTGTACACAAAATCTTTCGAATATAATTACATAGAGTTCTTGAAACTTAGACAACACAAATCAATAATCCAAACATTCGCAATTTCTTTTATAAGAATTTTGTAAAAGTATACACTGCGTCTGTTCTTTGCTTTCAACGATTATTTATCCAGTTTATCTATGACTATATTTTATTGAACAAAGAAAAAACAATTTCTGATCAAATTTATACAGCACACTAATTTTAAATTACACTGCAATTTTAGATTTAATAATATACAAAATTCATTTTAACGACAAATAGAATTACTTTAAAGAATCAAGGTAAGATAACCAAAGAAGTTAAAAGAAAAACGTATTTAATTTACTAAAATATCATACTTGTATGATAAACTCATCGTAAAAAGTTCCAACTGTAAAACTATAATAATTAAGTCATACTGTGTATTATGAACACATGCTACATATTATAAAGAATAAATTTAATATCGATGGTAAAAAATTCAAGTGTTACTTAAAACAAGGATAATTAAGAATTTTTTAATTACATAAGAAGATAAGATCTACTCAACTCTCGGAGATATGGGCTAATATAAAGTTCACGAATTTGTTTGTAAAAACGACTACATTTGCCAAGTGTTACCAAGTATACTTCATCGATTGCGTTAAGTTTTTAGTTAGTTAAATTAAAACAAAGAGTAACCAATAAAGTTATTGCGTAAGAATTCATAATAGACTTACTGTGAACAACAGATATAATCACAGATAATGTAAATAATATATAAATGTTCCAAAAACGCAATCATTTAATTTAAATACTAACAAAATTGAATTATTTCAAAGTTACATGGCTTTTACACTTGATGACGATTTACCACAGTCAGTCCTTCACCGATATAAATAAATATAGTTGTTTACTAATTACCTTGAAACAATCTATAAAAGATTCATCATTAAATATTATTAATTAATAAATAATAATTATTAAGTCTTTTTAAGATATAGAGGGTATAGTTGTGTTTAAGATAAAAAGTACAATAATTAATTAGGTTTATTATTCCTATAAATGAAATTGTAACTTGATGGCAATAAAAAAGTAGAGCCAATTATAAATATTTTTCGCATCGGTCATATTGTAAAAAAATTATATAATGCATTAATACTATCTGTATAATACAAACTATAAAATATTAGTTATATTTGAAATAACAAATGACTATTCGAATAGTTGCAAAACAACTATGTCACGAAAAGTTTTATTTAAATTTTTTATGTAATTATAAAATAAATAGTTAAAATTATATATTTTTAAAGGCCTGAATATTCTTGTAACTTATCTATTTGAAACAGATAATCATTGTAAAATATTTTACAGGTAGCTTGTCAATATTTAATAAAGAGCTCTTTAATACTTTCATTATACCCTTAAGAATAACTGTATCGCAGATCTTTAGTGTTGCTTAATAAATTAGTGTTATTGCTTATAACAAACTATTACTTTCAATATTCTAAAAAAATATTTGGTAAAAACCTTCAATCAGAAATAATATTTATAACAACAAAATAAATAATATCAATTAACCTAGTTTTACTTGAACAGATAATGTTAGATTTCTAAAAAATTAAATAATTTAATCCCTTTAACAACAATCATTTAGAAAAATTGTAAGCACAACTGTAGAATTTATCATGATCCAATTAATTAATAAAAAAAAAAAATTTAGATAATTTTTTTTTATTTATTAACCATTAATAAGTTATTTTTTCAATAATTAAGAAAATTATTAAGATTAAACAATTTAAATTGAATTAAATTAAATAATATAATCTGATAATATCTAAAATCAAACTAAAACGAAATTTAATATAAATAATATATTTAAAATAAATATTAAACAACTATATGTTGAACTTTCTATTGTATCATCAGCTAAATTTATAAAAATAATTTCGTTATTTTTCTTTAAAATGTTAAATTTTTGTTAAACATTAAAAATAAAATTTCTTTCGTTTATTTTAGTTTAAGTATTAGAGAAATTAATGTTTCACTATAAAATTATAAATTTGATGTTTTTAAAGTAAATAAAGAGAGACATGTCAGTGAAATGATTTTAATTACCTGTTTAAATTACTATCTAGTTTAACAATATACCCCGAAAAATAAAAATGCATGATACAGAAAAATCTAATAAACTTACCAATAAAATTAAAAAAAAAACAATAATTGTTTTAATAAGTAAGCTACATAATACGCATTAGTACTATTAACGGATTTATCGATGACTATTAACGTGTAATAAAAAAATGATTAGTTCAAAAGATTTATTTTTCTAGTTAAATACAACTTATTCAATGAATTTAAATAGTTTTAACAAGCTTCGAACAAATTTATATGTGATTCAAATTTTTGTTTTTCAAATTAATAAAATAACTACTTAGTAAATATACTTTTCTGGAAAAAAAATTATGTAAAATAAAAAAATTATTCATTATTTAACTCAAGTAAATTGTTTTAGCATAAACATGCAATATTATTTGTATGGTTTGCAGTAACATAAGAATATTTAAATTGATTTATTTGTACAATATAAATAAGGAATATATTTGTTTAATAGAAATCAAGATTTTAGAATATCAAGTTTATAAGTTTAACAAAAATGTAATGTTCAAATAATAGATGTGTTTTTCCTAACTTGCACATAAAGATAAAAAAAAATAACGTCATTACAATATACGTACTACATATTATTTTTAATTACTATAATTATAATGATTAAAATAAAAATACATCAATTTTTACTCATATTTATTTTTTGGATATTTAAACACATTTTAGCTTAAAAAATTATTTTTATTCGATCGAAAATGATACATTTTTCTGGAATACACAAAAGTAGAAAATCGATTTAGGCAAGTATTAAAAACTTAAATAAAATTAATAGAAAAATGTAAAAAAAACAGTATGACAATATTCGTATTCAGAGAGAAAATATATCGAACATCAATATTTTGTAATTAACGACGCAGAAGAAATTCTTTTAGTGAGCACAAAAAAAAAAAAATTATGCACCACTACTTGCCTATTAAAAAATCTGGCGCTGGATCTACAAATAAGTATAATCCAAGCCTAATACTATTATGCCCGTTGTATATTTAACATTCACGTCACTATAACGCGTTCTTTTCCATCACTAATTGTATGACAAATATATTTCGTTTTGATAAAAAATACCTTGAATCCAGTAAGGGGGAAGTATGAGAGGCTGCGCCACATAGGTCTGTTTGGTGTAAATATTTCAATAAATATTTGAATCACATGTATGAATAGGTGATTTTTTAATCAAATGGAAGTATTAAATAGGGTCTCTTTCACAAAGCAAGTCATTCATGGTTTACCTTTACTATACAGGTTTTCACTTCATTTAATTATACTTTTATAGCAGATCATTATAATGTAACGTATTACAATATGTATTTATTAAAAAAATACACATTAAATTATTTTCTTATTTGAAATCGTTTAATCGAATGTAAAAGAAAATTGAGATGACCAAGTTATAAAATAATGACCTAGTCTAAAGCTCACTGGAGAAAATTCAACTTGATCCTATTCATATTGATCTTCATGAAATTAGGGCCGCATTTAGAAGATGGTTTGAAAAGCAATAAATCTGCACAAAAATTCTTTGGGTGAATCTCAATATTAAGGTACGAAACTAATAAAGCATAATACTAGTCTACAAAAAAATTAGTTTTAATTATTTTTTTTAACAATAAGGTTTGCTTAAAGTTATGGAAATAGGTCGAGAAATAGTTAATATTGAAACAATATTTAGTGTTAGATTACCAATTTACTACAGATGAACAATAACATATAAGTACATCATTATCATAAAGTCAAATAAAATAATAAATTATACAAATATATTCATTATTCCAATAATTCATTAAGTATTTATTAATAATAGAAAAAAATTAAGGCAGCAATTGTACATTTCAGTATGAATAAAATTATTATTATTAGGTTAAGTTTCTAAAATTTAAATTATATAAAATTTGAATCTCATATTTTAAAGAAGGCCATTACATTTAAATTCAAACAAATAATTTTCAACTTTAACAAAGTAGATTTTTTTTTTCTTTGCTAAAAAGAAATCAAAACTTGAGCGAATAAAATTATGAAAAGATTAGCATACATTTTTGTATTACAAATTTATTATTTATTCATCAAAACTAAAAATTAAAAAAATACATTATTATCTCTGTTTTATCATTTAGTAAAATACAGACGGACAAAACCCCTTAAGTCAATATTATTTAGATATGTGGCCAGGATTTTTTCTCAGGAGAGCTAATGTTTCTTTTTTTGATTTTACACAGTACCGTGCCAACTGTCCTTAGCACCTTTAGGGCAATCATATATTTGACACCCTATGTAACATGTATAGAAATTAAACCCTAAATAAAAGCACCTCACTACGCTCGCAATAACTCCCCAGTCTCAACAATATATACAATATAAATATTGAAATACTATATAATTTTATAATAACAATTATTATTTCTATTTTTTTTATAATTATTCTTGTTCATTGTAAAATGAAAAAAATTGAATGTAAAGGGAAAAAAAGTACAACTAAAAACAAATTTTGAACAAATTGTTCAGAGTACACACGATTTGTCATCGATAACTACATTAATATTATATAATTATTGTATGGAGTAGCCGAATACATGGATATCGGTAAATTAAAGAAAATGTTGGTTTCCTATTTTTTTTTAAGCTTCGATTCTGTTAGAACGTTCGTAGGTCGCGCTCCCACGGGCAGTCAATTTTGGAAACTGATTAATATCGTTATAAGTAATGTCTTATCACATAAAAGCAATAACAATTACATTGACATCGGGACCTATTTAAAGTGTAGGTATAAAATATATGTTATGTATACAAAACATATTTTATGCAAAAACAAAATGTGTTTATATTTTTCTGGGGCTTCTTAAATGTGTGGCACCTATAGCACTTGTCCCTGTTGTCCCTTAACACGGCCATGATTTATCACATACTCTTACTAGCGCCAAAAACAATTATTGTTAATAGTAATAAATGGCCAATGGGGGGCATTAGGCCAATTAGTCCCTCCTTTACTATACTACTAATATTATTTCATATTTAATGTCAACTATATTAATGAGAAAGCAAGATAGTGTATTGTAGAGCTATATTTTTCACGATGAATCATAATAAAAGTTGAAAGATCATATGAAAAATCAATTGTTACATAAGGTAGATGCGAATATATATATATATATATATATATATAACAACCATTATGTATATAAATATACAGAGTGATATAGTTATAGTTTCACTATAACTTACGCAAAATCATTAAAAATATATAATTTAATATAATTTTTCTTTTTACATTCTATGATTTCCAGGAAATAATTATGTTCTATCCTCTCTCTTTCCTTCTTATAATGTTATTAATTTTAGTTTTCTAGATTAAAACATACATGTTTAACCAACTTGCAAATTAAAAAATAGTCTATCTAAGAAAATAACTGGTCGATAAAAAATGTTTTATCAATATTTTAAAATATTTAAAAAAAGCGGGAGAAGTAGTGCAGTTTATTAATGACTACAAATAAAAATAAACTGAACCGTGCTTCAACTCCAATCTTTGTTAAAGAGTTAATAATAAACTCCTAAAGAGTGGTTTAAAAATGTTTACCAGCCGTTATTTTTTTAAATAACTGCTTTAAATTTTCTAGTAAAAGTAAGTTGGTTACACATATGTTTAAAAAACTTAAGTTGATAAAATTTTAATAGGGGATAGAACCAAATTGTTTGCAGGAAATAATTTTTAAATTATTTATTTTATATTCTATAATTATTATAGAATAATTAAAATAAATTTAAATATATTTTGCTATAAATATAGCAAATATTGCTAACTCAAATTTACATCAAAATTAAAACAGATACGAACAAATAGAATTATTCAAAGATAAAAAGTATATACAGTAAAACAACTAGAATAAAAACTTTACATGAATAAAAATGATAATTATTGTTTGTAATTTTGATATTGAGACTTTTTTTGCTTATACTTAAGTATTAGCGAAAAAGTCTCTATACATTTAAATGAAAAAATAATAAGTCTAAACGTGTAATTAAGTCTATGTTTAAGGTCACACAGCTGTTAAATGATCACGTTTTTACTCGAGCTAACATAGTTAAACCCAAACAAATACAATGAAGTATTTGTAGTAACACGCATAAGTTAACTTTTTTACCCAGTAACTAAAAAATTGAACATGTATAACTGTTTTATACGAGTGAATTTATGTTAACTTCTTCTTACTCAATGCTAAATTAAAAAAATGTTTTTAACAACTGCAAATATGTGCAAAAAGAATGTATTAACTAATTAAAATCTCATGATTTAAAATATATATTCTTTTTTTTTCTCATAAAATATAATCGCGATACTCGCAAACATCATAAATATAAAATTTATGTACATTTTTCAATTCTCAAAAAATTACGTCAAACAAATATTGTTTACTTCTTAACAAAGAAAATTTACATAAATAATTCAATCTTAAAACGTTTAAAAAAAAACCAGTCATTATAGTGATTGAAAGTCGCTTAACTTATTTTTATGGGAACCGAAATTAAGGGCTATTTTCCCAAAAAGTGAAATTTTTTTTTGACAATTTTTTATTGTTTAATAGAAAATTTTAAATAAAACAGTCACAAATATTTCATAAAGTAACATATTTTTTAATTAAAAAAAAAATAAAAAAGTATCATATTCAAACAATTATAATATTTTTTATTACCTATCATAAATTTATGATAAGAAAACATTTCAACAGATCAAAATATCGTATAATTTACTTAAAATATTTGTGTTTGTTTATTTAACATATACATTTACTCTGCTATAGAAAAACTGATAAGAAAACTTCAAGATATTGATATTAATATAACCTACTTTTGCTTACTTTAATGTAATAGATACAAAAATGATATAGTATATTTATTTTTAAATGTGCAATAAAAACGTACCATAAATATCCAATTCAAAACAAAAAAGTTTACTGCCCAAGGATAATTCGAATAAGCCAAAAATTACTTAGTTACACACTATCTTGCAAAATATCTATCGGACCGAAATAACACGAGTCTATATTTTGGCAATACAAACCAAACGTCGCGTACTACAGAAAATACAAGTGAAACGTACAAATTGCATTAACTAACATTTAACTAGTGTATTTATACCTAGTTCCCGCCCTCAAAACTTTAAGTTTCTTTTAGAAAAGACGTCACTGATTTTTTTCATTGTGTAAATAACATATGATACGGCTTGAATTACTAAAATAATGTCAAATATAAAAAAATTCAAGTTAACTTTAAAAATAAGTATAATATATTCATTATAATAACATAAAATAAAATAGTTACCAATAATTTGTATATGATGCAACCAAGGAATGAAATAGTTTTCGTTACACTATATTTTGGTTATCAATATCGAATGTTTTTTGCTTAATGAACTCGACGATTGAATAATAATCAAATAACAGTTAACTCGAAAATAATTAACCTATACGAAACAAAATAAGCAAATCGATAGATTGTCTGAACGTAACTTTTAATAATATAATTGCAAATACACATAAATTTATGTTGAACAAAGATGTTGACGTTAATGTGAACTTAATCGCAATGACTGATTCCGTAGTGGTATTACTGTTTAATAACCAAGTTTGAATATAGTCGACGAGGACGCGAACTCACGCAGCTCTTCCGAATATGCTGCTGAGGTGATTAATTTAACGTGATATTATATCTTTCTATAATAATTATTATTTATCAAAAAAAATATAGAAAAAATTTTTAAAATGACACAAAAACCGCTAATTAACATTGGGAGATCGCTTCCGATTGTGATGGTAGATTTATTTCAACTGTCGTAACGATCTCATTCCAATCAATAAAATTTATAAATTATTTAACTGTATTAATAATCTAACAGATAAAACATGCAAAGAAATAGCCCGTCGGGACGCGACTGTTAATTATTTGATAAAAAAAATTATGGTGTGAGCATAAAAAAATAATAAAACATAACAAACATACATCGTTGTACTAGTAAAAAACGATGCAAAAGAAGTGGAAGTGTTGAAATTTTCGCATTGATCACACAAACTGGAAATTCAAGTTAAAAATATATAGTATACATAAAGACAAGAATTGATCATAGTGAATTATTGATAAAGCTTACAATCATAATAATAATGGTTATAATGTATAATAGGAGACAACAACCAGTTTTTTAATTCATTATAACCACAATTCGAAACCAACCAGAAGCCAATATTTTATAGCCATGTATTCAAAATACACAAGTAACTTTTCCACTAAAATACTTAATGTTGAAACAAAATAATTTATTATATTGCTTGCAAGAAAATGGACGAATCATTACTAGTATTATTCGCTCATACATTAGTTTAATACCATTGACCGAATTAACGAGGTTACCGTAATTATAAACAATTCTCATCATATTCTTAGCAGAATCTTCTTTGATAAATAGAATATTGTTTATATTTGCTATTATGTTATCACCTATGATCTACTGGTGGTAACAATCAGTTACATTGATCGCTCAAATAATATAATAAAAAGTACAAACGAAGATGATTAGCGGGATATTAAAATAAATAAAAACCTACTTGTTTCGCAACAATCTAAATAGTAATCAAAAACTAAAAATAACACGTTGTCATTATGATAATATATCACTTGAAAAATATTTCAATTTTAAAAAATCGTTCCTAAGTACTAATGCTTTAAGATACCTACGAGAGAGACCTACATAATATACATATATATATATATATTTTAATGTCGCTTGTTCTTTATCAGCTCTAGTTAAAATAATAATCAATGATAAATATATATCTATAGAATCTCTCTTTTGAGCATATTGTATTGCAAATTTAGCATGATTGACGAAGAAATATAACTACTAAAACTAAAAACTAAAATAAATACTACAAAATAAAAATTTTTCCCTTTTAAGGAAAAATATAATGACAACAAACCAATAGACGACGAAATCGGAAGAACTGTCTATTAGTAATTAATTTCTATATCTAAGAACCCATTTCAACAAATGTATTTTAACTATAATAAATTCAATTTTAACTTTAATATAACTGTATTATAAAATTAAAATATAAATCTAATTGATTACATAAAAAAAATTATAGGTATAAAAAAAAACTTATAATCATAAAAAAATAAATAATTTCAGCTAATCAGAATCAAACTAGATCACTAGACGTAAACTAAACACTAACATATTCTTCATATCAATTAATGATTCAACTATTAGCAAACTAAAATAGCTCTAATATTAATAGCGAAATTTGCTTATTTAATTCAACAATCTAATGCAAAAAAATTAAAAAACGATTTATTTATTAAAATTTATTAAAAACAATTTCAAGTAATTCCATACTTGCCACTAATTATAGGTGAATTTGAAAAACCTTGATCAAAAAAAGTTCCATAGTTTTCTGATTTATTCAAATCCATTTATTAATATATTTTGAAAAAAAATACTTTATTAAACACTAAATTCAAGTTAACAACCGTGAACATTCGCTTCAATAACAATACTATCAAAAACAATGAAATTAATCCATAAACTAATAAGAAAAGAAGTGATAAAATGATTATGCGGCATGAAATCAATCAACTAAACAAACATCGGTAGCTTAAAGCACTTGTAAAAAAACACGTATAATTCAACAAAGATATCAAAATCTAACTATTTGTAATAGTGCAAGAACACCTAATATTGTTTTAATAAATTAAATTGATAGAATAAATAATTTACAACTAAGTTAAAAATATTTAAGTTTTTTTTCTAAACACATTATTGAATAACTAAGTAAAGTTAAGTGTAATGCAGTTTTACTGTTTAATTTATACACTAAATGTATGAATTTCTTTCAACCCGCTCAACTTTTTCGGAAATTTTAGGTTCAACTTAGGTGATTTACTTCAGAAGATATTATTTTTCAATGTTACAGGAACCTAATGCCGCCAAACAAATTAATTAGTTTAATTATAAATAATTCATAGAAAATGCAAATATTTAAAAAAAAACTATAAAAACCTAAGATAATCTTACTGAAAGAAAGTCTTGATATGATTATCATATGATATGATTATAGATATGATTTATTCAGATAATTTTAGTTTAAACTGTTGTTGAAAAATAAATTTTATTAAAACACATAATGTCATTATTAACAGTCAGCATTAATATATGTTTCGTCAAATTTCCATAATATATTTTAAATTTTATTTAAATAGGTTTTCTTATATAACTATTAGAAGAATATGGCATGATTAGAAGAACCATTAAACATAAAATGATTTAATAGATTTGTATGAGAAAAATAAAATGGTAACTAAGTCAAACAAAAATTTATATTTTATGTTTAAATACTTATTGTGAGAACAAACAAAAAATTAAAGGTTATAGTGGAAGGTTATTTTAACAGTCGACAAATTTCATAAATTAGGTAGTAAAAACTTAACAAGACTAATGACCGTGCTTAATTAAGTAAAATTAAACTTGACTTCAAACAATTCAAATTACTATATTTTGAATAACTACAACGAATGTTACTAGAATATTGGGCATAAACATGTCAACCACAATTTTAACTTGGATGCCGACACCATCCAATAAAGAGGCTAATCAAAAGAACCTTCAATATTCATATCTTAAAATCTTATAGATTGTTTGGTGACATTTAAGCATGATGAACTATTCGTTTATCGTTTTTAGTAATGAATTAATTAAGTTCAAGAATAGATCCGTGTAAATTTCGACAAAAATTCATATTTTTGATTTATGTTAATTAGCAATTTGCCTAAAAAGTTCCTCTGGATCATTAAAAATACACATATATATTTTAGTTATAAACAATTATTAAAATCCAAAAATTAATTTTTTCTTTTTGCATTAACTTTTGTCCAAATTTATAATAATTTTGATATATATCAAGACTAGTGGTTAATCATACAAACATACACATGAATGTGTATTTCGGTTATAACTAATTTTGGTAACAGTAGAACAAAAGGTATGCATATAAAATTGAGAGTGTACAGGTTTTTTAAATAACGTTAATATTATATGAACATTTATTCTGATGATAAATAATAATAATATAACTAATTGAGACTAAAAAAATTTTCATTAAGAAAAACTTTAAATTTCTTCGTGGTAGCAAACTTTTTATTTTATTTTTAACGTTTAAAAACATTGGTTAGAATTTTAATCAAAGAATTATCATACCATTATTCTTTTAAAAGAATAAATATAGGAGCGCATTTACCTATCTAAAAGAAGAATCATGTAAATTTTTACCGAAAGCACAATTTGTGATGTTTTCTAATTAAGGCGTACGTTAATTACAGCAAATATTTTTTAAGAAAGTTTTCGATTAATATTTTTTCTAGGATACACTGATAAAAAACAAATTAATAAATTTAATTGAGTTTAGTTAAGTGTCTATCATTCGAAGGCATAAGATACTTACTATAAAATGTGTTAACATATTTCGAATAAAATAAAATATATTTAAATATAGTTGTTATTTTTATGTACTATTTACAGTCATAAAAAAATTACGTCATCAAAAACCCGCAAAATGTTATAACAAGGACAGACATAAAATTAAAATAGTTGATCCAAAAAAACAAATAAATTGGTGATATTATACTCATTGTTAAGTTTTTTGGTAGTTTAAACATCAAAATATAAATTTATATAAAAACGTTTCACAATTTTTATTTTATATACACAAAAAAACATTTATACAAATAATACTCAGTGACAATTTTCACCCTCATTGTTGAACCCGTTCAAAAAAAGTTTTTGCATAAAAATGTGTCATTTGTTTATAACAATAATATAAATTAATGCACACATCGCGTGCATCAAAAACGTGTACTGATCGTCAAATATACAGTAAGACATTTTATGTAATGTTTTATATATATAACTAAAAAAATCTAAAATATATTTTTAAATAATAATCATTATATAGTAATATTTTAATCCATTTATGTCAATAAAAAAATTATTATTATTATAAGAAAAGATATAAAAACTTATATACAAAAACGTATATAGAATAGGGATACTATAATATAAATAGGAGCAAAAATATTTCTTGACATTTCACAAGGAATAATATATCACTATTTTTTATATTAAAATTTTACATTATAGTATTCATAAAGCATTTTATAGAATAAACAGTTTACATCAAATATTATTCTTATCAGTAAAAATAAATGTCATTAAATAAAGACAAAAAATATAAATTTTAAATTTTCTTTTATGTAAAAGTTAAANATAAATGTCATTAAATAAAGACAAAAAATATAAATTTTAAATTTTCATTTATGTAAAAGTTAAAGAACTCTAAAATATGACTAAAAAGTCAATTTTTTTAATGTTATTTTGTTATTATCAACAATTGTATATACAAAAATTTTCTAACGAAGTTTTATACTAATGACACTTATTAGTATAACTTTTTTATAAAATTAAATCACAGATAAAAAAAAATACATTCATCATTTGCACGGCTGATACAAGCGAAATAAATTCCAGTCAATACATAGTAGTTTATTGAATTGCCTATATAATAGTATGTTTTAAGATTTTAATAATTATCTGTTAATTGATTTTAATATACTTAACACAACGAATTACAATAAAAATAACTATTTAATGTAAATATTTTACAATATTGTTCAGTCATACATCCCTAAATTTTTTAATTCACCGATGATTATTACAGAAATTATAACCTGTGTAGTTGAAAATTCAACCAAAATTCCCTTGGTGAATAATTATAAAGAAGCCGGATTTCGTATTTATATTAATATTAGTATGATTCAGAAAACTAGTTTGGTAACCTAAGATAAAATTCAATTCAATAAATTAATTTGTAATAATTTATTTTTGTAATATATTTAGAGTCAAAATAACAAACATCCACAATAAAAAAAACATTAATACGCAGCAGACAAATTTTTTTGTGAGTATTACAAAAAAATAATTTGCTTAGCAAATCTTCTTAGTATTTGTTTGATTAACAAAAATTACGATTTAATTAAACAAACAACATTGTTTAGAATAGACATTAATTTTATTGATTTTTTTAAATTTTGCACAATTTAACATAAACTGTGCGACTCACTTGTTGGTATTATACTTTATAATAATATTTAAATATAGACCAAGAATCATGATACATGATTAATTTTGACTATAAGATGAAATATTGTAATTTATTTGTTTTTTTTATATAAGCATCACATTATATCTCAGGGAATTTATAACATGAGGGTAAAAACTCATCTTCTTACAAACCAAAATTGCCTTATTTACTTTAAATTTCTTTAAAACTACAAGGATGTATCAGTAATGATTATTCGTATGTATATTAAAGTCAAAAAGTTTCATCAATCATTTTTCTACACTCCCGTAGTTTTTTCTTAATGATAATACCTTAAATATCAAACTTTATACATAATTGAATCTATTAATGTTATATTTTGAAAAATATAACCTCGTCTCCCTAAACTAGAAGAAATGCCCAAAAAATTATAATCACTAAAAACAATTGTTTTTGATATTTTAATTTCAATTATTCCATATTTTTTAAAAATGTACGAAGAAAAATTCAATAATTAAATTAATTTAATTATTATTAATGCTAGCATATAAGGCAATTTTTCTTACTTTAGATAACATTTTTAGAAAATCTAATTATTTAATTAAGAAAAGTAAGCCTTCAACTTATCAATACATCACATTAACACTTTTTTTCTTAAATTTTTTGTATGTTTCAGAAAACTTGCATCTTTTAATCTTAAATCAAATAAAAGCTTAAGCAATGTTCTTTGAATTAAAAAAAGAAAACAACTGATGACTTTTTTAATGAGTTATTGGCCGCCAAAATCAAAAATCCCACGTAAATATTATAACAATATATAACTAGATAAACAAGCATAATGCTTTACGAAAAAAGTTTAATAAACTAATAATAATTAGTAAATCCAGATCACATATGGTTATGTGTGACCAACTCAGCCATCAAAAAATAATTTTAAAGGATATTTTTAGACTGTGACATATAGATGTGTTACTTTGATAAAACTAGGGTCAATCATAATGTATAACTTTATATTTATCTTAATTTAAGTTTTTTATGTCGAAAGCAAGATTAATAGTTAAAACTATAAGTCATTAATCCTTTCAAACCTTTGGTACTTATTTTTATTGTATTTCTTTTTTTTATTTGCAATTGTAGTTTTGAATTGATCACAAAAATAAATGCTTAGACTTAAAAAAAATAGAAAATTTTAAATAAAAATATTTTACAGTATAAATGTTATAATCGTTTTACAAGAAAACGTCAATAAAGAAATATTCATAACCATATAAAACAATTCAATCAATAAATATTTGTTAGAAAGTATAAGTAATCATTAGTTTTGTTATTTTTAAAAACTTATACGTTTTTTAATTAATTATTCTGTAATAATGTCGATTGATTAATTTTAACTATTACCATTTTAACTATATACTAACCTTTAGAAGATTAACAATAACGAATTAATTATTTTAATTTATAAAACGCCATTAAGTGGAATTGTGGTTGAATTTATAAAATAGTAATGCTTAGGACACACACTGTCGCCAAATCGAATCTCGGTCATGGCCAGGTCACTGGCAGCTTTGTTTACTAAGCAAAAGTTATTCGGAAAGGAACTACCGGTATATATCTATGAGAAGATATATTTTTTACTAACTCTTGAGACGAAACGTTGGTAGTTTTTCATGTATCATTTTGATAAAAATATAACTCATTTATAACTTAAAACAAAATGTTAACAAGATTTTTGTGAAATTATAATATCTAGTTAATAATGAAAAATAGAGGATTCATTATTTGAGGTAGACAACCTAATCTGAAGAAAAAAATCATAATTACCCTCATAACACGTACTACGAAGAATAATTTTACAAAATTTATAAATACATATAATTCCTAGCCCTACTAATGACCTTAAATCGCTGACTTAAACATAAAACATACAATTGTTATTTGCGTCGTATTTAGTCGTAAAAACGTGACGCAAAATTTTTTTTAAAAGAAACAGAAAAGGAAATCGTCGCTTATAAACTTATTTAAACAATATTAATAAAATAAGTTTTTCTGAAATATTTTTTTGTTAGAATCGTAGTTTTAATAAAAATGTATGAAAAAAATCATCTCTTGTACACGTATAATTAAAATTTGTTTCTTGATAATTTTGAAATCCTGCAAAAACTATGTTACGTATTGTTGTATTGTAAACAATGAAATATTTTCAGTTGTATTTCTAATTTTTTACACAAATTTGATATAAAAATTAGCCGACTATAGATTTATCGAAATGAATTATCACAAGATGAAAAACAAGTATCTGCATATATCAATAATTTTATTGATTTTCATTAAGCTTTAAATGATGTATTGATTAGGGCGTTTCCTGGATTATCAACACAACCTTTTTTTTTTGACTACGCACCGTAGTAACGCAATTAGAAATTTTTTATGAAGGGTCCAGATAGCTTTTAGAACGTAAAGTAGTGGGGATATTCACCCCTCCAATTCCCATCGTTACTATGATATTATGTTCATTAGAGTCTGTGAACATGAGTACCCCCTTTGGTTGTAACACTGACTCAACAAACTAAAGCAAACAAGTAATTACGTATAAAAAGAAGGAAAAGAAATGTAATGAAAAATGCTCCGAAAAAATTTAATTATTCATCACATGACCTTTTTTAAGTCACTAAATATAGTAGCAACTGAAAATAGCAGAATTGTATTCCCGTAGTGGAATTTATCTCCCCTCATACCTTACAGTAAATATAATATATATTAAAGTAGTATCATAGTAACAAAAAATTATATCAAGAAAATCAATATCACATTGTTAATAATGTTATTTGTATTCCGCTAAAATTATCTTAAAATATATCCAAAAAATACGGATGTAAAAACCGAAATGATAAATAATAAATATTAATAAATTATCTAAATATTTAAGAGTCCTTAAAAAAATATTTAGACTTGCATTAATTGTAGAATTTAAAACTGTTTGAATAATATTCTATTTGAACTACTAATGATACGCTCGTATAAATTAAAGCAAAAGTAACTAAATATAACTTTTTAATTAAAAAGAAACTACTTATTGTACATAAGTAAATAACTTACCCTTTTCTGTCAACGTCCATTTTAATTGGTAACTATTGGACTAAACTAAAGATGTATCGTCCTGTAAATAAAATTACGTAAAAAAATTCATAAACAACTTAATATTTTTTTTTTTAATACCTATAAAAAAAGGATTATTACCAATAGATGGTTTTCAAATACTTGGGTGAATAAATGAGATATTTAATAGAGGAAGTAATTCGAATGCCTAATGTACATATTTGACCTTTAATATCATATGCACGACATTGAAAATATAGAGAGAGTGAACTATCATTTATTTATGATTGATACCGATAGATGCTATAACACGTTTCAATTACAAACGTGTAATAAATAAAACAAATCTAAGATCAATGATAATTATTCTTAAGTAAATGTCTTACTTTAATAATGGAGGAATACATAACATCTAAACGTATCACATGTATAATTGTCATAATTATGTTTATGTTATATCTAAAAATGACATGTTGAGTCATTATAACAATTTATAATAACTTTCGACTATATATTAAACGACCAGGGAATCAACTGCTATTTAGCAGTTGATTATTAAAAATAATTTACAAAAAACTGATACTATTATCAAATATAATTGTAATGTGATAATAATAACCAAAGAGCTCCAGCATACAATTTCGTTAACAGCTGCTACAATAATGATAATAATGATGTTGCTAAAAAACAAGCGTTGAAAAATTTTGTAATACTAACGTATTTTATGAAATAAGTGGATTTATCCATCTTATATTTTAAGTGTATTTGAATATATTAATACCTATAAATAAATATATAATTTTTCATGTGATAAATCCCTATAGTCTTTACAAGTCTGTATTATCTATACAAATCATATGATAACTACCATAAATACATGCGCTATTAAAGTTAGTATATTGAAATCTATTATGTCAAAGTAGTAAATTTCACTATATTCATAAACAAAATATACATTGTAAGTTAATTATCCTGTAATTTTTTTAGTCAAAACAGCCAATTCTTTGTTTGTAAGATATATTCTACTTTAACGTTAAAGTCTATAGAGTCAACTAAAATAGAATATAATTAGTTATATTTCAAATAGGTACCATATTATGTTTTTCTAAAAATAATTAAATTTATAAAAAAAAGTCTTCCAATTATACATTAATTAACATTTCAATTCGACAGTACACTGGCCAAAATATATTTTCAAATCTATTTTGACTAGTTCTATTTACAGTCGTACACAATATTTTTTTTTAAAACAATAGCATGACCTAAACCATTAATATAACTGTTTTAAAACTTTTAAAAACAAAAATACCCTTCTCATAAATTAAGTTTAAGAATACTGATAAACTTGTCAAATATTTTATAAAAAATACTATAATCATGTTTTTTTTTAACAATTGACACAAAAATGAGTCAGATACCACATGAATAAAAATATTAGACAATAAGGATAAATGATAGATATTTATAAATGAAGGTGTAATTAAAAAAAGAATGGTTTTCAATTTAAACTTTACTTTCTTTAAGTCAATACAAAACATGATAAAATTTAATAACAAAAAAAAATGTATTCAGATCATAGACAAAACCAATAACAAAATTATAAAAATTTTATATTAGATAAGCAAAGAATAATAAAATTATCATAAATTTGATACATAATTAAATACAATTTGAAAGTATTGGAAGGGATTATAAACTGCTATTATAACTGTTTGAAAAAATGCCAAATAAATAATATTTTTTTAGCATTACTTTCTTGGTAATTGGACATGTTTAGTAAATTATTATTTGCTTAGTATTAATAATATTTAAATTTCTGAAGTATGTATCGATAAACTATTTTTATATTAATATCAACAAATAACAATTATGTATTAAAAGTGTATATGTCACTGTACAAAATTTACATCATATTTAATATTTTTTACTATTTTTATAAAAAAACTATGTAAAGATTTCTTCTTAAATATTCATCTTATTAAATTTATTGACATCCATAAATTTAATGAACCTAAAAAATTATGTTAATTAGTATATTCAATCATAAAAATTAAATAAATAATAAATCTATCAAATAATAAAACTTAAAATATTAATGAGCCCAAGTAATTAATTTCATATAATTAAAACTCAGTTCATAATATAGGTTCATATAAATGTGAAATACTGTACACCCTATCATGAAGTTATTAACCAGCGTGTTGTAATATTTACACCCTTCATGTTATAATTGTCCTTTTATAAATCTTATTCATAATAATTTATGCATATATATACATATATTAGTCATATGTTATTACAATCTTATTTTGTTATGAAACTGTACTTTGTACTATCATACAAAAAAATTGTTTTAGATATACAACAATATAATCAAGTTTTACAGAAGTCATAAGGCATATACTAATGTCAGTAATTTTAATATTTGATAAACATTGTACTATAACTTTTATAAAAAAGTATCACAAAAGGTATTTTTTAGTAATCGAGCTTTCCCAACAAAATTATAAAGTAAAAAATATTATTGAGTAAGAAAGACCAGGAAAGGGCACTAGTAGCTCATCAGCTTTGTTATCAAATAACAAGCTGCATAAACAACCACTCTAGATTGCTTAAGATCTTCGAATGACTGAAATACCTTTTTTGTGTTATAAATTTTATTTTAATTTTACAACATTCTTCTGGATAGCTAAAGACAATAAGTAAGTAAATTCTAAATATCTTGCAATGCGTAAAACTATAATTACACATGCTTCAAATTTATATGAATATTGCAGGTTTCTATTATGTAAATTTACATATATATATATACTTTAAAACTCTAAACAAATCTTGACAAATTTAAGTTTAATACTACCTCTTTAATGAACATTCTTATTCACACTATAATAATAGTAATAGAATTACTATAATAATAGTAATAGAATTCACAATAGAAGAAAATAAATCCTATTTTATTTATTATTAAATTGACCACAAGTCTCTCACATAATACTGAGAATAGCTAGCCTCCACATAACATCACTAACTACTCTCTTATATATCCTTTTTCCTCATTTACATTTATTTTATTACTATTCTTTTTTAATCACTATAGGTAGCACTTATTAATTTATGATCAAATAAAGATGCCAAGTTTTAAAAATTAGTACACTTTTTTCTGATCCTCTACAACAGCTATGACACATTGAAAATCTAATATAACAAAAAATTGTTTTCAATTAAATAAATCTGATGATATAAAAACAAATGAAGTTTCCATTTGAAATAAATTAGTAAGTTAATATGAGTTTAGGGTATAACGGATGGAATCAGAAAATTAATTTTTTGTGTAAAGCAGCTCAACAAAGAACCATTATGTTAAAAAAAATAAAAAATAATTAATTTCAATATTTTGTGAGAAGTAGTAATTTTTTTTTTTTTTTTAATATTTTGCAGTGCATAGTTAATTAAACACCCCTAAACTAAGTCTCTAGAATATTTTTTGAAAATTAACTCAATTTTTCATTTTATGACAAAACATATTATTGATCCCAGCCTTCATTTGAATTTTAATGTGATAAAAATTAAACTATGTAAAATATTTTAATTTAAAAATAATATTTTAGTAGACTTTTGACCATAATATTGTAAAAGAAGTTATTAAATCAAATAATAATAAACACTTACAGAGCTTAAATGTTAAAACTTTCACCGCATCCACATGTTCCTTTAATGTTAGGATTATAAAATACAAACTCTGATGATAGTTTTGACTGAACATAATCCATTTCAGTGCCAAGTAATGTTAATTGAGCTCTCCTATCAATAAATACTCGAATTCCTAAAATGTATAACATACCAAAGATGAAAAACAAGTATC